>NC_041215.1:70461765-70491622 GCF_002837175.3 Physeter macrocephalus | reverse complement strand
GTTGTGGCCTCTCCCGTTGCGGAGCACAGGCTCCGGCCGCGCAGGCCCAGCGGCCATGGCTCACGGGCCCAGCCGCTCCGCGGCATGTGGGATCCTCCCGGACCGGGGCAGAACCCATGTGCCCTGCATGAGCAGGCGGACTCTCAACCACTGCGCCACCAGGGAAGCCCCGACACTGTGCTTTCTGAATGGTTTTGGTGACACAAGAAACTGTAATGTTTATTTCTGTACCTGACTTTTAATGGTTAACTATTAGTGTATTTCATTAAGTCAAAGGTCATGGTTTAATTTATTTGAAAATGACAAATCTTACAATTAGGGTGTCTTTTAAAAGAAGTGTCTCTTTTTATTGTTTTTAATTTTTAGGTTTTTAATTTATATTTTTATCCAGTTGACTACTTATTCACCAGGGACATTTTACTTGGCAGTAAAACAGTATATGATAATTTTGCCAACATTTGTTCTTATCTTTCTTGATGTCTTTCTTTCATCTTAAGCAAATTTAATTTAAAATATTTTGCTTTGAGCTGGAGTCTTTATTTTGATGTAGACTTAGTAGTACATTAATAATGAGCATATAGATTACCTGAGTCACTGGCAATTTGAAAAGGTATAATAGCGTATATCAAATCTATATCCTTATGTTTGGATTCTTCTTTATCCAGTTAATACTGCAGTTTGGATTAATCAAGAAATTTTCATCATGTGGTTTTTTTGCACAACATGTTGGTGTGGTGGAAAGCATGCCACCTGGGTTCTCCGTTTCCTAGCTGTGTGATCTTGGGCAAGTTATTTAAACTCTCTGAGTCACTACTTTCTCACCTATAATATAATAGTGGAGAGATTTTCATTAAATGCTCTCTTCAGTCTTATTTGTATCTATAATTCTGTGACTCAAATAATATATTTTGAATTTTCATAATTATAATAAAATATTTAAACCATTTCTTATTAGAATATAAAACATTAGAAGAAGATGCTATCATTTTCAAGGATTTGTTAGTCTAGGGGAAATTTGTATGAATAAAACTTAGCTAGAAAATAACATCCAGCACTGGTTGGTAAGTAGCAAAACAGGATTACTCTGGAAAGCTGTGATTATAATTGATGTTAGGTCTGAGCTGCCAATGGACACATCATTGTGATTTCTCTTGGTTCTTTTATAATAAGCTTCTAGTCAGGTTTCTATTATAATAATTAACATAAGTCAAAATTCCCTAAGCCCAAGTCCATGTTATTCCTTTCCACTTGGTACACATATTAAATGTTCATATAATTTAGCACATCATTTGCTGAAGATACTTAATGCTATTTCTTTCTCCCTACAGTTTAATCCCTAGAGGACCCATTGTTGATAAGACTGTTCTGAAAATCTTAGTATCTCTTATTTTAGAAACTGGGTGTTTTTCTGACTAAAAAATATCCTCCTGCTCTGGTCACACCATGCCTTTGTTTCCTAAGATAGGAAATTATTCCACACTTGTAATTAACTTGTTCTCTATATGCACCATAATTTAAGATGATAAAAATTAATACAAGCATTTCTCAGTATTTTGGGGGCAGCTTCTCATTTTCCGAAGAACGTGGGTGCTTTTTCCACAGGTTTGGCATAGAGTTGGCTCATCCTGAACGAGCGGTTCTTGCAAAATAATTTGTCAACTGGAATCCTAATCATTTGAAAGGCTGAGGGCATTTCTGAAAATGCTTAATAGTGCTAGGGAGTAATTTTCTTATCAGCAAGTATATCTGATCTAAGTGGGCATAAGATCTCCTGAGATTGGTTGGGAACTTGAACTTTAAACATGGCTCTTAACATGGTATGGGTCTTTTTTGTAGCACATCAAATATACTTTGATCTTTGAGGAACAGAGTAGTTCAGTGGACTCTCTATCAAGTAAATTGGAAAGAAATTTTTGACTCTTTCTAATTCTATCAGGATCCGATTTCCTTGATTCTAGTTAATCAAGGTTCCAGTGAAGAAA
Source organism: Physeter macrocephalus (assembly GCF_002837175.3). Lineage (NCBI taxonomy): Eukaryota > Metazoa > Chordata > Mammalia > Artiodactyla > Physeteridae > Physeter > Physeter macrocephalus. The sequence continues at coordinate 70,489,640 of NC_041215.1, read as the reverse complement.
GTTTCATCATCTCTCTCAGAAACGATCGCATCCTTATCAAGTGCTCTGAATGAGTTCTTCACCTCATAGCATTTTTCTCAGATAACTACTAGGTTATGCCTTTTTTTTTTTTTTTTTTTTTTCAAATGAGAAGACTGAGTCTCTTGGATGTTGAGTGACTTATGCAAGGTCACCCAGAAGGTCAATGGCAAAGCTAGAAATAGAATCTAGGTCTTGTGACTTCCACTGTGTTTCTCTTATTAGATATGTGTTACCTCCTGAAATTAATATGTTAATGAAATTGCCTTATGGTGTGTATAACTGCCATTCAACTTCTAGTCTGGAATTAGCTTAGGCAAATCTTTTCATCTTCCTCTGCACCTCCACCAACTCCCATATGCTCTAGTGTAGAAAACATTTTATTCAGACAGCAATTGTAAGCAACAAAGTGTGTGTGTGTGTGTGTGTGTGTGTGTGAGTGTGTGTGGGGGGGGGAGAGGGAGAGAGTATGAGAGTATGAGAGAGAGAGAGAGAGAGATGGAAAGACAATTTTACCCAGAGCTCTAATTGGGTTCATTACATCAAGAAACTATTTTAAGGTCCCAGAGAGTTAACAAAAACTCAAGCATTGTAAGGCTTATACTAAGTGCAATATAAAATTCACATTCTTTTTACATAAAGGTTGGAAGGTCTGAAGGCCAGATGCCCGTATTCTGATTCTGTGGGTAGGAAGATTTCTACCTCTGTCAGATTAAAATTGTTCTGCAGATTGTTTCAAGCATTTCTACATTCTTTAGCCATACTACAATTATGAGAGACTTTCATAGGCACGCAGAATTCTAACGTGTCTTCCAGAATCTGAGAGAAAAAAGGAATACTTTTTAGAATATATTTTTTGTAAGATTCAAATCATTTGAAAATCCAAAATTCATGAGTATAATATGGAGCAATGCCATTTATCAAAAGATCCAATTCCCCATCTATACAAGAGAATAGTTTGTTATATTCTTTCCCTCCTCATACAATTAGAATTATTGCTGTGAATTTCTAAAAACAATTTTGTAAAGAATGAAAGAATATAGATCATCATTATATCACTATTTTGCCCAGAAGCTTTTAAATACATACAGAATCAGTCCAAGCGAATGTAGCATTCACTGTGCTTCGCGGCCTGGATGCACGGGGGTTTCCTCAGCTTCATATGAAGCCTCCACTCCAGCGCATCGTTTTTCTCCTTGTGCTCCAAACAGGGTTTGCTGTCTGTCCCTCTGTACTTCTGCACCCAGTTTTGTGCTCTATGACCTGTAGACAACTCCAGGATCCCGTTATTGTCTGTGTCCCAGCTCAGGCTGTGGTACCGTCCTGAAACCTTCTAAGACTGTTTCTTATTACATCCGTCTTAATGGTGTTTTGACTCGGGTGTCAGTGGATGCCCCTTTATTACTCATTTCTCAATTCAGTAACTACTGCCATGTGACATCAATTTTGTTATTACCTTTTACGTTACTTAAGTCTTATTAGCTCTCCTTAGGTGTGTATCTTAAGCTTTCTGGCTTCTCATATTTGACTTCTGGTTTTTTCTATGGACCTTGTGTATGTTTTATATATCTTGCATTATTTGGTTTTCAAAATTTGTTGTATTTTGTCTTACAACTAGATTTTACATTTTTAAGGGAAAGATCCTTTAAATAAAGTGCTTTGTCAGTTACAGGCTGAATTTAATTTCATGTAACCGGAAAACTCAAATGACAGCATATTAAACAGGGGAGAGATTTATTTTTCTTTCGCTTTACAAGAAGAATTGGTCCCAAGCTAATGTAGCCGTCCAGCAATGTCCTCAGGCAACCAAGCTCCTTCTTGCTTTCTATTGTATCTTCCTTAGTGTGGGTCCCTTTTCCTTTTATGGAAAGATAAACGCAGATCGCTAGTCATCTGGCTCACATTCCTGGCATACAAAATGGGAAGAACCAAGGGCATACAGGCTAGTTCTGCCAGTTATTAACGTGCCACTGGGGAATAACCAGGAGCTTCTGATCATATCTTACTGGCTAGGATTGTGTCGCGTGGTCTGGATCCAAGGGAAGCCAGGAAATGTAGGCATTGACCTCCACGCACTGCCCTTCTCATCAGAATTAGGAAATGGGGAGGATGGCTTTTGGTGGGGAACTAGCTGTCCCCACTGCAAGTGACTCCTGTGTATTAGGCATGCAGAAAATGTTTGTCCCTTGGATTTTTATTATTGTCTTGCCAGGTATAGAATATAGTTATGCTTTTTGAACAAATGTATTCTATTGCTTGATTGGAGATAGTAGAAGGTGTAGTAAGTGGGGAGAGAGCAGATTTCCTGTGTAGGCAGGGTAATGGAGTGCATAGATGGTGACCTGAGTTTAGATGGCTGGCTTGCTTGGAAAGTGGTTGTGAAGTGGTAGTGAGTACTGTTATTGCTGTTTACCTGGAGCTCTCATTCTCCCTAAACCTTGATCTTTCTCTGCCCTTTTAATTTTTTTTTTTTTTTTTTGCGGTACACGGGTCTCTCACTGTTGCGGCCTCTCCCGTTGTGGAGCACAGGCTCAGCGGCCATGGCTCACGGGCCCAGCCACTCCGCGGCATGTGGGATCCTCCTGGACGGGGGCACGAACCCGCGTCCCCTGCATCAGCAGGCGGACTCTCAACCACTGCACCACCAGGGAAGCCTTGCCCTTTTAATTTTTATACAGGGTAACATAGTTGCATATTCACCCAGGAAGGGTACCACATAGATGAATGGACTTTGTGTTTTCACAAAATGTTTCCTTTCCCTAAAAGTGAGTTTTTACGAAGTGTGCTGTAGTGGAGATTGTTTGTGTGTTTTAGCCAGGAAACCCTGGGTTTGAGCTCAGCTCTGTCACTGATCAGTGTTGTGACTTTAGGTGTCTTCTTTTAAACCTTTCAAAAATTCAGTTTCTCTGTTTTGTGGATAATGATGCTTCCTCACAGAACAGTTGTGAGGATTCAATAGGATAAATATTTAGAAGTACTTGCCACGTAGTAGAAGCTCAACAAATGTGAATTTCTTTTTTTTCCCCCTCATCTGGGGAATGACGTGTTTTACTAGTTTCATAAACAGTTTAAAATCTCCCTATTACCATGATTTAAATTTTTTTTGGGGGGGGAGGCTCTGTCCTATTAAGTATTGATAGTTATCCAAAAGTTTTCTTGTAGCAAATGAATCAAACAAAAAGTAGTTGTCCTTGATACAATGCAGCCAGGGAACGAAAGACAGTATGCCTCTCAAATTCTTGTTTCCTCTGCTCACTTTCTGTATACAGACTCTAATCTGAATTAAAAAAAATTAATCCAACTACTATATGCTGATAAATGTTTTTTAAAAAAATCTGGGAATGTAGATTTAAATAGAATAAGATAGGTGGTTAGATTACTTCTTTCACTCTCCTAGGGAATATCAGACAGGGACTTCTGGCTTACATATTTGAAAGAGGTACAGTTGTACCTCGTGTTAAGACATTGTTTCAGTAGACAGAGGTGACGTTACTGGAATGTGAGCTATATGATGGTAGGGGCTGTGTCATCTTTGATCATCATTAGACTCAAGTGCCCAGCACAGGGAATGTACAAAGTTGGGATATAATTACTATTCATTGAATAAACACAATTTTTGAAAAAACAAAATTGGGCTTTTTTGATACTGACCTGTCATTGGCGTTTCCATCTCTGCATTTGTGTCTCTGTGGCATTCATTTCCTTTTTCCTGGATTGCATACCTTGTGGTAAGAAGCTGTGCACTCAGGGCCCACCTCAGCTGGTCCACCTTGCTTTTTCATGAGCTCTGTCTCCGCCCCCTCCCTCCCTCCCAGCTCGTTCCTGTGAGCAATTTTGAGCACTCCCTGCCCTCCACACCAGTAGAAATAAAAAGCTATACTGTGTTCAGCACTGATTACATTCTCTTTAATCCTCATAAGAACGCTACAAGATTGGTGGACAAACCCAGGCTGGGATGAGAAAAGTGAGCCCTGGAGAAGTTAAGTATCTTACCCAAAGCACAGTGCTAATGAATGACAAGTCAGGACTGAGCCCAGGTGGGCCCCGCCTGGCACAGGGGCTGCCTGTCAGAATTGATGGGCACACACGTGCTGCAGAGCTACACTCCATTGCACAGCTGCAATGCCCTTGCCTTTCACCTATAGTCTACTCATCAGACAAATCTCACCTTTTTTTTTTTTTCACCAGTCTGTCTGTTGCCCTCCTAGCTATTTTTTCCTCATTGTACACTCCAGTCTTACCTCAAAGATATAGTGAGTAAACCATATGTCAGAGTTCCTTGGAGCTCAATAGGAATCTCTTGGGACTTACTAATTTTGCTTTAAAAAATTTATAATAATAGTCACTATTATGAATTGAGTGCTATCAGTTTGCCATCATTTTGCCCATTTTACAGGATGAGGAATCTGAGACTCATCATTGATAAGCTAATGGTGTAGGATCTGATCCCAGAGCAGATTCTGGAGTGCACCATCCCACAAGCACCTGGACTGAACCTCCATGAGAATGAGGGCCATGCCTCATATTAGTTTGCAAACTACAGTGTCTGGTCCACGTTTGGCAATGAAGGCAGATTAAAAATAGCTGGGCTGATTAACAGTCTAAGACTCTTGCTTGTGGGGGGAGCAGTCTTAGGGCTGGCTCTCCTGGCGATACCCCAGCACGCTAAGCCAAATCTAGAAAATAAGAATCTCTTTCGGCAGAAAAAAAGAAGTAAGACTTTTGGTTATTTCAGATATTTCGGGTATTAAACCCTCTGAAAGATAAAGATTTTCTATCCCTGTATGATATTAAAAATGCTTTCTCTTAAGACAGTTTCAAAAGAGCAATTAAAAAACCATTTTGGCTAAACAGCATTGTCCTATATTCTTGATAGCCTCCTAATTCGGCCTGCATATTTGGGCATATACATTCAGTTGTATTTGTGAAATATCAGGAATATTATTTTATAGTTTCAGAAGTCAAATTAGTTTGGGTGGTTCTATCAGGATTTGAAGAAAAATTTTGACATCACCATTCTAAATGCCAGGGAGAATCTCCAGCTTGAGTTGCAGGAAAGGGGCCTTTATGTTATATACCACCTGAAGTGACTATATATATGCCGCTCCAACCCATCCCCAACCCTTCTTATTAAAGATGTAGACATAATTTATCTTAAAAATTCAAATAGTTAAGAATGTTTAAAAATAGATTTAAATTTCTTAGAAGCTTGCAACTATTTTAAGCAGTACCTCTATAGGGTTAACAATGTTAAAGTTGTAATTTTCAAAGCGTTGTTTTCTTTCTCTATTTGCACCGAGAAATAAAGACTCCCTCTGCTGGCTGTTTCTATATATGCAATTTTTCTGGCAAGTTGTGCTAAAAAAAGTGAAACACAAAGAATAACCTTTTTTGACATTCAAAAAGCTGGGTGCTTTGGGACATACATGCAACTTTATATTTGGGCTTTTAGTTATCTAATGCTTTTATGCAAGATGTTGTGTCGAAGCAGCAGCTTAAAGCAGCATGAAAATTAGGTAAGCAGAGTGGAAAGAACAGGATGAGGTAGGAGCCCAGAGATTGGGGTTCCCTGGCTGGTTCTGCCAGTGACCTGCTGGAGATCCCCCGGCAAGTCAGATCCTCTTCAGTCTCAGCTTCTTCACTTGTAGAATGAGAAGATTTCAGGAGATGTTTTCTAAGAGTCCTAACCTTTAGTATCTTATGATTCTAACAGTATTGATTCCGTTTCTTTTACAGGAATGTACATGTTTTACACTGATACACATGCTTTGCACTGATATAAAATAAATATTTAGAAAAGTGAGGGAAAGGTAAAATTACAAAAATGGATATAAATCAGTTATTCCTAGTGCTATCACAGTATGGGAATGTTAGATCTAGAAAGTGATAGTTTGCATGGTAAGTTCATAAAATAATACCCCCCAGATGTACCAGAAAGACTGAATATAGCATATTTCATTGATTCTATGGCACCTTAAATTACAAGAAGCATCATTATCTTATATGCTTCCAATTAAATTACGACATACCACTGATGGTAAGTTACATCTAAATTACAGAGAAGTTAAATGTGAGAAGATGTGCTTTTAAAAATCAGTGAAACAAGGTAGTTCCTATAAGTGCTTCAGTTGATGCCAGACAGCTCAAGAATTAACAATAAAAAGTCTGATGTGTCCTGGACTCTGATAAATATTCTCTTTCCTCTCCTCGTGTTTTCCCCTCTTCTAAACACTTCTCCCTTCACCCCTCCCCAACTTGTCCTTCTTTCTCGCTGTGTGAAACAGTTATTAACTTTTTCACTTAGGCATGTCTTATGGTTATTCTGGGAACAAACGACTGCTGAAAAACTGAAATGAGATACTGGAATAACATTGTGTCCAACATAAGCATGACCAGTGGTTTTCTGCTTTGAATATGAATAAGCGTTAGCACTTGTGAAGGTTTTTTTTTTTTAAACTTCAAAGGTGAATTAGTCAGCACTGGCATCTTCACAGGAATTACATGAGTTTTAAAAACAGTGAGGCTTCAGAGAACGCTCCTTTGATGAAGTCACTGGAAATGTTAGAGGGATTTGTGATTTGACCCTCTTTATTATTCGTATTGGATTTAGGTCCCAAAATAACATGAATATATACATATGTATATGTGTGCATCCATGGTTTGGGATATTTTTAGGCTTAGTTTTTAATGTTTGCTTTGTTTTATAATGAAGTTAGAGCTGTTTCTTTTGCCTTTTTGCATCCATGGTTTGGGATATTTTTAGGCTTAGTTTTTAATGTTTGCTTTGTTTTATAATGAAGTTAGAGCTGTTTCTTTTGCTTTTTTTTTTTTTTTACCATGTTAAGAGCACACTGAAAGGGCTTCTGATTTCTTGCTTTATAAAATTGAACACCCGCTTGAGTTAGGGTGTTTCTTGCTATCCTCTAGGGAAAAAGAAAGCCCAAGGAAGGCTCAGGCTGCCCGGCTCTTGGCCTGAGAAGGAGAGCAGAGAGGGTCAAGAACAGAGTAGAGCACAGGGGCTTCAAGGAGACTTTCTGGGCCCCCCTTTGCCTGCAGACCGGCTTTCTTCTCTTGGTTGGAAGCCTAGATGTGGCATGATTTGGAAGTGTCATTGATCCAGACAGTCAGGTGGGACAGTGCTAAATCCCCTGCCGTGCCAGGTTTGGGGCATTTCCAGTAGCAAGGCCACACTGGGCCTCGTGGGCCTGATGCTGGATGGGAAATGAATTCATACAGCATAAAGCTTCATCTTTGCATTTTGAATTCATACAGAACTTGCAGAAGATCTGTGTGGATCCCCAGCCACACAGGTCCTTTAACTCTGAATTAGTTAATCTCTTTATCCCCGCATGCCCTCTAATGTTCCTGCTGAAATGTAATGACCTACAAATGTGTACAAGTCCAGAGTTTTTACAGAGGTGGTGTGGGGATGATTCATCTTGTGACCTTGAGGATTGTGGAAAGAGCCTGGATCCGTGGTTACTTGATGGAACTGCCTCACCAGACCCTGAGCTCTCCGCCTCTGGTTTCAAATGTGAGAAAAAAAAAACCAAACCTTTAATTTGATTAATAAGCCATTGTTGGGTAGATTTTTCTATTGCTTAGAGCTGAACTTGTTCCTAAATGATTAGCTCACCATGTAGTTATTTATCATTATTCTCTTATCACTTTATAATCTTATTCTGGTAAAACTGTCTTTTTAAAATTTAATTCTTTATTTCCAACCATTGAAAAAAGCTACTGTATAATTTGTGTATCTTAAAAAGGATCCCCTCTTGGGGTGGCCTACTTGCTAGTTTACACTGATGGAAACCAGTGTCTTGCAGTGCTGGGCAAAGACGCTTCTTCCACAGACCTTCCAGCACCTGTGCACTGCACCTGTGCTTCCTCACCTCTTCCTCATAACTCAGTCCCTCTGATCTCAGGAGAGTGGTCTGTGTGCTGTTCCATGTGTATTTTTTGCCTCTTCAGTCCTCAGTATCTTTGCTCACGATAATTGTTCCACGCAGATGTTCTTTTTTTTGTTTTTGGATTCTCAGAGTTCCAGACTTAAAATGGGCCAGAGAAGTCACCTTACCTACCTTTGTTCAGTCTGTAGATTTCTTTTTCTTTTTCTTTTTTTTACGGTACGCGGGCCCCTCACTGTTGTGGCCTCTCCTGTTGCGGAGCACAGGCTCCGGACGCGCAGGCTCAGCGGCCATGGCTCACGGGCCCAGCCGCTCCGCGGCATGTGGGATCTTCCCGGACTCGGGCACGAACCCGCGTCCCCTGCATCGGCAGGCGGACTCTCAACCACTGTGCTACCAGGGAAGCCCCCCAGTCCGTAGATTTCTTGAAAACTTGCCTATGTTTTCTCTTTGGTCCCATGTGTGTCCTTTCTTCCCTACAGGTTTTTAAACCCTGTGAGGTTTCCAAGCTACTGTTTTGGAATCCCTAATATTGTCTTCTATAGGGCCATTCATGACGGTGTCAGTCGTCCCTAAATGGATATTTACACTGTGCCAGGCCCCATGATGACTGCTGGGGACACAATGGGAAGCACATATTGACATTATTCCTGGTGTCATGCAGCATGCTGAATAGTAGAAGCTTATGGATAATAATTAGGTAGTTGCACATATGCAAAACGTGAAACAAAGGGCCTGGACCTAAACTGGGAGTAGCATTGAAAACTTCCCCACAGAATGAATGGTTTATCTGAGGGATAAGAAGTAGGAGGTGGGTGGACAGTATTCTAGGCAGCAGTAGTAGGTGCAAAGGCCCTGTGTCAGGAAGGAGCATAGCTATTTCAAGAAACTGAGAAAATATATGGTCAGAGTTAGAGAATAAGGAAAGGATTATAGGGAATAAAGTTGAAAGGGGCCACATGGATATGAAATGGACCTGTTTATGTCAATCAATTCCTGTAATCCTGAATTGGTGACAATATCTCTTTTGAGTTAATGAACATGCACTGCTCATATGCTCAAATAAAATATGTAGTTGAATATCTCTTTCAATGGAGATAATTTGACTCCCTATGACCTGATTTCTCTAAACTATGTACTGTTTTGCTCTTAATAAATATTTGACAGATAGGAAAATAATGAAGGGTAGCAATATGGAAGCAACAGCTTTTCTTGAGCTGTTAGGATCTTTGGGAACAGGCTTTGTTTTTAAATATAACATTTTGTTAGAGGTTTGGAATAAGAAATAATGAATATATTATTTGCCATTTCCCTTCAAGGGAACATATTGAGTTGCTTAATTCAAAACATCTAAGACTGTCTCCTCTTATCTTAGGACACTACATTCCTTATTTAGAAGAACATAAAAATCCAGGGCTGCTCTGACCTCTATATAAAAATATTTCACTGATTTAGGTACGTTGCCTATCTGTTAAAAATAATGGAGAAAAAAAATCTGAAACATTAAAAGATAGCTTTATAATCTTACTGTACTTGGATGATAAAATTTTAAAGAGTGGTAGAAATAAGCTTTACTTTGGGACCTAGTTGAGATCAAATTTCTTTGGGCCTTGTTTCTTATTTTCTATTAATTATATATAAACAATATATATAATTAATCGATATAATAAATGCATTTATTTTTCTGTTGAAAAGTTGTATACTTTTCATTGTGGTAAGATCTTGGTATTTAAATAATGGTGTTTAAATTATTTTAAATTAAATATTAATAAGAATTAATATTTAATTAAATATTAAATGTGGTATTTAAATGTAGTTAATCTAAAAATCAAATTTAAATTCTCCCCAAATAGAAACTTTGACACCGAAGATAACCATGCCCAACCGTATTTTTCCTTCTCTTTTGCTCTTTCTTTCTTCTTTTTCTAAAAAAAAGTCTCTCACTTCATCCTATGGATTCTTGCTCATATAGTTATGTTTAATCTGTGCTCATTTTTTACCTGCTGAATAATTATCCCATTTTGCCTCCTTTCTTCTCTGAAGAAACAAAGGATAAGCGATTAAGTAGCTAGTTACTTACCAATGGGTCCAATGCCCCTTTCTGCTCTGTGGCATTGCCAAATGACCAGATGACAACCCTGAGTTTTTTTTTTTTCACATATTCTAGGATGAATCCAGTTTGGAAAGGAATGAGGCATCCCATTCCATCACTTTCTTGGGTCTGCAGGAAGGAGGCGAAAGGCTGACCGCTTAGCCTCTGCCCAGTGCTTTCCTGAAGCTTTCCACATAATCTGTTCTGAGAATCAGAATTTCCGGGGATTATAGCAGATGAATATTATGTGTGCTTTGGGGAGAAAGCAATACATATTGAATTGATTTTCAAATTCAAGCTCTGTGTTTTCAGAAATGGCCTTTGTCTTATATTTTAAATAGTTCATCTCTTTTAGTCCCTTGGCTTTAGGGGCCTCAAACTTCTTTTCTGAAAAGTTAACCATTTCTTGCTCTGTGTATTTCAACATTGTTGTGTCTGCTGCTTTCAAAATGAGTTATGTTAATTTTTTAATCTCTTGCCTCCACTTACTTTTTATGGAGGGCAGCCTAGGGGAGTTGAGGTATAAAGTATATAAACTGCCTTGATAAGGATGTCAGCCAAAACAGAGATCTGCTCCACCCACATTCCAGCATATTCTCTGCAGGGGCTACTGTGTCTTTATATTACATTTTCATTGCTAGATGCCATATGCTGCCGGCACAGTTTTTGAAGCTGTAAACCACTGTAAATGCCAAGGTTGCTCTGATTGTCAGGATTACAGTGACACTGAGGGCTTCCTCAACACAGCCTGTGTGTACACTGTTGGCTGTCCTTGGGAGCTCTCTCTGTTCCTGCTGGTGGGATGTTATAGACAGATCTTATCAATGCATGTCTTTCTTGCTAATCAAGTGTGTCTGCTCATTGATGAGACAAAGAAAGTTCCTGTTCTTCTTTAGGGTCCAGGCAGGATTTCTTCCTGCTGGCATACAATTGCAAATGATCTCGTGGATCAATTGATATGAATTCTTCTTATCCTATTTTTTACTTTATATAGCAAGGTGGGGATTTGGGCCACTGAACTGGGAATGTATAATATCCCTTTATTAAATAGCATGATTATATGACCTTCAGATCTCTTATTACCTTTCAGTATGTAGAGGAAATAGGATACGACTATTTTACTCTAATGATTTAAGAGCAGCCCTGCCATTGGTTTTTACATGATCACAAAAGTTTGTACCTTAGTTTTAATCTGTACTAGTCTTATATCAATATCTTTACTTATGACTTGACTTTTTTTCTTAAACAGGAAGGTTTAGTATAGTAATATTTTTGGCATATTCAATTCTACTAGAGAGTTAAGGCTTAGATTATCTTTCCCTTTTTCATATATTTCAAGGAGAAATAAATAGAAATAAAAATGAGATTTTTTAACAAGGTTCCCCATCAGTAGTGTAAGGAATTTTTCATAAGTACTGAATAAATCTGAGAGATGACAGGGACTTACTGCTGTGGAAGATCAACCAAAATAAATTTTTGTCGTTCGTAGATGAATGTGTATTTTGGACAAATGTCAGCATTAAATGGGATTATTTTTTTAAGAAGAAGAGTTTGAAATGGAGCTCAAACAAAAGTATTATTTTTCTCCTAACAGGTGTTATTAATTTAAAAAATGAGTACATGCACTTATTCCAGAAATTTAAGTTAGCCTTGTCCTTCTAAATTTATGTGTCCCAGTTCTTGGCAACTTACTTCTTTCAAATTTGCAGCAAAATCAACTGAAGAGATTAATGGCATTTCTAATTGGTTAGGTATCTTTTTCATTTTCCCCAACTTTACCTCTTGCTCTGTTCTTGCCCTCTTGAATTTGGCTTAGACTTCAGAATGTCTCCAGATTTTCATTTGTTAATTCCTCTGATATAAAAACTAGAGCAGGGCTTCCCTGGTGGCGCAGTGGTTGAGAATCTGCCTGCTAATGCAGGGGACCGGGTTAGGGCTTCCCTGGTGGCGCAGTGGTTGAGAATCTGCCTGCCTATGCAGGGGACACGGGTTCGAGCCCTGGTCTGGGAAGATCCCACATGCCGCGGAGCAACTGGGCCCGTGAGCCACAACTACTGAGCCTGAGTGTCTGGAGCCTGTGCTCCGCAACAAGAGAGGCCGCGACAGTGAGAGGCCCGCGCACCACGATGAAGAGCGGCCCCCGCTTGCCACAGCTAGAGAAAGCCCTCGCACAGAAACGAAGACCCAACACAGCAAAAATAATAAATAAGTTAATTAATAAACTCCTACCCCCAACATCTTCTTAAAAAAAAAAAACTAGAGCATGAAAAATAAGAGGCATGCTTCTGTTACCCCAGGTGATGGGCATGTATTGTAAGAAAGCATGGGGTAGTCAGGAAGTCTCAGGAACCTGTCCCGTGGCCACCAGGTCATTCCCAACCCCCTGTTTCCTGGCGTGGAATGAGCAGTGGCCTCTGAGGGCACTGAAATGGCAGCTCATCATTGCTCCACATGAAGGAGCAGCCCCAGGGTCGGATCTTCTTTTCCTCTCAGGACTGGTTGTCTTCATGTCGCTTTTGGCAAGAGCACCCACCAGTGTTTGACCCAGTCAGCGTTAACCACAGCAGCATGGTGGACGGCATTTCTTAACATCTCAGCAATTGTCTGGCACTGAGATTTGTCTGAAGGCACTGAAGGCACAAACTTAAAAACAATAGCCTACTCAGATGCAATCATGGGAAACACTGAGATTCCAAAGAGATCTTGGGATCTTCATGAACCACATGTGTTAACCAAACAATGAAGGAATTGAAGTGAGAGCTCAGACACTTGCACCTGATTTTGGCAGTGTATTTTCATAGCCTTTTTCATATGACTTCACACCTGCCTCAATGACTTCACACCTGCCTCAATGACTTCAAAACTCAGAACTGCCTGCTAATGGCAGTATTAAGTCAATTCTTACCTAGGATTATTTATAAGAAAAATTGTGTATCTGTTGCTCTTTGAGAAGAATTTTAATTTCCCGAGGATTAAAATTTAATCAATCATATACTTCGTGACAGAAAAGATTTTTAAATTAAAATTTACAAATACGTATTGAGTACCTGTTATGTGCAAAACATTTTGGTAGGCTTTGCAGAGGTACAAAGTTCATTTGTTCCAAAGATCTTTATTAAGCCATACATTGGCTTGAGCTAGGTCCCTGAGATATCATGTCAAATGGTGAGTAAATGTAGATTTTCCTTAAAGGAGCTTACTAGTGCTGTTGAGGAGAAAGATATTCAAGTAGAAAATTACAAAGTAAGAGCTCTAAGAGGGACACATTATAAAGCCATGGGCAATCAGGGGAGACTTTCTGGAGGAAGTGCTGTGGGAACTGGGGCCAAATGATAAGTAGGAATTTGCCAAATAAAGCATATTGTTGGTGGCTGGGGCAAAGATTTCAGGTAGAGGATACCTCATGAGCAGATACAAAGAAGAGGTTGCAAATGTTTATCATATTTGGTTAAGGTCAGAGTGACCTGTTCCGTAGGCTGATTTGCTGGGGAGTGTGCATGCTGTGTGCGTGCTGAAGAGTTTGGGCTTTATTCCATGGGGTCCCACTTCTCTGGTTCTGTATCTCTCTTTATCTTTCAGACTTTCTTGCCTCTAACTCACCATTAAATATTGCAATTTCTCAGGGTTCAGCCCTAGATTCTTTATTTTCTCATGCTTCTTCCTTTTCTCCCTTGTCAGATATATCCATATCCACAAGTTTACCACCTATAAGCTCAATGATTCTTTTTTTTTTTTTTTTTTTTTTTTTGTGGTACGCGGGCCTCTCACTGCTGTGGCCTCTCCCGTTGCGGAGCACAGGCCCCGGACGCGCAGGCTCAGCGGCCATGGCCCACGGGCCCAGCCGCTCCGTGGCACGTGGGATCTTCCCGGACCGGGGCACGAACCCGTGTCCCCTGCATCGGCAGGCGGACTCTCAACCACTGCGCCACCAGGGAAGCCCTCAATGATTCTTAAGTCAATTCTGAACTTAGGATCTTACATCCCTGTTACTACTGTCACGCTTACCACTTCATCTCCCTAGGACCATGCTCCCTGTTTGCTGCTCTTGCCGTCCCTGACTCCTCTTAATGCTTAGACTCTGCCAAGTTTCTTCTTGCCCCACGGACTTTGCATGGCTTCGGTTCCCTTAGCTTGAAATGCTCTTACCCTCTCTTTGCCTAGCTACTGCCCACTCCTTCTTCAGGTCTTGGCCTGAATATCACTTTTTCATGGATATCTTTCAGGTCTCTCCTAACCCCCATTATATGATTTAGTAACATACTGAATTTTTAGGTCCTACTTTGTGACTATTGTTTTGAATACTGCTTTCCCCACTATGCTTTAGCTCTCTGAGGGCAACAACCAACTCTATGACAGCCTTATATATATATGTTTTTGTTTGTTTGTTTTTAAGGGAACTTTATTTTTATTATTTATTTATTTTTGGCTGCATTGGGTCTTTGTTGCTGTGCGTGGGCTTTCTCTAGTTGTGGCGAGCGGGGGCTACTCTTAGTTGCAGTGCGCCGGCTTCTCATTGTGGTGGCTTTTCTTGTTGCGGAGCACAGGCTCTAGGCGCGCGGGCTTCAGTAGTTGTGGCACGTGGGCTCAGTAGTTGTGGTGCACGGGCTTAGTGGCTCCACGGCATGTGGCCTCTTCCCGGACCAGGGCTTGAACCCGTGTCCCCTGCATCGGCAGGCGGACTCTCAACCACTGCGCCACCAGGGAAGCCCGGCAGGAGGATTCTTAACCGCTGTGCCGCCAGGGAAGCCCAATGACAGACTTATACTAAAACACTTAGCAAAGGATGTACGCCTTGCATGGGGTCTTACTAAGCACAATGAGTTAGGAGAACGAGGAGCCATTGAGGAATTTTAGAAGAATGACCTGATATGATTGGCTGTTAGAAAGTTTATTCCCCTAGCAGTATGGAGAAAGAGTTGGAGAAGGTCTCTGGCTAGAACAAGACATATAAGTAGGTGGATATTACCACTAGAAACTTACAGCTTCATGGCACACATATGATTAAAAAACACAATTCAGGTATTCCTTGGTCCAGGGGCCCAATGATATTCTCAGGACCCTTTTCATCTCTTGGCATGGTTTACTCCATGTGGGCCCCATTTTCCCACAGTCTTTCTCTTCATGAACAGTAACAGCTTCACCCTACACCTGCCCAGTGGAAAAGAGGGCTCACTTTATGGTTATGTGAACGGATGTCTAGATTGGCCCTGACTGACTCTCATTAGGTCATGTGCCCATCTCTGAAATACTCACTGTTGCCAGAGGGATTCTGGGTGTTGATTGATCAATCTGGATAACAAGTATGTGGAGCTGAGGCAGTCATGCACTGGTAGGCTGGCTATAAAAATCTTTTTTTTTTTTTTAAAAAGGCCTTATATGTAGCATTTGCCAGTTTCTTTGGTGTACTCCCACCATAGCTGATTTCAAGATGCCTGGCTTGCAGAGTTCCTGAATGCTTAACAGTCACCTCTTGCAAGCCAGTTCCAGCAGCTCCACTATACCATCACTGAGCTGAAAGTAGAGCTGCCAGAATCACAAAGACTAATGGTGAGGGAGGGAGTGGGTCTCTAAAAGACAATCAGAATGCTCTTAGAAGAGGGGTAGGTGCCTGGTAGCCAGTCCAACAAATAAGCCTGCACTCCACTGCATAACTTATACTTTCGTGTTGTGATCTTATTTTACTTAGGAATTTTTTTTAAGTTCTTATATTATTTCCTTGAATAACATTTTTAAGTACCTTATAATATTCCATTTTGTGAAAGTACTATAGTTTACCATTCTTTTGTTGTTGTATATTTAGGTTGATAGAATTATACATAATGCTTTGCTGGATAAGTCTATGCCTAAAGCTCATTTCCACATTTATGACAGATTTATTGAGATAGTTTGCCTAAGTGAAATTACTGAGTCAAAGGAATGGACCTTTTAATGCTTTTGATAAATACTTTCCAACAGGTGTACAAAATAGTTTTACCAATTTATATCACTCCTGTCATTGTAAGAGAGCAACTATTTCATTCCACTGTCATTACACATAATTAGAAAAATAATCGATAGAGAACTGATACATCATTTTCATTTTCATTTGTTTGAATTACTGAAAATGTTTAAATGTCTCTATTTTTATAAGGTGTGTTTCTTATATTGAATTTTCTTACAATTTCCTACTTCTGTGTGTGTTGATCTTACTATACTATTTTCATAGGTATTTAGCTTATTATAATTAATTTAATTTATATATGACATATCACAGTTAGTAGTGGAAATTCTAGCACATAGCACAACATGGTAAATGTTGAGGGAAGTGTTTTATATGAAACTCTCTACTTCTGTATGATTTGGGGTGACATTAGCTGCTGTAATAGGTAAAGAATCACAGTGAGTTAACAGACTAAAAGTTTATTTCTTGCTCATGTCAAAGTTACATGTGGCCATTCCTAGTTGGGCACCTTCCATGTGGTCATTCAGAGACAAAGCCTCCTTCTATCCCATGGCTCTGCTCTCCTCTTTAGGTCTTTGTCATCATTTCCATTCAGTGAGAGGCTGGCGTAAGAGAATGGATGACAGTATATGGGAAATTTTTATGGATTAGGTCTGGAGGTGCAACACTGCATGTGCTTACATCTCATTGACTAAAACTCAATCCCATGGACACAACTAATTGCAAGGGAGAAAAGAAAAAGGATTTGGTGAACATCTAGCCAGTCTTTGCCAAAATTTCTATAACCTGAAATAGAGAAATCTTTATATTCTATTTACTGCTGTTACAACATGTATATCTGGGAATAAATCACCCATGTTACTTGAATTATTTACAGATTTAAATATGGAGTGGAAAATTTAAAATATTGATAAGAGATATGTAGCTTTTTAGTAGATCAGAGTGGTGGGAAATGACATTGAATGGTCATTGAATGGCCTCTAGTTTAGACACTGAAGAGGAGATTGGAAGTTGTCAGAGTGACTTTGACACGTATTATAAACAAGTCTTGGATGGGCAACATTTACTCCATGTATAAGAAAATTAGATGTAAAACAAACTGTATAAGGAATTTGTAATTAGCTCAACTGATAAGTTGGATGACTTATTAGAATGATATTTTTAATAGACTATTTTAGCTCATTTTTTAATTTCTACCTACACAGGTAATTAAAGTATACAGTGAAGATGAAACCAGCAGGGCTTTAGAGGTACCCAGTGACATAACTGCCCGAGATGTTTGCCAGCTGTTGATCCTGAAGAATCATTACATTGATGACCACAGCTGGACCCTTTTTGAGCACCTTCCTCACACAGGTCTAGGTAAGGATACAAAATCATAGTCGTATCATTGCTTTTCTGTCCCTTATAGTTTGATCATATGGCAAAGGTTTTCTTCACTTGTAGAAAAATAGAGGACAATTATGAATAGTCCTTTTCTTTGTTTTTTTATTTTTGGTGTTGGTAGTTGAGAGAAAAATAAAGTAGCACAAAATGGAAATAAGAATAGAAATATTACAAATTTAACACCCTTCATGGTTTAAATAATGATGTGTGGAAATTTGGGAGCTAAACCATAGAGTCTAAACTGATGGAAAGATACATCTCATAATAATCTTTAGTAGTACAATGAACATTTTTTGAGAGGTCAATAAAATATGATGTTATTTGGGCTACTTTTTGAATTGATTGTAGTGCAGACATGGGAAATATCCACAGTGGTAGTTCTCTTTATGGGACTGTAGGCCCTAAATTTTTCTTGAAGAATGAGTAATCCTTCACGTTTTAAAGTCATAACCATAAAAAATAATCGTATCTATTGCAGTTGGAAATATATCTCTGTATTGTGAACTGTAGAGGCTTTTCCCCTCATATCTTTTACTAAGTTATAAAGAACTTTCATTCTTCTGCTAGCGTGGGACAGAACTTGGTGACAGTTTTGTCTCCCCTTTCTTATTTTTACAAATACTGCTGTTAAAAAACATGTCCCCATAATAGGTAGATGAGAAAGGAAGGAGTTTGTTATGGCAGTGCCATTTGATTCTTTGAATTTTGTTTTAGTTTCCCTTGGCTGCTGTAACAAATTAGCCTAATCTCAGTGGCTTTAAACAACCAAGTTTATTCCGTTACATTTCTGGAGGCCAGAAGTCTGAAATCAGTATCAATGGATTAAAATCAAGGTATCTTCAGGGATGAGCTTCCTCTGGAGGTTCAAGGAGAGAATCCATTTCCTGCCTCTTCTAGTTTCTTGTGGCTGCTGGCATGCCTTGGCTATGGCTGCATCACTCTAATCTCTACCTCCGTGGTCACACTGTGTTCTCTTCTGTCTGTGTGCAGTCTCCCTCATAAGATAGTAGCATTTAGGCTTTATCCAGAATAATCCAGGATAATCACTTCATTTCAAGATCCTTAAATCAATGATATCTGCAAAATTTTGTTTTGTTTTTATTTTTTTTACCATGTAAGGTAACATTCACAGGTTTCAGGGATTAAGATGTAGATATCTTTAGGGGGCTATTATTTAGCCTACCATCAACTCCTTTGCATTGTATGGCAAACAACTTTTAGTAATAAACAACTTATTCAAAATTATTTTAAATAAGTTGTCAATGACAGGACAATTTGTCCCTTCAATTTGTTTAAAGAATTGAGAATTTTATACCTAGTCATGAGAGTCATTCACTTTCTTGCATAGCTAGCTACCAATATATAAAAAGTTTCCTTCGTTTGATACATAGAGGGTTTACACCTCAGAGCAGCGTACCAAAGTAAGGTTCAGTTCGGATGAGAAGTTTGCCTTTGTCTTATGAAATGCAATAAAGATGATGTTGGCAGAAAAGGTATGTTCTTAGGAGGATCTGTTTTTAAAAGATTCTGGAAAATGGTTCATTTAAAGTCCCTTGCATTCCCTGAAGTATTCAGGAAGTGTCTATGGTACTTCCAATTTGAAGACTGCTGTCCAAGGATGTGTCAGGACCTCAGGAAGAGGACAGAGGGAAGCCTGTGGAGAAGAAGTTTGGATAGTTCGACAGTCTCCACAGGGATTCTGAACCTCAACCCACCCTCCCACCCCCTGTTTGATAGTTGATGAGCTACAACATGTCAGCTGATCTCCACAGCTGAGCATGTACCTTCCAAGAAAACTTGAATTCTGAAGGTATGCTATACTGGTCCATGTGACTTGCTGTCTCACCCTCATAGGGCAGAAAAAGTACAACATATATTTTCTTCATTGCCATTTGTGACTAATTTAACTTCTTTTCATGATCATTACTCTCAGAAGTATGGTGTTAAGTCTCAACAGATACCTGCCGTAATTCCAAACTATTTTGTTTGCTTATGCTTCTAGAAATACAGCTCTCAATTAGTATAATATATAATTACAGTATTTTATACTCTTAAATTTTTCTTTTGGAGAGAGTTTAAAAGTCATTAAACATCTTTTGCAGTTATAGTCACTACAATTTATCACTAACAAAGAGCTTGAAGTTCAGTAATAAAATCTACTTTATAAATCAAGAAGCAGTTTTCACAGAGACCGCGGCAAGTCATGTGAGGAATAAAAAGATTTGTGCAAGTCTTTTAATGTAGAAGCCTAAAATGGAACATTGAGAATTAATTTGAGCTACATGCTAAATTTAAACTTTTAGGCATTGAATAGAAATATATTTCTCCATTACTGTATTTTCTGGAAACTGCTGAAATAAAATCAAAGATGTGAGAATATTGTCTCATGGCTTCATTAACCATGCATTAGACCAAAGCTTATGAGAAAGAAATTTAGTTCCAGAGCTTTTTTGTGTTCTTTTTTTCTCTTTGTTTGTACTCAGATAAAAACTTTATACAGTAGAAAAATTGCAGACACTAATGCTACCCAAATACTAATGTATATTAGATTTGCCACCTTCCGTTCCTTTTTAAAAAAATCTGCTGCTTTATTTCTGTAAGGATACACTGAGATGTTAGATAATAAGAGTTAATGAATATCCAGCTAAACTCCTGAGAAACAGTTTTTATTCTTTTTCTTTCTTCTACTTCTTTAACAATATAACAAGAGAATAACAACTCTTAAGATGCTGTGGTCTTCCTCAGCATCAAATGTAAAACCAGGTGTCTTTGAATTTTATTTGTGTGTGTGTAGCTTATAAATACTCTTGTAGTAGCTATTCAACCTAAGAGTAATATTCAGGAACATTTTTGCTATTTGCATATTAAAATGAACGAAAAGAACTAGAGTGGGGTGTTTCTGCCCCTTAAATATGCTGTGCAGCTGCCGATGCCCTTTGTCAATAGAATGAAGCACTGACATATTCAACTGCAAATCTTCTTTTAGTGGTGATGACGTAAAGAACCAAAGAACAAATCATTTGCCAAAACTTTGGTGACCAGCTAGTGAGCTCTGCATGTTGTTCAGGAGACATTCTTGACCTCTCTTTGATTAAAATGATGAGTTCTCAATGAATAGAATTCTAAAAGTGAAGAGGTGGTCTATTATTTTAAAAAAGTAATTTTAATACAAAAATAATTCAGCTCACTGTAAATAACAGAAACAAAGATGTCAGGAATTAAACAATACTATCCATTATTTCACAATGCTGAGATAACTTTCTTTAGTTTCTCTATTTCAACATAGAGAGTTCACTATGAGTTCACTCGTGTAGACTACCTTCTTTTATGTATGTGTGCATTTTTTAAAAATACTGATTATTTTTATTTTTATTTTTTCCTTTCCACCTTACAGATTCCACAAAAACTAGGAACTAACACCCCTGCCTTTCCCTGTTGCTTTCCTCCAATAGTTTAACAAATATCTGTTGACTCTTTTGCACCAAGCCTGTTTTGTGTGTGGATCCCGGGGGTACAGTATGAACACAATAGACAAAAAGCAATGCCCTCATGAGTTTTCATTCTAGTGGGAAGAGAAAGACAAGAGATACATGACTAAAATGTGCAATCTCTTAGGTGGTGATTAGCACTGGGGAGAAAAGGAAGGCAGGGAAAGGGATAGGGTGTCCGGGGCTGGTTGGGAGATGCACTTTAAGTAGATCGGGGAAGGTGTCCCTGACAGCGTGATGTTTGAGTAGAGGTCTAAAGCAGACAGGAGCAGGTCTTGCACTTAAATAGAAGATTGTTCTAGAAGGAGGGAACATCAAGCGGGAAGGCCTGGACATGGCAATGTGCTTGTGTTCAGGAAACAGGACTTAGGGAGTCAGTAAGGTGGAAAGTAATGGAAAGGGACTGCACAGAGCTACCGCAGAGCCAGCTCATGCAGGATCTCCTAGGCCGTGGAGGGGACTGGACTTTTACACTGAGTGAGGGAAAAAGTAACTGTAGGTCTCTTCGTCAGAGAGCAGTATGGTCTGACTTAGTTTTTAAAGTCTACTACTAAGAAGACCCGAACGCAAGTTTTGCCCATTTGGAGGCTAAGCAACTTCATTTTGCTTTTACATCAAATTATCTGTGGCTTCCGGGCTTCATCCTTGCCCATCTCTCATTTCTGCCAGTTGCGCATGCCACATTGTACCGTCTTCATGTCATGGTCTGCACACGTACGAGGCTTAGTGTTTGTGAGATCCTGAAGCCTTGTAGGCAAGAATATTGTGACTTAGGAGATAGATGAGAGTGGGGAGTTTTCTGCCCTGTAGTTTACTTTAATATCCCAGATAAGCTTAGGAAAGTGTCAGAGACATGCTATGTGGTTAATAGATGTGCTACTGTTGTTGTGTGTGATCCATTAAAACACACCACAAATTACTAAAGTCAGAAGGAGGAGCATATGACATTCAAAATGTAGTTATGGAATTCAAAGTCTGTTTTCAGAATGGCACTTTGTGTGGCAAAAAACTCTCCAATTTTATTGGTATTTTTAATATGAATGCATATGTGTGATAGCTACTATTAATGTGCATCTTATGTGTGCAGGGCCCCTACTTAGAGGTTTCACATTCATCTTGATAGACGCTCTCACTATTTAGCCTCATAACAACCCTGCAATGTACATTTATTTCATCTCCATTTTACACATAAGAATACAAAGAATCGGTGATAAAAAAATACCTGGCCCAGAGTCAACCTTGCACAAATCTAGGTACCTGTCAGATTCTCAAGTGTGTGCATTTTCTGTGGAAGCAAGTTTGTTATTTCCTCACCTCACTAGGTCAGGCCAGTGTATTTGGGATTCTGTGGTTGGTTTGTCTCTCTCACTCTCCATCTGCAGCTCTCATGCATGCTATAAATACAAATTTAAATTCTGAAACCTCAAGAACATTTTCAGACAAACCTAGGTCGTACTGAAATTATTGGAATCAAACTGAGCCAGCCTGGTCCACTTTATAGCAGAGCCAGCTATTTATCTTGGCTGAGAAGAGGATCACTTTGGAAATGGGCTGTTGTTGAATTTATACACATTGTGAATGGTAATATGACATTTGGAGCTTTGACTATGATATCAATATTTCATATCCTCTGTCCATACTTATTAATATATGCTACCAAGAATTTTCAAAGGTAGAGTAAATCATGGAAGGCAGCTAAATATCCTGATTTTGTTACAAATTGCTGATTTGCCTGATTTGGGGTTGTGTTATTGTGAGTTTCTAGTAGTACATACAGCTTTATAGACATTGGATTTAAAATATCAGTATATCACCAAATATTTCCCCTTCTCTAATGATATAACAACCCGTTTCGTAACTGGTGTGTTTTACTTCACAGCCACTGGATGTCACTATAGTTCCCCAGATGGAGTCCCCTGCCTTTATAATTATTGTAAGGGGATGGTGGGGGGGAAAAACTTCAGTTTTAAGTCTTCTGGAACTTAATGGGATCCATGTTTGCTTTGCTCCCATTTTGATTCCTAATTGAAGCCATGGTATGAAGCAGCGGCAATTAACACAATACCTCAAGCGCATACCTATAGATTCCTCGGGAAGTGGAATTAATTGTATTTTAGTGTCATTGCTAGGGACCGCTGAGATTTCTATTGTGAGTATCATTGTGGAGTGGCTTTAATAAGCAAAATGAATAACTGCAGGCTTTTAATGAAACCATTTTTATGTTTGCAGCTATACCCACATGATCTCTTTAAGACTGAAGCAATGCACAGCAGCGGTGAGGGAACACTTCACAGCCGCCTGCTTTGAAGCTGCTTCTTCACTTTTTTCTTCTTTGCAGAAGAAACACAAGTGTTTTTTCTGTTGTCTGGCACTGATACTGATATGTAGTTGTACTTTCTGTGCTGTTTGGAACCTACCAGCCATCAGAGTTGTGACCACCCTCGTCACCAGCGGAAATAATTGTGAAACCCTTAGGACATGTGTGCTTCCTTCTCTATCGAGACTTACGTAGCCCTGACCTGAGGGTTAAGGCGACATGTGCTCTGGTAGCACGCTAAGGCTGGAGATGGGAAATGTGAAGCCAGCGAAGAGTGCTCATAACTAAATCTGTCTTGTGGTCCAGCTGATTTTTCCTTTTCAGTATTCTCATAGCCTGAGTTCAGCTCTCATCATCTCTCTTCTCAGGAATTCCTTTAGCCTTACAGTTGGTCCTTCCTCTTGCCTCTGGTCATACCAAAGTTATTCATCTGAGTGCAGACCTTGATTCACCTTGCCTTAGGGTCCAAGGTCCTTTGCAGGGCTTGTAGTACCTGTGACCTGACTACCCTTCCTACCTCAAGCCTTGTGTCTTGCACCTCCCTCCTCTAAGTTTATACATTAGAGAACTGCCTGTAGTCGCCTGCATTTCTACTCCTTGGGTTCCTTGCTCATGCTGTTAAGATTCTCAGGAAGCCCTTTCTCACCCATCTTTACCTGGCTAACTGCTATGCATCTTCCAAGGCTTACTTGGAATGTTAGTTAAAAATAGCAATAAAGTATAAATGTATAATAACCGCTAGCCATTTCCTAAAAATTCCTATGAAAACAAAGATGGAATCCCTCAGCTGTCCAAGCTGACCGACAGCTAACCTAGTGCCACGGTCTGGGGAGAGGAGAGATAGAAGAGCAGTTGGAGGCATCCCATGCTCAGTCTTATGAAGTAGAGTCACCCTTTCCATTTGAGAGCAGGTAGGGAGACACACCTGCCTCTCTCATATGCTTGGGTGTAGACTTTGGCTGCTCAGAAGCTAGCTGTTTTTTGAGACAATTGGCATACTTGCTGGCACTACCTTTTCTCATACATCCATTAGGAAATTACAACCTCCCCCCAACTCCCCCCCCCCACAAAAAAAAGAGTGGTGCAGGAAGCACTAGGAGTGATAGAGGTGAATTGTGTCCTGGGAGGTGAGGCTCCCACAAGTACACACTATAGGTGGGTGTGGAGAACAAGCAAATCTGGATAAGAAACAGATTTAAGGCTGTTCAAGCAGGATTATTTACAGTATCAATTAATGAGAAAAATAAAACCTAATGCTATTATAATAGGGGAATGTTATAAATTACAGTATATTAATAGGATTAAGTTATGCTGCTTTTAATCATGTTTTTGGAGCTTTTCCTTTGAAGACTGATGTGGACAAATGTAAGGTTGTAACAGTGATTGAATAAAGTATATATTTTTCACAGCATTTAGGAAACATTGTATATATGTTTATATGTGTACAGTGTTTTCTAAATGCTGTGAAAAATATATACACATAAACTCACATAGTCCCAAAGAAAAAGACAATAATGTAATGTTAAGTGCTTATTACTGACTGACAGTTTTAAAGATGGATTGTGATTGTCATCTGTGTTTTTCAAATTTTCTGTAATGGAAATGTATTATTTTAGTAATCAGGGAAAAAAAAGAAATAAACACAATTTTTAAAACTTATTAAGAGATTTTAAAAGACTTAGTTCAGACAACTTCCTGAAGCCCCAAGTTGGATCAAGTACCCATCTTCTACACTGCTATAACATTTTCTGCAACTGTCTTAATAGTGATCATATTATTAAAACTAGTCCATAATTCCATAAGCAATGGAACTCTCTGTATATGTACATCTTTGTAACCCAGGGTCTAGGACAAATAAATGGCTTTTGAACTAAGGTATACTAAACTGTAAGTTGTTATATCAAGTAGTTCAAAGGATGGATTACAAAGTACATAGAAGGAAGAGACTTGAAAAAGAAGCCAAAGAAATCACATGCCATGCCCAGATGGAAATTTACTCTGAGTCCTTAAAGGGTTCATTGGATAACTTAGAATTCATGGAAGCTGTTTCTAAGCTCTTCAGGTATTAACAGTCAGCTTGAGACAATATATATGCAAACATTTTGTGGAAAAATAAGCCTTTCTATGAATACAAGTTATGATCATTGAGTCTGAGTTAATATGAGTACTGTTTCACTCTATTGAAGAATGATCCACAAGGCCTTTATACCCATCAGCTTTAGTGTCAAGATTTTCCTATTATTGCACTTGGGAAGCTGAATCTGGCAGTGGCAATTTTCCAGGGAATCTTGCTGGTATTAAGTAGTTTTCTTAGGTTAAGGAACCTTTTAGAAATTGAGCCTTGCTTTATTCTTTGCTTCTCCAGTTTTTGTTTTGCTTGGTCAGAGGCTGTTCATTTTTATCTGACAATAAGATTGACAAAATGTATGTAGTTTCTACCTAGCACAGAGAAGTACAAGGACCATTTGTCTCCTGGAGTTTCCTGTAACAAAGGTACACAAAGAATTGTTTTCTGGGTGAATTAGAGCTAAAAGGCACTTTTGTTTCTCCTCTTATCAAGTGAGGAGAAGAGTAGGGACTCCAGTTTCTATTTGATCCTCACGCTGTACTTTCAGTAGATTCAGTGGAGAAATCCAGGTAGAAGGTCACAGGTGAACACTTTCCATTCTGGAAGGATTGAGGTTTTATAAAAGACTTGGAAGTTAAATCAACAGTTTGAGAAGAAACGTCTCTCTTCTTTTTTTTTTTTTTTAAAGAAAAAGTTTCTGAAAATTAAATAGAAAACAGAATTACGTGTAGTTATCACCGTTCGGTAATATTTCATTCTATTAATGTAAGACTTCACTGATCTGTCAGAAACAAAAATAAAACTTAAAGTGATATGAAGCTTTGTTTGTGTTTTAAGAAAGCTTTTTTTCACTCTTTTTGAAGGCTTTTTTTCCTTTTTTCCTCCTTTTTGGTTGCTGTCTTGAAGTGATTTAAGACAGCTTCTCTCCTGTTTTTCTACCTACGTAAGAGTGCTATTTGATCATTGTAATAATTTACTTTACAATCCCTGAAAAATTCTTCAGAAAACTTTTTAAATAGACTTGTATCTGTTAAATTTTAATAATACATCTTAATATAGTATTTTAGATGAATTTATGAAGTTTTAAAAGTAAGGTTTTTTTTAAAAAAAAATCACGTTGAATTTATTTGAATTTTACCGGGGGTCATTTCTCAAATGGTAGCTCATAAAGTCTCTGAGTTCATTCTGGGTGACAGCTTCTAATATTGTTTTTTCACACATTACAGCAAAGAGCCCCTAAATATAGAATTAATATTTTTTTTGATAATTAAAAAATATATTATAAGTTACTTAGAATTACTGGGTTGGTTAAAGTCTGCTTGGTTTTAGAATGGGGCTATAGAGGAAGAGTCAAGAGAAAGTTTATGGGAAGCCATCTAGACAAGGGTTTTGTTTTGTTTTGTTTTTCCTTTCTTGGGTGTTGGTGATGATGTCTTATACTATGCTTAGGCCTTGGCAAAACAAAGCTGCTCTTCAGCCACTTTTCACCTCTCTTTTAAGCATTTTTCTTTTCCTCTCAAGGTAATCCATCTAGGCATCTTATATCCTCTTGTTGAACTTTCTCCCTGTTAAGGTCTGTATTTAGTTCAATATCTGCACTTTTTAAAAAAACACAAATTTTGGGACTTCCCTGGTGGCGCAGTGGTTAAGAATCCGCCTGCCAATGCAGGGGACACGGGTTCGAGCCCTAGTCTGGGAAGATCCCACATGCCACGGAGCAACTAAGCCCATGCGCCACAACTACAGAGCCTGCGTTCTAGAGCCCGTGAGCCACAACTGCCGAGCCTGCGAGCCACAACTACTGAAGCCTGTGCGACTAGAGCCTGTGCTCCGCAACAAAGAGAAGCCACCACAATGAGAAGCCCGTGCACCGCAATGAAGAGTAGCCCCTGCTCTCGCAACTAGAGAAAGCCCGTGGGCCGCAACAAAGACCCAATGCAGCCAAAAATAAATAAATAAATAAATAAATTTTGAAAAAACCACAAATTTTCTGTGAGATGTGATTAGCTGATAATCAGTTAGGCCTCTTAGGGTTCTTTGGGTTATTTATTTATAAATTTTATTTAATTTATTTTTTTTATACAGCAGGTTCTTATTAGTTATCTATTTTATACATATTAGTGTATACATGTCAATCCCAATCTCCCAATTCATCAAACCACCACCACCCCCTGCCACTTTCCCCCCTTGGTGTCCATATATTTCTTCTCTATATCTGTGTCTCAATTTCTGCCCTGCAAACCAGTTCATCTGTACCATTTTTCTAGGTTCCACATATATGCGTTAACATACGATATATGTTTTTTTCTTTCTGACTTACTTCACTCTGTATGACAGTCTCTAGATTCATCCACGTCTCTACAAGTGATGCAGTTTCGTTCCTTTTTATGGCTGAGTAATATTCCATTGTATATATGTACCACATCTCCTTTATCCATTCGTTTGTCGATAGGCATTTAGGTTGCTTCCATGACCTGGCTGTTGTAAATAGTGCTGCAGTGAACATTGGGGTGCATGTGTCTTTTTGAATTATGGTTTTCTCAGGGTACATGCCCAGTAGCGGGATTGCTGGGTCATATGATAATTCTATTTTTAGTTTTTTAAGGAACCTCCATACTGTTCTCCATAGTGGCTGTATCAATTTACATTCCCATCAAC
>NC_041215.1:70453942-70454838 GCF_002837175.3 Physeter macrocephalus | reverse complement strand
TTGTTTTGTTTTTCCTTTCTTGGGTGTTGGTGATGATGTCTTATACTATGCTTAGGCCTTGGCAAAACAAAGCTGCTCTTCAGCCACTTTTCACCTCTCTTTTAAGCATTTTTCTTTTCCTCTCAAGGTAATCCATCTAGGCATCTTATATCCTCTTGTTGAACTTTCTCCCTGTTAAGGTCTGTATTTAGTTCAATATCTGCACTTTTTAAAAAAACACAAATTTTGGGACTTCCCTGGTGGCGCAGTGGTTAAGAATCCGCCTGCCAATGCAGGGGACACGGGTTCGAGCCCTAGTCTGGGAAGATCCCACATGCCACGGAGCAACTAAGCCCATGCGCCACAACTACAGAGCCTGCGTTCTAGAGCCCGTGAGCCACAACTGCCGAGCCTGCGAGCCACAACTACTGAAGCCTGTGCGACTAGAGCCTGTGCTCCGCAACAAAGAGAAGCCACCACAATGAGAAGCCCGTGCACCGCAATGAAGAGTAGCCCCTGCTCTCGCAACTAGAGAAAGCCCGTGGGCCGCAACAAAGACCCAATGCAGCCAAAAATAAATAAATAAATAAATAAATTTTTAAAAAACCACAAATTTTCTGTGAGATGTGATTAGCTGATAATCAGTTAGGCCTCTTAGGGTTCTTTGGGTTATTTATTTATAAATTTTATTTAATTTATTTTTTTTATACAGCAGGTTCTTATTAGTTATCTATTTTATACATATTAGTGTATACATGTCAATCCCAATCTCCCAATTCATCAAACCACCACCACCCCCTGCCACTTTCCCCCCTTGGTGTCCATATATTTCTTCTCTATATCTGTGTCTCAATTTCTGCCCTGCAAACCAGTTCATCTGTACCATTTTTCTAGGTTCCACATATATGCGTTAACAT
>NC_041215.1:70451609-70453010 GCF_002837175.3 Physeter macrocephalus | reverse complement strand
CAAGAGTTTTATAGTGTCTGGTCTTACATTTAGGTCTCTAATCCATTTTGAGTTTATTTTTGTGTCTGGTGTTAGGGAGTGTTCTAATTTCATTCGTTTACATGTACCTGTCCAGTTTTCCTAGCACCACTTATTGAAGAGACTGTCTTTTCTCCATTGTATATCCTTGCCTCCTTTGTCATAGATTAGTTGACCATAGGTGCGTGGGTTTATCTCTGGGCTTTCTATCCTGTTCCGTTGATCTGTATTTCTGTTTTTGGGCCAGTACCAAAGTGTCTTGATTACTGGAGCTTTGTAGTATAGTCTGAAGTCAGGGAGTCAGATTGCTCTAGCTCCGTTTTTTTCCCCCAAGACTGCTTTGGCTATTTGGGGTCTTTTGTGTCTCCATACAAATTTTAAGATTTTTTGTCTAATTCTGTAAAAAATGCCATTGGTAATTTGATAGGGATTGCATTGAATCTGTAGATAGCTTTGGGTAATATAGTCATTTTCACAATATTGATTCTTCCAATCCAAGAACATGGTATACCTCTCCATCTGTTGTATCATCTTTAACTTCTTTCAACAGTGTCTTATAGTTTTCTGCATACACATCTTTTGTCTCCCTAGGTAGGTTTATTCCTAGGTATTTTATTCTTTTTGTTGCAATGGCAAATGGGCATGTTTCCTTAATTTCTCTTTCAGGTTTTTCATCATTAGTGTATAGGAATGCAAGAGATTTCTGTGCATTAATTTTGTAGCCTTCAACCTTACCAAATTCATTGATTAGTTCTAGTATGAATTTTGTCAAAAGCTTTTTCTGCATCTATTGAGATGATCATATGGTTTTTATTCTTCAATTTGTTAATATGGTGTATCACATTGATTGATTTGCATATCCTGAAGAATCCTTGCATCCCTGGGATAAATCCCACTTGATCTTGGTGCATGATCCTTCTAATGTGTTGTTGGATTCTGTTTGCTAGTATTTTGTTGAGGATTTTTGCATCTATATTCATCAGTGATATTGGTCTGTAATTTTCTTTTTTTGTTTTATCTTTGCCTGGTTTTGGTGTCAGGGTGATGGTGGCCTCATAGAATGAGTTTGGGAGTGTTCCTTCCTCTGCAGTTTTTTGGAAGAGTTTGAAAAGGATGGGTGTTAGTTCTTCTCTAAATGTTTTATAGAATTCACCTGTGAAGTCATCTGTCCTGGACTTTTGTTTGTTGGAAGATTTTTAATCACAGTTTCAATTTCATTAACTGTGATTGGTCTGTTCATATTTTCTATTCCTGATTCAGTCTTGGAGGTTATACCTTTCTAAGAATTTGTCCATTTCTTCCAGGTTGCCCATTTTATTGGCATAGAGTTGCTTGTAGTAGTCTCTTAGGATGCTTTGTATTTCTGTGGTGTCCGTTGTAACT
>NC_041215.1:70450876-70451104 GCF_002837175.3 Physeter macrocephalus | reverse complement strand
GGTTTTGTTTGTTCTTCTTTCTCTAGTTCCTTTAGGTGTAAGGTTAGATTGTTTGAGATTTTTCTTGTTTCTTGAGGTAGGCTTTTATTGCCATAAACTATCCTCTTAGAACTGCTTTTGCTGCACCACATAGGTTTTGGATCATCGTGTTTTCATTGTCATTTGTCTCTAGTATTTTTTGATTTCCTCTTTGATTTCTTCAGTGATCTCTTGGTTATTTAGTAAAGT
>NC_041215.1:70449565-70449907 GCF_002837175.3 Physeter macrocephalus | reverse complement strand
GCTTTCAATAATTTTCCTTTGTCTTTAATTTTTGCCAATTTGATTACTATGTGTCTCAGCGTGTGTCTCCTTGGGTTTATCCTGTATGTGACTCTCTGTGCTTCCTGGACCTGGGTGCCTATTTCCTTTCCCATGTTAGGGAAGTTTTCGACTATAATCTCTTCCAGTATTTTCTTGGGTCCTTTCTCTCTCTCTTCTTCTGGGACCCCTGTCATGCTAATGTTGGTGTGTTTAATGTTGGCCCAGAGGTCTCTTAGGCTGTCTTCATTTCTTTTCATTCTTTTTTCTTTATTCTGTTCCGCAGCAGTGAATTCCACCATTCTGTCTTCCAGGTCACTTATC
>NC_041215.1:70402665-70449242 GCF_002837175.3 Physeter macrocephalus | reverse complement strand
TCTGGGGTTTTATCTTGTTCCTTAATCTGGTACATAGCCCTCTGCCTTTTCATCTTGTCTATCTTTCTGTGAATGTGGTTTTTTCCCCGCAGGCTGCAGGATTGTAGTTCTTCTTCCTTCTGCTGTCTGCCCTCTGGTGGATGAGGCTACCTAAGAGGCTTGTGCTGGTTTCCTGATGGTGGTGGATAGAGCTGGCTGTTGTTCTGGTGGGCAGAGCTCACTAAAATTTTAATCTGCTTGTCTACTGATCGGTGGGGCTGGGTTCCCTCCCTGTTGTTTGTTTGGTCTGAGGCGACCCAACACTGGAGCCTACCTGGGCTCTTTGGTGGGGCTAATGGTGGACTCTGGGAGGGCTCACGCCAAGGAGTACTTCCCAGAACTTCTGCTGCCAGTGTCCTTGTTCTTACGGTGAGACACAGCCACCTCCGCCTCTACAGGAGACCCTCCAACACTAGCGGGTAGGTCTGGTTCAGTCTCCTATGGGGTCACTGCTCTTTCCCCTGGGTCCCGATGTGCACACTACTTTGTGTGTGCTCTCCAAGAGTGGAGTCTTTATTTCCCCAAGTCCTGTCGAAGTCCTGCAATCAAATCCTGCTAGCCTTCAGAGTCTGATTCTCTAGGAATTCCTCCTCCCGTTGCCGGATCCCCAGGTTGGGAAGCCTGACATGGGGCTCAGAACCTTCACTCCAGTGGGTGGACTTCTGTGGTATAAGTGTTCTCCAGTTTGTGAGTCACCACCCAGCAGTTATGGGATTTGATTTTATTGTGATTGCGCCCCTCCTCCCATCTCATGTGGCTTCTTCTTTGTGTTTGGATATGGGGTATCTTTTTTGGTGAGTTCCAGTGTCTTCCTGTTGATGATTGTTCAGCAGTTAGTTGTGATTCCGGTGCTCTCGCAAGAGGGAGTGAGAGCACATCCTTGTACTCTGCCATCTTGAACCAATCTCTGTTTGGGTTATTGTAGCATTAATCCTTTAACATAATGAGACTTGGTTGGGGGATGGTATTTATGACAGAACATCTGAATGGGGATGGTGATATATAAATGTAAAAAAAATTATTTAATATTTTAAAAAGCCAGATTCTATAATAGGTAAGTTTTATCTCCATTACGAGATGAGTATAAGAGGTGAAAACCTGTAGCTGCATTTGATCCTCTGGATTTTACTTTTTACATGTTTTCTGAATTTTCCATTGAATAGTGCCAGAAATCTTCTTTGAAGGAATGGGAAATATGTCTTTTGCTTTCCCACTTACTCTAGTTTTAGCCAGCTTTATTTGAAGACATTTTTCTGCTTAAGATTTCCAGGCTATTTTCCTGATGCTAGTAATTGCATTATTTAAATATTTGGTGTTATAGTTCTATGAAATTTTCTGCAAATATTGTATCCATTATTTTTTCATTCTAGATTGGTATGCTGGGCTTTATTTGAGTGTAGCCAACAAAACCCCAACTAGACTGCTGCTTTTTTGGTGACTACACATATTACACTAGTTTTTTTGTGACACGTTTGTCATAGCTGTTCAAATGCAGCTTGGTTTTTCCATTCTTTGTTTTATTTTCTTTTTTGATGTAATCCAAATTCAAATGATTTATGTTACTTTCATGTGAGGTTAAGATTGATAATAATTTGAAATATTGCCTGTTAAATTCTTTCCCCTTACACTCAAAATGTGGTTGTTTGTTTTCAATTAATTAGCAAATAGTTATCGAATACATTTCAAGATAAAAGAATTTGAGGCAATCGAATCTTGAGAACTGAGGAATGTGAAAGAGATTTGAGCTGATACAGAAAGAATGAGTAGGATATAAACGGGGTATGCCCTTCCAGTGGAAACTGTAGTGAAGGCAGAGGCAGTGCTGTGCAGAGGAAGGAGCAGAGACTTGGGGTCAAACATGTGGAAGCCATTCAAATCCTGAGAGGTTTGCCATCTGTAAAATGGAAATAGAATTTGCTCTTTAGGTTATCCTCTTAGTTTCCTAAGGCTGCTGTAACAAATTACTGCTGGCTTAAACCAATAGAAATGTCATCCTTTAACAGTTCTGGAGGTGAGAAGTCCAAAATTAATTTCACTGGGCTGAAATCAAGGTGTTGGCAGGGCCACACTCCTTCCAGGGGCTTTATGGGGAGGCTGTTCCTTTCCTCTTTCAGCTTCTGGTGGCTGCCATCATTCCTTGGCTTGTGGCCACATCACTTGAGTCTCTGCCTCTGTGGTCACATTGCCCTTTCCTCTTCTTTCTCTGTCAGATCTCCTTCTGTCTCCTAAAACCATACTTGTGCTTGGATTTAGGGCCCACCTTTGTAATCCTGGATAATCTCCTCATCTTAATATCTTTCAGTTAATGACATCTGCAAATGCTTTGCCATATAAGGTAACATTTACAGATTCCAGAGATTAGGACCTGATGTCTTTGGGGCCATATTCAGCTTACTGCAGATATTATAAGAATTAAATACAATAATGAAAAAGGTCTCAGACTGAGATATGCAGAGATGTAACTTCCTTTATTTCTATAACTTGAATTAATTTCTAACTCTGAGTCTCCTGACCTCTTAATGGCAGACAGTTTAATCTTCTGTTACTGGTTTGCTTTACGGATTGTTATCGTCTTGTTGGGGTAAATAATCAATTCAGGTTATATAAATGAGTTACATACAGGTTTAAGATACACTCAATTGAAGGTTAAGACCTACTTTCACTCTTCCAACACTCTGGTGGGGCATTTAAGTCCCAGGAAGGGTATTTGTCTAACTTCTATCCAACTCTTCTCTTCATGTTCTAGAAACTCTTATTTCTCTCAAGCTTATTGCCTGTATCATAAGCCCCCTAAATTCATGGTCTTCTGTTAGCCCTTCCACACTTCTTCTGGAGGACTTGGTTCTGCATTGCTCTTTCCTCATACTTGGATGCTATGGACTCATCTTCCTCAACATTGCACTTAGCTCTTGCTTTTCCTCCATGTTAGATGCAGGGCTTCTACTTGAGGGTAGAAGCCTCCTAAGGCTACTCTTTGGTTTGAACCACACACCACCATTAAGCTTACCTGGGATTTTATCAACATCAACTGCTCATCCTGAAAGGGTCCTAATTCCGGAAGGGGCAGGATATAGGGTCACTGTGACCTCAACCATCCAGTTACTATCTAGTCCCCTCTCAGTCTCTACTCCACCCTTTCCTCCACTAACTCTTTAATTCCAGATCCTTTCCCAGAGCACAGAGGGTGCATCCCTGTATGAGTCAGTGGAGGATTGGCTGGCCATTATTTTCCCCAAGTGATCATATTTGTCAAAGATTGATAAAGTCTAATTTGAAGCTCAAAAGTAAAGAAAGTGCATCTCTGTCATTTTTTCCTCTCTGTATAGTTTATCTTTAGGGCAGAACATGTCTGTTTCCTTAGTGGTAGAGATAGGTGATGGGTACAGTGAAACACAGGTTGGTAAAACAAATAAGCAGACATATTGCTTAATACCTTGCAATTTTCTCCCACTGTGGCTGCAATAAATACAGATACAGTGCGTAGCACATAGTATATTTAATAATGTGAACCTATGCTTCATAAGATTGAAAATATCAGCTGGGGTTGTGTGAAGTAAACAAAAGTAAGGATAATAAAGATTGTTAGGGATGCAACTTCCCACTCGATATCTCAGTGACTGCTGGATCTCCCTGCAAACTGCTTCTCTTACAGTCTTCTTAGCTTATTAATGGCAGTAGTCCTTACAAATGCTTAAGCCAAGAATCTTGGTGTCTTCCTTCACTGCCCCCTCTCTTTCACTCTACATCCAATTTGTCAACAAATCCTGTTGGCTCTACCTTCAGAATACACACAGATTCTGTCTACTTCTTACATGCTGCCACTCTCAGCCAGGCCACATCATCTCCCCTTGTTAGTTGCAATGTTCTGCTAGATGGTCTTCCTGTTTCTACCCTTAAGCCTTTTGAAATCAGTTATCCACTCAGCATCCAGTGTGATCCAATGAAAACGTAAGTCAGCTCATAGTAGTCTTACGTTCAAAATGGATTCCTTTCCCTTGTGCCCTCCTTTTTCCCTCCTCCCTGATCCATTTTTCTCTATAGTGTTTATTGCCACCTTTTAAGATTTACATGATTTACATGATTTATTGTCCATGTCTTCCCATTAGAATTGAAGCTCCATGAGGCAATGACTTCTGACTGTCTTGTTCGCTACAAAATTCCAAGCCCCACAATGACTGTCTGACACATGGTAGGCCTTCAATAAATATTTGTCGAATGGATAGATGAATGAATAAGTTAAAACTGCCAGACTATATGGATTTATCTCATAACAAGTAGGAAGTGGACAAGTTTTTGAGTGGGGGTCACATTGATACAAATGTTTTATGAGGTATCCTGTGATATCAGGGTCCAGGTTGGATTGGAAGAATGAGAAAAACAGAGGTTTGGAGATTAGTTAGGAAAAAGTGAAGGTCTAAATGTGAATGATGATAGTGGGAATGGGTGGGGGGTTGTTGGTTGGGTGAGAGACACTCGGACAAAGAGTCTGATATCTGGGGTAACAACTGGAGGATATTGGAGTGGACATAGAGAAAGTTGTAATGGACATTGGAAAATTTAGGAAAAAGCAGTTTGAGAGAGAAAAAGGAAGGTACTTTGTTTCATTTTTTTACATTTTTTACAAATTTTGGTAGAATGCATGTAACATAAAATTTATCATTTCATTCATTTTAAGGGTAAAGTTCACTGGCATTATGTACATTTATTTATATTTATATTGTTGTACAACCATCACCCCCATCCATCTCTAGAACATTTTAATCTTCTCATACTGAAACCCTGAACCCATTAAACAATAACTCCTCATTCTTCCCACACCCCGGTCCTTGACAGCCACCATTCTACTTTGTGTCTCTATGAATTTGTCTGCTCTAGGTACCTCATATAAATGGAATCATATAATGTTTTTTCTTTTGTGTCTGTCTTATTTTACATAGTATAATATCTTTAAGGTTCATCCATGTTGTAACGTGTCAGAATTTCATTCCTTTTTAAGGCTAAATATTCCACTGAATGTCTTTACTACATTTTGTTTATCCATTCATTTGTTGATGGACATTAGGATGTTTTTACTTTCTGACTCTTGTGAATGATGCTACAATGAACATTGATGTACAAGTATCTGTTCCAGTCCCTGCTTTCACTTCTTTTGGTTATGAACTCAGAAGTGGAATTGCTGGAATTGTTTAATATTTGGAGGGACCACCATACTGAACTTTGGTTTTAGACAGATTATGTTTGACGTGGTGGAAAGTCTAGCAGTTAGGATTGGAGTGCAAGTGAAAGCAACTGTAGCTGGAGATTTCACTTCAGGGAACTTGACAGATATAATGGCTGAAGAAGGGAGTGATAATTAGTTGAGAGAAGAGAAAAAAAAAGAGTCCAGCCAAGGACTGCATCTTAGGTGGGAGAAGGAGCTACCAGAGCTAGTCAATGAGACCGAAGAAGAGCAATCTGAATTAGGAACAGAACCCGGGAGTGCTGATACACACTTAGCTCCAACTCATTCGTATTCATATATTCATTCAGCACTCTTACAACAACTCCCTTTCAGATGAATAAGCGTCTATTTAAGTATGACATTACTTTCAAGGGTTTGGGTGCTGTAGGTCACAGATTACTCCTGAGTGGTGAATTTCTGAGACATAGATACTTTTCCAAAAGGTCCTAGAAGCACCTAAAAAAGCAGAGGATTCTATATTTCTTATTTGGCTGTTCGCCATTTCATATTTTGCATTAATAATTTCACAGTCACTTTTCTTTAACCTTTTATTGAAGCATGACATACCTTAACATAAGTGGACAAAGGTGGACAACTTGGTGAATTTTCAGATATTGTTTTTACCTGAGTATCCAACACCCAGATTAAGAAACAGAATATTTCTCACCCCCCGGGGTTCCCTCATGCCCCTGCCCACTCACCCCCTATCCCTATTATCTTGATTTCTAACACCATGGATTTATTGTATCTGTGTTGAACTTATATAAGTGGAATCATGTAGTATGTACTCTTTGTGTCTGACTTCTTTCATTTAGTATTATGTTTGTGGAATTCATCCATGCAGTTTGTGTTATTGTAGTATATATTCCATTGTGTCCTTTACACAGTTTATTTATTCATTCTCACGTTGATAGGCATTTGGGTATTTTCCAGTTTGGGGCTATTATGAATAGTACCGCTATGAACATCACAGTTTCTTATTAAAATAGGAAATTTGCATGTTATGTTCACCTCTTTAAAGTTGCCATTGCTTTTTTCATTTTAAGTGCCTTTCCTCCTAAGTGCCTTCCCACCCTGCCTAATTATCTTCATTGGTAATACAAACTACATTTGCCTGAACATTAGTTTTGAAAGTAAAAAGTGCCACAAGAAATCAGGTTTCTTAATGGGATGAATTGTTCAACCTTGAGGCAAATATTTTAATTTTGGCACCATGATGAGTTGGAGAAAAAGAATAGTTCCCATATTCTTAATGCAGTTTTGTTATCAAACTTATAATTTACATAGCAATAAAAGGAGATTGAGAATTAGTAAAAAGTGCATTGTGATATTTTATGTCATTTTTCTCTTCGGGTTACAGTCTGCTTTGGTATAAAAACCAACGTTACTAATTCAAAATTAATGAAAATTTTATCAATCTGATTATTCCAGAATTGAGTTGAAATTTTCTATGTTTAATAAAGATACGTACATAATATATTTTTTATATTTGTATGGATATATACGTCCATATGTTTATTTGTCTACCTACCTGTCTATCTTTCTATCCATCCATCCATCCATCTATCTATCTGTTGACATGCTCACTGGAACATTCTTTACAGAAAGAACAATAGAAGACCACGAGCTGGTGATTGAAGTGCTATCTAACTGGGGAATGGAAGAAGAAAATAAGCTATACTTTAGAAAAAATTATGCCAAATATGAATTCTTTAAAAACCCAATGGTAAGTGAAATCCCCATTAATAGTTATGGAAAATGAATGAGTTTAGTTAAATTTTATTTTATTTTATGTGAAGAAAAATGTCACTATGGATAAAATACAAATCCCTATTTGGTAAACTGTAGGTAAGAATTCTGGCCCTTTAAAACTATAGTCACACTTCTTCTTACTCTAACAATGATTAGCCAACATCATCACAGAAGTTCATATACATGGTTTTGGGGAACTATTGCTTCTTTTCTTGCTTTTTAAGAAAAAAACCTACATTTGATTTGGGGAATTATTAGATATCTCCAAGCAGTTTCCAAAATATTATGGTTTAACTCTTTTCACAGAATTTAGGAAATTAAATAAGAAAAATTCTAAAGGAAAAACAGATTGATGTTTGTTGGGAGTGTTGAAACTTAGCCAGAAGTTTAGATTGACATGCATCTTGCTGTTCCAAACTATTATGTTTTCAGTGCAATAACTGAGCTAAGTAGAAATGAGATAAAGACCAGTGCATTATCTAGTAAATACTACTTTCATTATAGTTCTTTTTAAAAGAAAGTAAATGTATGTCACATTCTAATGAAGACTAGTGATCTAGAGAAGTCAGAATAGCCTCTGGGCTCATTATTTTAAATTGTTTTTGACTCTGCAGCTGTAGCATATTTTTACACTAAGTTTTGGATAATTGGATTGAAATGATACTTTATGAAAAATATATGATACACACCATAATAGAATATTTTCAAACCCTGAAAGACCTCTTATGCTCTCTTTTATTTGAACTTATTAATAGAAACAAAGTGGGATGATCTTTGACAAAGAAAATACGAGTCCTAATAAAAATTAAATAGAATTAGAATTTGAAAGGAAACTGTTTTCTTATTATGAATCTTTATTAAAAACAAGAAATTAAAAGTCATAGTTAAAGACATAGGGTTTAGTGCTCAGTTTTATTTTTTATTTTTTTAATTTAAACAAGGCTGTAGATTCATTTTGTAGACTTAGAGTAGTGGTTCTCAACTGGGAGGTGATGTGGTAATGTCTGGAGACATTTTTGGTTGTCATACTGGGGGGATGGGGGTGCTGCTAGTGGGTGGAGGCCAAGAATGCTCTAAACGTCCTGCAATGCACAGGACAGTCCCCCCAACACAGCATTATTAGACCAACGTTAATAGAACTACGCTTCAAAAACCCTGTCCTAAAGGAAATGTAGTGGCATATATTTTCCTAAACTTGCCTGATCATCAAAACTCCCTGGGGAAGGGGATAGTGCTTGTTAAAAAGCAGGATCCAGGGGGCTTCTTGGTGGCGCGGTGGTTGAGAGTCCGCCTGCCGATGCAGGGGACACGGGTTCGTGCCCTGGTCCGGGAGGATCCCACATGACGCGGAGCGGCTGGGCCCGTGAGCCATGGCCGCTGAGCCTGCGCGTCCAGAGCCTGTGCTCTGCAACGGGAGAGGCCACAGCAGTGAGAGGCCCGCGTACCACAAAAAAAAAAAAAAAAAACAAAAAAAAAAAAAACAGGATCCAGGTCCTACCCTGACCTACTGAATCAGACACTCCAGGAAAGAGGCCTGGGAATTCCTATTTTTAAACAGCTTTCTTGGGTGAATTTTATGATTAAACAGGTTTGGAAAGATAGTAGGTGGAAAAGACTGTCATTTTAGCTCCCTGGCCCTCTAGTTTAACTCCTGTTCCTCTACTCTATGGGCCGTGATCTTGGGTATATATATCCCTTACTTCTATGAGCCTTGACTTTATAAAATGGAGCTGATAGTCCTTCAGTACTTGCCAGAGTGGTTGCAGGACTCGGGAAGACGTATGGGAGCTAGCACATTGTCAGCCTGAGGGCAGTGATTGTAACTGGAGGTACGTGGATCTCTGTGTATCAGCACCATCTGAGGGTGTTAGGCTAGTCTTTGGGCCCTGCTCCTACCTTCTCATTAAGATACCTGCAGGTAGAGTCAGGGACTGGCATTTTTTAAAGTGCTTTGGGTGAATTTTCAACACACTGATTTAAAGAGCTTTTGCTTTAGATTACTGTGTTGGTCATAGTTCAATCTTTTCTGGC
This sequence comes from Physeter macrocephalus, assembly GCF_002837175.3. Lineage (NCBI taxonomy): Eukaryota > Metazoa > Chordata > Mammalia > Artiodactyla > Physeteridae > Physeter > Physeter macrocephalus. Next base: position 70,440,199 of record NC_041215.1, on the reverse strand, counting down.
ATGGCTTTGGGATAATATAACATGTATCTTTTCGTCAGTTTTTTTTTCCAGAGCATATGGTGTCTTTTGCAACTGAAACCAATGGTGAAATATCCCCCACACAGATTTTGCAGGTAAAATATATATTTTCATTAAAATATGTAAGTACTAAATAATGAAGGGAAACTGTTTACTTATTTACTATTTACTTATTTATTTTTCTAATTTTATAAGTAGATATACTCATTTATCTTGCATTTCCATACTTTTTTTTTTACTTCATGAGAGTTGACAATATTCTTTTTTAAAATTGAAGTATAGTTGATTTACAATGTTGTGTTAGTTTCAGGTGTACTGCAAAGTGATAAAGTTATACACACATATAGAGTTATTTTTTTTTCAGATTCTTTTCCCTTATAGGTTATTACAAAATACTGAGTATAGTTCTCTTAGCTATACGGTAGGTCCTTGTTGGTTATCTATTTTATATATAGTAGTATGTACGTATTAATCCCAAACTCTTAATTTATCCTCCCCCTTCCCCTTTGGTAACCATAAGTTTGTTTTCTATGTCTGTGGGTCTATTTCTGTTTTGTATATAAGTTCATTTGTATTGTTTTTTCCTTAGATTCTAATATAAGCGATATCATATGATATTTGTCTTTCTCTGTCTGGCTTACTTTACTTAGTAGGATAATCTCTAGGTCCATCCATGTTGCTGAAAATGGCATTATTTCATTTTTTTATGGCTAAGTAATATTCCATTGTATAAATATACTACATCTTCTTTATCCATTCATCTGTCAGTGGACATTTAGGTTGCTTCCATGTCTTGGCTATTGTAAATAGTGCTGCAATGAACACTGGAGTGCATGTGTCTTTTCCAGTTATGGTTTTCTCCAGATATATGCCCAGGAATGGGATTGCAGGATCATATGGTAGCTCTATTTTTAGTTTTCTGAGGAACCTCCATACTGTTCTCTATAGTGGCTGTACCACTTTACATTCCTACCAACAGTGTAGGAGGGTTCCTTTTTCTCCACACGATCTCCAGCATTTATTATTTGTAAACATCTTTGATGATGGCCATTCTAACCAGTGTGAGGTGATACCTCATTGTAGCTTTGATTTTCATTTCCCTAATAATTAGTGATGTTGAGCATCTTTTCATGTGCCATCTGTATGTCTTCTTTGGAGAAATGTCTATTTAGTGAGGTCCATATTTATACATGTCCAGATTTTGGATGGTATGCCTTGAGTGGTTAATTTTTGCTGGAGATAAAGTTGGAAAAGAGAAGAAGAGGAAGGAAAAGAAAAGAGCACAATCTAGATAAAGAATTCTGTAAATCAATAAAGACCCCTAACTATATTCTTCTTCCCAGTTTTGAACAACTGTCAAAGGATTTTAAGCGTTTAAAAAATGTGTATCATGAAAGGAAACTTGCAGAGTTTTGCTCTGTGATGTATTTAAAGATTATGTTAGTCTTCGAAAAAATCAAAATTTCTAGTAAATTATAGACATTTTACCAACAGATATTTAGTGTTAACTTTTATAATAAATGCTCTCAATCCTATTTGTGATAAAATATTTAGCAATTAAATGAAATATCCATGATGGAAACACTTGATTGAAACATGAAATAGCTGAATTAAGAATACTAGTCATTTAATTTAAAATTTCCTTAGTTTTGCATCTGTTGAGCTCATTTCTTACAAACTGGCAATGGCTGTAGGTGACCATTTTCCAAGACATTTTCATTACAATAAAAAATTTCAGTTATTTCATATTCGATACTATACTTGTTAACAGGTTAATGGTGAGCAAAGTCTTTATAATGGTTGCTGTTTGATCTAAACCCCAGGCATCCCCGAACCCACTCAATAGTCTCTGATCTTTAATGAAGAAAACTTTTAATAGTTCCAGTATAGATGTTACTTTAAATATGCTGGTATTTGAATATACTGGTAAATATATTGGGTATCACAAATTTGTTTTCTATGGGCTTTTTATTTGTAATAGGTTATATTTCATTTTTTGCTTCAAAATATTTTAGAAATATGATTAGCCTCAGGATTTCTCAAAAAGCTACTTATATGCTACTAGGTTGTCACAGACACCCTGTAGAATGTTAGGGCACTGCGGCAGTGCCCCAGCACCCCTAGCTCTCATGCCTCTTTATACTTTGCCTTTGGATTATGACAGGGCGGTGGATTGGAGTTTTTCTCCAGCCTCCTTTCCCAAATTCTCCTATAATTTAGTTATATTACTTTAATGTTAAACTATAAAAACAGGAAAAGTCATAGCTTTGGAATCAGATAGTCCTGCATGTGCCCCTGACCTCTTCTCTCCACTGAGGCAATGTTTCCACTTTTTAAAACGTTCCTTCTTTTTCTAGTGTGACCTCTACGACTTCCTTTTTAAAATTTAATTGGTTTGGTTTAATAACTTGGAAAGCACTCAGACTAAAAAACCTACTTGCCTGCTTTGCATGTCAATTAATTAATATCTGTGGCTCATTAAATTAAAAGTTTTTTTATTAATTTACTTAAAAAACATTATCTACTCTCAGCATTTCCCCGAATAGCCTTTTAAAACAATGTTACGTTGTTTTAGCTAATATTTTCTGTTAGTTTCAGTTTTAACATTTTGCATTCGTTTATTCATAGGGATTTCCATTTCCTTCCTTTAGTGAGACACTAATGCATTTCCACTGTCTTATTAAGGATGCTGAGCACAGCCACTCAGAGCTATTCCTTTTCATTCTCAATTTCCTGACCAACACATGCCTGCTGTCTCAGTTAATTATCACTGGGTAACTAACTATTCTAAATCTTAATGGTTTAAGTACCCACTCATATTTTGTCAACAGTTTTGTAGGTTGGTATTTGGGAAGGGTTTAGCTGGATGGGTCTCTGAGGCAGATTGACTCCCAAAGGGATTGTGGATCCGCTTCTTTTAAGATAGCTTTTCACTACATGTGTCTGGTACTCCTTGGCCTCTCTCTCTCCACATGGTGTGTCATTCTCCAAGGCTTTTCCAGTTGTGTTGAGCTTCTCACCACATAGCCATCTCAGGGTAGTCACGTTTCTTATATGAAAGTTAGCTTCCAAGAGTTAAGGAGTGGAAGCCATCAGGCTAGTTAAGGGACTACAGTTAGAAGGGCAGCCTGTCCCTCCCGCCAAATCCTTTTGGTCAGAGCAGTCACAAGCCTTGCCCAGATTCAAGGCGGTGGAGAAACTTCACCTCTTGGTTCAGTGGCAGGATCACATTTGCAGAAGAGCATGTGGAATGAAAGATACTGTTGCAGTTCTCTTTGGAAAACACAACCTGCCCATACCCACCCACAACTGAGAACCATAGAGGACAAAGAGATTGTTTACTTTACCTTCATCGAGGAGGTGAACTTGGCTCAATTTCTTTAATAATTGAATAATGGAAGTCCGGATCATGGTCTTACATATACCATAATGAAGTTGAAGTTGATAGGTCAATCTATAGTCTCAAGGAAAATCATAGACAGGGATGAAAAGTATCAGGACTTAACTCTGTAGACAAAGTTCAGCTTTTCAAATGGACATTCAAATAGCTTGTAATTTTGGTGTTTGACTAAGTACTGATCACTTAGAATACATATTTCGTGAGCATATTTTCATTTGGAACTTGCCTCAGGTTTTCACAAGACTGATTTATTTTCTGTTATATATATCGCTATTTCTGTAATGGTGTGTAAGTGGTATCAATGCTGTTTGATTTTGCACATTTCTATTTGAAATGTAAAACTACAATATCATTGGTTCAGAAACTGTATGAGAGTGTCTGATTTTTCTTCCAGATGTTTCTGAGTTCAAGCACATATCCTGAAATCCATGGCTTCTTACATGCAAAAGAACAGGGAAAGAAGTCCTGGAAAAAGATTTACTTCCTTTTAAGAAGATCCGGTTTATATTTTTCTACTAAAGGGACATCAAAGGTAAATTGGAATATCAATGATATGCTATGAATTATATGGAAGTTGTAAGTTAAAATGGGTTTTACTTTGTTTTATTCATTATCTTATTGCATGATGTCAATAGTTGGTAATTTTTTTTAGATTCCAAACATTTGCCATAATCCATTTAAAAACTAATTATTCAGCTTTATTTCCCACTAGTTTCAATATACATCCTTTGATACCATCTGGATGCTCTTGTTTCAGTACCACATTCCTTGCCCATTTCTCCCCCACTCTGAATCTACCCCCATTCTCCTTATCAAGGCTGGGATTTTGAAGCCCGACAGAGTTCACATCTTTTCTTTTTACTCAGGTCATACTACTGACCTTGCCCACCTCTGAACTTCTGTTGATGCAGTTAGTAACACTCAGCTGAGTCTGTAACTGCTTATTAATTCCTTTGTGTGTGTTAGTTTTGTCTCCTCACCTAGATTATAAATTCCTAGAGGAAGTTATCATGTTATGATCAGGGGTGGATGTATGTGTGGGCTTGCTTTTGTATACCTATGTATACAGTTACATAGACATACCTGTTTAGATGTTCATACACACATACATAATCACTTATGAATGTAATTCCCTTAGCACTAGCACTATGTAGTCTGTTTCTATGTAGTCTAGTTGTTGCCTACTATGCCATATGCCTGTGTTTTATGTCTTGACATTTTATGCAATGCATCGGTTTCCTTCAAGTAAAACTACTTTTGAGAGTTTTCATGAGAGTTTAATTCTATGTTCATGCATCTGTTTTGTCAGTGACAACACTGTTGCTTCTTTATGGGTAATCTGTCATTTTTCTTTGGCTCTTTTTCCAATTTTATTATCATCATTGGTATTTAGTCATTTTCCTGCCGTATTTCTAGGTATGTTCAAATATATTCTGCTATATATACCTTGCTTGATTCTTAACATACACATTCAATCTGCAAATTCATATTTTTCTTTTATGCTGAAAATGTTCATTATTTATTTCTCATTCTCAATATTTGATCCTTTAAATTTTTAGTAGGATTTTCTGTCTTGGCTAGTCATGGCCCTAGGTGTCCCTTTGCTTGTGGCTGCCTAACTCCAGTCTCTGCCTCTATCTTCACACAGGCTTCTCTTTTCTCTGTGTGTCTCTGATAAGGACACTTGTCATGGATTTAGAGCCCACCCAGATAATCTAGGAAGATGTCATCTCTAGATCCTTAGCTTAATTACATCTGCAAAGGCCCCTTTGCAAAACAGGTCACATTCACAGTTTCTTCAGGTTAGGACATGGACAGATCTTTTAATTTTGAGTGAGAGAGTGAAATGATCATGTTGTAAGAAGATGAGTATGGCCATAGGGAGCTTAAAAAATCAACTAGAGAGACAGAGAAATGGAGAGGGGAAGGGAGCAGGGGAGGCAGGGGGGAAGGGACAAGTGGGCAGGAAGGGAGAGAGATTGATTGATTGAGTTGAGGCACAGATGCTAATTAGTGCTAACTAGATGATCATTTCAGTAATCAAGGGTGGAGGCGACAGGATCTAACCTAGGATGAGCAGTGGAGAGAGAAGAAGGGGATGGATGTAAGATTAAATGACAGTCAGATTTTGTTGACTGGTTGATATGAAAGAAGAGGAAGCACTTAATGTTCTTAGAGAAAGACATAAGGAAAATAAAGAAATAGAAAATGATAGAATAAACAGGAATAGGAGATTTGAAGAAATCAAATCTTAGAAGAAAGATACTGATCTTAGTTCTAGATATATTGTGTTGATGGTGAAGTATCCAAATGGAAATGCCCAGAACACAGCTAATGATAGAGACTAGATATTTGGGCAGTGGTATGGAGATATGGAGTTGCAAAGGAGTGATACTTTCCATATTTTCCCCAACTGTTCTTACATAGTTTCCTCCCTTCCCTGATATACAGTTTTCCTTTGTTGCTATTCACACGTGTGTGCACACACATGTGCAAGTGTGTGTGTGTGTGTGTCTGTGTGTTTTAGGTTTAAGTGGTGGAATGCTTCACGTAAAAGGCCTCTACTTATTTAGTAATCCATTCCTTTATAGAAATCTTAAAAATTTATTTTTAAGTATATATAGTTTGACTACTAGTGTTCTATCATATAGATGCATTTAATTTTTCTTGAGGATTTAAACCTAGTTTTCAAATTTTTATATTATAGATAATGTTAGGATGAATAATTACCCATTTTTGTAATTAAGGTTTTAGACTTTTTCTTAACCTTTGTAATGAAGTTTCTCTTTTCCCAGTTTTCCTCACGTATGAAGTAATATACAAAGGTGGTTTTATACAAATGTGTGCTGGATCATCTTTTTACTTTTAGCATCAGGGAAAAGTGGCTTCTAAATCCAGTAATCACATTTCTTTGACTGTCTTCCCAGTGATTCTTCACTGGAAGATATGACAATATCTCCTTAATTCCTGAATTCCTAATTCTTTAACAGGTTTCACATGAAAATCCACAGCCCATTGTCTTTTTACTTCACCCTCCACCTCCTTTCCTTTCCCACCTATTACATAACAAGACAGCTCCTATTCCATCTACTGAAGCCATGCTCTTATCCCTGCAATGGTCCCCCCTTGGCTGGGCAACATTATAGGCATCAAACCTCTGTTCTCAGGTCATACCTCAGCTCTCCTCAACATGGTGTCTAACTTTGCTGTGCATCGTACATAATAGTGTTCTCTCTAGCCTGTGCTGAATGAGCGTGTGTTCCATAGTCTATATATATGAAAATGATTTTACATTCCCCCTTAAAAACGAAATTCAAGATATTAGATAAACTCAAGAATTATGACCTCTATAAAAATCATGTAGGTTATCTAATGTCTAATATGACATTTCTACCTAGCAAAGTGACCATTTCTTGCCCTTTTTCTATGAGAAGGGTCTTGATTTATTTTACTTTCTAAAGATGTAGGCTGCATGGGAGTTAGATAAACACTTACGCAAGCCTTGGAGGCGTTGCTATGGCTTACAGAGAAACATCTAAGTACCCTGCTCTCCAACTTCCCCCTTATATACACGTTTGCATGCTTACCTTTCTCTAACCATGCCAGCTCAGCCTTAGTCTTGTACTGTCATAAGCCTTGATGTGTCTGTAGTAATGGAACAAAAATCAGTCAAGAGAACAAACTCATCATGTCTCTTATGTCCTTCTAGTATTTCTTAAGCTGCCTTTTTCTCATGTCCAGATGACTCAGCTACATTGACTTCTACAGTATCAGTGGGCAGGGATGGTTTTATTCCATCTTCATAGAAACCAGACATATTTACTAGCAAATCAGTTACTACCAAGGAATAAAGTCTTAAAGGCCTTGCCAACGAGAATACTTTTCTCCCTCCTCCTCCCTTGTTCCAAGGGCCGTAGGCTGGGTCTCTTTTAACAATGTTCTTTTCTGCCTCATTCTCCCACGGAGTTGGGAACTTTAGTCATCCATTAGATCAAGATACCTACAGAACAGTGACATGCAGAGAAACAGTTGCATACACAGAAGCTCTTGCTCTACTAATCATCACTGATGAATAGCCAGCCTACTGGCCAATGACTGAAATTGTTTTGGATTTGGATTTGAATGGGTTGCTCAAATTGCTGAATGTTCTGCTTTATCTTTTTGTTTTAAGAGCACTGCTTCTCAAATTTCAGTGCATATGAATCACCTGGGTTCTGTTAAAATGCAGATTTTGATTTTGAATCAGCAGATCTGGGGTGGGCCCTGAGATTTTGCATTTCTAATAAGCTCCTGGGTGATGCTGATACTGCTGGTCTGGGGCCACACGACTAGTAGCAAGGTTTTAAAGAACCAATGCGTTGTGGTCAGTTTTGATTACACATTCAACCCCAGAATTAAGCATTTCTCCAAGTTATTAACCTATCACAGAATAATATGACCCAGTGATTTCCCATGACCAGCTCTAAATCTTATGGATTTCCCAGAGAAGAAATAGCCCTTCATGATTCCACTTTGCCTTGAAAATCAGACACATTCCATTGCCAGGTAATTTCCCTGAATTTATCTGTACAGGCTTCCTTCCTTTTGTAAAGGAAGGTGGTCATGCCACCTGTTTCATTGCTTGCTGTGTTACGTGAGGCAGTATACAAACATGAGGGACAGTCATTTCTCAATGAAGCAGGAATCATCATCTGTTTTTTTTTTTTTTTTTTTCCTTTGGCTGCTATAGAAGCTCAAACCAACCTTCTTCACTTTGTGGAACTACCATTATTTAAAACCCAAATAAGAAAACATTTTCAAAAGCCATGCTTTGCTCTCTTCTCTCCCTCAGATTCCTCGAAGTGGTGGTTAAAGCAAGTAATTTTAAAATAGGAAGATATATTTTTTTGTATATTGGAAGTTAAATTATAAACAAATCACTACTTCTCAGATTAAATAATCTCATATCCAGCTCCTGGTTATTTAAGGATATAGTGACTTAGTTTTCCTTTCCTTTTGTTTCTGTGACATTATTTGGAATAATTTTTGCCAAGGTATAAGTTATGTAACATAATAGAAATACAAAAGGTAGTGTAAAAATATGTATCCATTTCAACATACATATATATTTTTTTAAGGAACCACGGCATTTGCAGTTTTTCAGCGAATTTGGCAATAGTGATATTTATGTGTCACTGGCAGGCAAAAAAAAACATGGAGCACCGACTAACTATGGATTCTGCTTTAAGGTACAGGCTTAATATTTTGCTAGATGAATAAAGCAAGCCTCAGCCTTTTAGGTAAGCTTGAGTTTCTTTTAATTTCTTTTAAAAAGAGACAGCTTTCTCTTATATATAGGAGAATTTTAGTGGCTTTTATTTCAACAGGTGTTACCTTCAAGATATGCATTAACGATAAACAATGTGCTGTGGCCTTCTAGCCTAACAAAGCAGGAGGGCCTCGAGACCTGAAAATGCTCTGTGCAGAAGAAGAGCAGAGTAGGACCTGCTGGGTGACCGCGATTAGATTGCTTAAGGTAATCTCACTGAAGGTGTGAATTTCTATTAAACATTGGGAGTACCATCAAAGTTTGAAAATACCGGTATTTCAAAACTCAGAAGACTCACTATGAATCCATGTGTGTATGTGAGGAAGAAGAAAAATAACCACCACCAAATGCGTGTATTTTATTTTTTATCTGAAAGATAAACATTTCCAGAGTAGAGTGCAATAACCTAATACATTTATCTTGTGTGTGTGGAGTATTCCATTTTTAAAAATGTTCTGATTTTTATTTTTGTGTAAGAGTATTACATATATAGCAAGTATAACTGATTGAAATTTCTCCTGTCTGTGACTTAGTCTGCATTTTAAAAACATTGCCATCAATCTGATGTGAAGTATATTTAAAATGTGCCCACCTGGATATGTTTAGTGCAGTTGTTTTATGTTTTATTTAAGTGTTGTGTGAATTGCTTTCTAGTTTAATGCAAATTATTTTATAGCTATATTATTCAAACATTTACCTTTGTGCTAAGTAAAAATTACCGCTTCCATAAGCAAAATTTATTGGTAAGCATCTTGACAAGGAGTAAGAATGTTCTAAAAGTCGGTAGGGGAGAGAGACACAGAACTGATTTCTTCCAGGATATATAGAAAACACATTTATTTTCAAAACTTGTATGCTAGCAAATTTAGCACAACTTTAAATTTATAATTATAAAACTTATTGACCATTTTCTTTTAAGAAGGGCAGAATAATCAGAATCAGAATTACTCATTGTCATACCAGGTTTGCAAGAAAGTTTTATTTTCTATTCTTTTACTTTTTTTTAAATTGAGGTGAAATTCACATAACATAAAATTAACCAAATTAACTGTTTTTAATGTGAACAATTCAGAGGCATTGAGTACATTCAAAATGTTGTGCAATTGCCACCTCTGTCTAGTTCCAAAACATTTTTTTCACCTCAAAAGAAGACTCCATACCCATTAAGCAGTTACTCCCAGCCCCTGGCAACCACTAATCCATGTTCTCTCTCTATGGATTTACCAATTTGGATATTTCATAGAAATGGAATCATACAATATGTGACATTTTGGGTCTGGCTTCTTCACTTAGCATAATGATTTGTGGTTCATCCATGTTGTAGCAGCATGTATCAGTACTTCATTCCTTTTTATGGCTGAATAATATTCCATTGTATGTGTGTTGTTTAATGTGTATATATGTTAAATAAACAATTTGTTTATCCACTGATGGGTATTTGGATTGTTTCTACCTTTTTACTATTGTGAATAGTGCTGCTATGAATATGTCTATACATGTATTTGTCTGAGTAACAGTTTTCAGTTTTTTTGATATATACCTAAGAATGGAATTGCTGGTCATATGGTAATTCTATGTTTAACTTTTAAAAAAATTTATTTATTTTATTTATTTATTTTTGGCTGCGTTGGGTCTTTGCTGCTGTGTGCAGGCTTTCCCTAGTTGAGGCGAGCGGGGGCTACTCTTCGTTGCAGTGTGCGGGCTTCTCATTGTGGTGGCCTCTCAGTGCAGAGCATGGGCTCTAGGTGTGCGGGCTTCAGTAGCTGCAGCACGCGGACTCAGTAGCTGTGGCTCACGGGCCCTAGAGCGCAAGCTCAGTAGCTGTGGCGCACGGGCTTAGTTGCTCCGCGGCATGTGGGATCTTCCCGGACCAGGGATCGAACCCGTGTCCCCTGTATTGACAGGCGGATTCTTAACCACTGCACCACCAGGGAAACCTATGTTTAACTTTTTGATGAATTGCAAAAATGTTTTCCACAGAGGCTAAACCATTTTACATTCCCACCAGCAATGTATAAGAATTCCAGTTTCTCCATATCCTCACCAACACTTGTTATTTTCCACTTTTTAAAAAAAATACTCATCCTAGTGGGTGTGAAGTGGTAGGAAGAAAGTTTTTTAAAGTAATTTAAAGGAAGCTTTGGATTAACTGTGAAATTTTCTTCCTTTTGCTGTTATGGCAGAAAGGTTACCTTTTTATTAGAGATTTATTTGTTGTTTATTTATTTATTAGAGATTTGTTTGTTTCTCAAATAGTCTACTGTCAAAATGGCTGTCATGATTTTGGTTTCAACAAATCTTAGAAATCTTGATTCTTTGAAACCCTCATGATAAGTAGTCACTTCTGTTTGCTCTCATTGTCGTAAAATGTAAAACAAACAAACAAAATGAAGAAGAGAAAAGTATTTTAGAGTGTCTTGGAAACCAACCAGTCAAAGCAGTAGTAACTAGGTAACTAGGGATATGCATTGGAATCACCTGAAGTGCTTACTGAAGCTCCATGTGCCCAGCCCCATCCTGGGGGATCCCAAGTTAGTGATTTGAGTTCCAGGTGTCTTCCTGATTAAGAAACACTGAGGTCATCCAGCACTGTCCTTTTACAGATAAAGAAGCTGGCACTCTTTGGTAGACTTTACTCCATCACAGTTATGGTAGAGAACATATCTTGAGGTCTCAGGTTTTCTCTCCCCATCCATCAGAACGCTGTAAGTCCAGCTAGGCTGGTGGAGGAGATACTTTCCAACCTTGTTAGCCAAGTCTTTCTCCCTTCTAAGGGGCTCAAATTCAAACACCCAACACAGAAGCAGGTGGTAAACCCACCTCCTTTAATCAGTCTTTCAGTGACTGACATGCCACTGATTTTACTAGGATGCTCCATTATTTTTTGTATAACTAGAAAGATGAGAATTATGCCAATAAAATTGTGATATGATGTTTCATATCACTTATAATTTTTATTTTCATTTGAATATTTAGATTTATTTGGCCTATAGTCCTGATTTTCACCATTTTTGTTGATGTTATCAATTTTGTGTATACACACAGATATATATGTATGTGTATATGTATATACATATATATGAAATAAGTTAGTTGAGGTATTCTTAAAACTTCTTCATATTCTCAATCTGGCTTTTCTGAATCATTTTCATTTCAGAGTCATGGATACTCATATTTTCCACAGATTAACCAGCTCCGTGGTTCAAGAGCTTTGGGGAGGCATCATCTCTCAGATGAGTGCTCTGCCATGGTCCGTGGGGTTGTCTTTCTAGCCACTGGCATTCCTTTTGCAAGGTTTTCATGCTAAAGACTTCTTAATCCCATATCAGTTTCAGGCAATGGCAAGTCACTTTGCCCACAGTGAATATAAGATGCCATAGATTATAATACAGATTGTTAGTTTGAAAACAAATGTGTGTCTAAGAAATGATGAAATGTACTAAAAGCTTTCTTTGTTCTTTCTATATCCAGAATGCTCAGTTTCTGGAAGACTGTCTCCTTCTTACCTTTTTTTTTCTCTCGTTTGACTCTTCTCAAAGCCTCTTTCAAGTCACAGATGCCCAGTTTAAAGATGCTCTGTTGTATTAGTTTTGTATAGCTGCTGTAATACATTGCCACCAACCTAGTGGCTTAAAACACAAATTTATTTTCCTATACCTCTGTCATTTCAGAAGTCTGAAATGGGTCTTATTGGCCTAAAAGCAAGGTGTCAACAGCAATATCCAGCTGAGTCCTTTCCATGCTGCCATTTTTCTGGTTCTCTCTTCTGGTTCTGGATGAGGACCCTTGTGATTACCTTGGATCTACCAGGATAATCCAAGATAATCGCGTCATTTCAAAGTCAGCTGATTAGGGACTTCCCTGGTGGTCCGGTGGTTAAGAATGCACTTCCACTGCAGGGGGCACAGGTCTGATCCATAGCGGGGGAACTAAGATCCCTCTTGCTGCGCGGCGTGGCCAGAAAATAAATGTAAAAAAACCAAGTCAGCTGATTAGCACCCTTAATTGTATCTGCAACCTTATTTCCCCTTTGCCAGGTAGCCTAATATATTCACGGGTTCTAGGGATTAGGGTGTGGACATATATGGGGACCATTATTCTGCTACCACATCTGTGTTCCCTGTTTATTTCAGTTATGGCAAAGTGTTTCCAGATGAGGCTGGAAATAGAGGCCAGCATCAGTGAGGTCCTTTATCATGGAACCAATGAGAAACCACCACGGTTTCAAATAGGAAAGTGATATGATCTGTTTTACACTTGAAAATAATCAGTTACAGGAAGCCTGGGCCTGCCAGCACAGACACATTTGAGGCTCTCTAATAGGGGACTGGCAGCTTGTTGTCAGTGGGGCACTGGTTTGATCCCCCTGGCTGGTGCAGCTGGGCTCACCTGGTGTTAGAGGTAGCTTTTGCTCATCTCCTTTGGTTGTCTGTCATGTTATTTCCAGAGTTTATCATTGTACCTAGTAGTGAGGAGCAGGGAAAGACTAATCTATGTTATGTTGGCTGGACCAGAAGTGTCCTTCTTTTCATGATGTGTTATTTATTAGATATAGCCTCCCCCAAGAATTTGGCCGCTTGTTTTCTTTTCCTTTCTTTTTCATATACACATGTAAACTCTTCATGTAGCATCAGATAGAGATATTCCCATTCTCTTGGGAGAAATTCCAGTTACATATAGAATCAGAAAAATCAGAAGACTTAGAAAAGGGGAGAGTTGCTCAAGTACAGTGTCCTAGTTACATGTTGTGTTTTCCCCTTCCCTTCAGTTAGAACTCTGCTAGTTTCTCTCTAACACATTTTGGTCCCTTATCTGCCCCTCCATAGGACAGGGATATGTTAAGGTGACCCATGCCCTACCCCTTAGCCAGAGTTAACTTTCAACAGCACAGAGCAACTTCCTAACACCACAGGTACCAGGGACAATACATCTTTGAAGGAAACAGTCTTATTAGTAGGTAGCAGGCTTTTCACTGCAGGTAAATAAAAGGTGTCTGAGCAGCATGTCCTTGTGAAAGTGTGGTTGCAGGCTATTGTATATTCTCCAAATGAACTTGACTAGGAATTAAGCTCCTCTGTCTTCTTTTTAAAGGAACTGTAGGCTTAGAGTTGATTTAAAACAAATTTCATTAGGTCCTATTAATGTCAATCAAACCTTAAATTAAAAAATAATTTTTATAAGTTGGGAAATAATTGGATAAAGAAGTCAACACAGAGAATTTTAAATGACTGTATTCATGTTAAAAGCAAAATCTTGAAAACAGTGACTCCCCTCACCTCCCTCTGATTTTCTGCCTAATTACCAAATATATCCACTTTGCTGCAATTGCTTTTAAGAAAATAGTTTTTAGTAGAGAAACAGCTCTGTTAGAATGTTTAAATGGAATTCATCCTAAGGGTAAGATTGGTTTCCATGGTGTCTCTTCAATCTCTTTTATATCGGACCTACTTTTAAGTTCATAATGGCTCCATGAAATGGAGAGAATTATAGAGGGCCATGGCAGTTGGCGTTCTTAATGTTACTCAAACTAACAATCCAATTATACTCTAGACCCACTTTCTAATTGTAGCCTAGCAGTCCAGTTCTTATGTTTTTCCCTCTTGAAAGTAAAGCCTCTGTAGTTCTTATCTACTGCTCTTTACACTGTATGCCATGACTCTTTGTCTGAAATTAGCCTGATTTCCCACCATTTTGATTTCCCTGAATTTAAAGCCAAAAATTAAACAATGCCCTAAGAGTACTGTTACCAGAGGGTGATACAGTGCCAAGAATCTTCAAAATAGGATCAAGTTTATGGATTACAAAAGACAATGTAATTCATCAATCAATCATTGAAGAATTATGGTAAATTTTACCCAGTTTTGCTTAGGATGTGTGTTAGATTCTCAGAGTCTTTGTACCATAAAGTCGGGCACCCTTCCCAAGTGAGCTTTCTTATTGCTAAGCTCCAAATGGTTTTGGTGCTATTGACACTAAGAATAATGAGTAGGAGTGTCAGTTCCAGATCTTTATATTGTGAGCTAGAACTTAAGTGTGGGTCCAAATAAAAAACACTGTCTTTTAAACTGTACTATTTAGGACACTAAAAGTTTACCATTCAAAATATGGCTGCTTTACTTATTTGTTTTAAGGAAAGCTTATAATTTTCAGTTTTTATATTGATGATGTATAATTAATGAAAGTGTTGATTTTCAAAAGTTGTAGTAAAACTCTGTGTAGTAAAAGTGGTGGGAATGTTTTTATTTATTTATTCTGCAGTATGGCATGCAGCTGTACCAGAATTACATGCATCCATATCAAGGTAGAAGTGGCTGCAGTTCTCAGAGTATATCACCCATGGTAAGCACCAAGTTTTTGAACCTACATTTTATTTTATATTTACATTAATTTGCAATCACATTACATTATAAATGTACATTTCCTTTTGGTCAAGTAAAGTAACTTTTTGGCACCATCCTACTATCATGTTATATTGAACTATTTTTTTTTGATTTTATATTATTGCAGCCTATGTGATAAAATCATAATAATCGTGCACACATGAAGTATTCAATTAAAATAATGTTTTATGTTAAAGAAAAACTTTAAATATTTGAAAGAATTATGAGAATGATTCTTTGTCATTACATTTGAGGATTAGATTTTAATAAGATAATTTATAGAACATTGTCCTTGAGATTGTAGATCTTTCTTAATTATTGATTTGATTGTGGGTTTATTTATTTATTTAAATATTAATTCTGGGATTATCATAGCCTGTGAGCGCTTTTGCATTCTGACTTTCTAACAATTAAATTTTTAAAGTTCCAGGTCCTTGAAAAGCACACTGCTCTCCAGGAAACCCAAAAGATGCAAGCCAAAATACAGGTTGTGCATTGCATTCAGACTAGCACCGCTTCACAGATTTATACTAAATGCCACTTGGATATTTACAGGCAGATACATTTTTTCCCTTCTTTGGGACCTAATTTTAATTTCCTGTGCATTTACACAAGAAATTTATTTCTGAACTCCAAGTTTATGTACTGCTATTTTTGCTTGTGCTCCTTAATATTGAGTATATTAGGAATTCAGAAGTAGGAACCCATGTTACAATCAGCTAACATGCTACATTTCCACTTAGGTTAAAACATGCGTTTCACGGCTGTGACCAAAGAAGTTGCATTTCCCCACTTGTAACGTAGCATATAAATGCTCAGCTCTAGGAATAAGGCATGAAATAATGTTGATTATGAAGTCTGATAGACTAATATGGAAAAAGAACTCCAATGCTGTAGTTACGTTGCTTTACGTTATGGAAGAGTAACTTTTCATCTTTGTATCATATTACTTTTTAGCCCTAAAATAAGAAACTAAGGAATGTAATGAATTTTTTATAAAAGCAATAGCTTTAAGGTGAGAATTTTTACAATTTGTCAGCTTACCATAATCTTTTAATTCATATATGTATATATGAATAATGAATTTTATTATCTTAATCCTTTCCTAAATCCTTCTAAATTTCTTTTAAAGTTATTAGGATGAGCTTGTTAATAACAGCCATGATTTGGAGGCAGTTATTATTTAGTGTCCTATTAATCATAGAAGAAAATGTTATAAAGTAAGTACTTTCTAGTCTCATCACTGTCATTAGTGTATAAATATGGTATTATTCTTGCTTCTTTCCGTTGAAAGTGATCCCACTGTTGATAAATATGTCTACGGCATTTTGGCTAATGTAGCTTTACTTGTTCAGCACCTTGTATAAGAAAAGACACTCCTTGAATGAATTGGCTGTAAATAGGGATAGAAGGACAGGAGGTTTAAGTCTCTGTGTGATGAGGACAAGGACCTGTCCTGTATGGCAGTTGACATGATCAGAGAGAATAGCATCAAGAATTATATCTCTACTCTTCTTAATTTGCATGAAGGAAACTAAGAAGGCTGGGGAGGTATTTGTGTTTATTTTGGTGTCTATACAGAATCCCAGGATAATTTCTACATTATCATGAAAGAATCAGTGACCTATATCCTGGATGCCACTGTCTCTCACCTGCCTCTGCTGGTTTTCATTGAGGCCCCATGTTCAAGGAACAACAGGGAAAAGTTCACATATTTTATAGTTTTAAAGGAACAATATTGTCTTCTCCTCCAGGGATTCATTTTGAGAAGGGAAATGAGAAAAAAATTATCATCCCATAATGAACATCATAACTATATATAGCACATAATAGCCATCCCATCAGCCTTTGAAATGATAATCATCAGCAGATATTTCAAGAAGCCAAATGTATTTGGTCCTTTTTGGTATAATAAAAAGGATTCATTTAAAGGAGCATCTGTTAATATGGTCCTGGCCAGAACAAGGGGATGGGAAAAACAAGTCAACTGAAGTTCTTATTATTTTTCACATTTGACTCTGAGCTAGACATCCCAAACTGCACTTTCTTCCCTGTACCTCCCGTTCTGTGGTACATAAAAGAACCTTAGATAGGGCCTGTTACTATCTTTACCATAAGCGTGACCTGAGTCACTGCTGTCCTACAGTATAAAATAAGGGGGACAGTTGCATGATCTCTAGAATCGATTACACCTCTGATGTCCTGTGGCTCTGTATGACACTGATGAGAGAACAATGTCTGAGGAAATCCTGTGCCCTCTTGCTAAGGCCTGTGCTGCATGTTTATGTAGCTCTTTCAAGTGGGGTGACAGGGAGTGAGTGACTACGAGTTGCTGCTTAGCTAAGCTGCCTGAAAAACATTTCATGTTCCAACCTCACTAAAAGTGTTTGGATCTGATCTCGAGGTGTGGTCTGGATAATCCAGGATATACCCAAGCCTCTTCTCTCTTAAAAAGAGAGGCATGCCATTAAAATCATGGACCCTTTTTTAGGGCTTGCCCTATTTATCCCACCAGAAGGAAGAGCTAGAAAAAGGGACATATATTTGAGAAATACACTGATTCTGAATGTTATCAACATCGCTTTTCTATGTGAAAGAAATTGAGCTGAAAATGACCTTTTGGTTCAAGTCAGATTTTGCTTCACTTCCATTTCTTTGTCCACTAAAGGTAAACTATTAATTTTTCATCCACCACCTGCCATTCAGTAGAAAACATTTTCTATATTCCTATGTTTTCCCCTAGTGTAGTTAATGTAGCAAATGAAAATACTTATTTGTATCGTAGACTCCCTACTTAGGTCAAGTAATTATGTAACATGGGATCTTACTTTACATTTCAGCCTGTCATATTATATGAGAAAAATGAAAAAAAGAATAAGAACTGGTTATGTTTATTTTTGTTTCCTAACGGTATTTTTATGTTATCAGAACCTTGTGATTACAGAGCCCATCTTGGCATGTGAAGGCAGAGATATTATAAGGATAAAGCTATCATTATGATTGAGATTAGTTACTCTCTGGCTTGGGCAGGTGGAAGCTTTTCATTAATGTCAGCAAAGCAAAAGTATATCCATCTGGTCCACAGCCCAGCACAGAAGATCACGGGGTGAGAAGGGCAAAGTAAGGTGTGACAGCAAATAGAGATTACAGAGACAGCATCTGTCTGGAAAGAGCAGCTGTCAGTTATGAAGTCTCCTATAACAAATGAAAGATTGCACGCCGGATCTCCAGAAATAAAGATGAACCGTAATAAGATTGTGGACCACTACAGCAAGGTTTCAAGAGGAAATAATAAATGCTAATAAAGTGGGATGTGTAATGCAGTGATAAATGATCCCCCCTACCATTTTTGTATGGACCAGGTTTTGTTTCAAGCAGACATTTGACTAGAGTCTGTTAGACCAAGCAGGGTATGGCTGAATCCATGTGGAGAGAGAGAGAAAATGGTCTTAAGTCAGGGGACTCCAGGTGTATGTTGGCTGATCCTTTACAATGAGATCTCTGGTTTTTATGTTGCTCTTCTATTAATGACGAGTGGGGAAAAACTATTAAACATTGTTCATGCTGGTTTGGGATGTTTTGTCTTTTAAGAGTTTTAATTCTTATAGATTGACACTTTTTTTTTTTAAAAACATCTTTATTGGAGTATAATTGCTTTACAATGGTGTGTTAGTTTCTGCTTTATAACAAAGTGAATCAGCTATACATTTACATGTATCCCCATATCCCCTCCCTCTTGCATCTCCCTCCTACCCTATCCCACCCCTCTAGGTGGTCACAAAGTACCGAGCTGATCTCCCTGTGCTCTGCGGCTGCTTCCCACTAGCTATCTATTTTACATTTGGTAGTATATATAAGTCCATGCCACGCTCTCACTTTGTCCCAGCTTACCCTTCCCCCTCCCCATGCTGAGTGATACTCTTAACTGAAGATTCTGACAACTGTTTTTTTTTTAGGATGCACGACTTGGGATGGCACACTTTTTAAAAGATGGTTACGAAGTAGAGCCCTAAACAAAGAAAAAAATAAAAATAAGGTCCAGGTTTTGGATGTTTTATTTTCACCTTCAGAGACTATGAATACAAAAAGTAATTCGCAAAAAAGATGACTTTATTACTTGTTTAAAATTATGTTTGTTTAAAGATGTCTTCCTTTTATATCAGTTCTTCTTTTGTCATTCAGACTTATTTTTGCAGCTCTCATTTTGCCACGTTCATGCTCACAAGATGAAAAAACATTCATGTATTAAATCATAGAAATTTTAATATTATGGAGTTATCTGAATTATTTCACTAAATTTTATTTTCTAAGTTAGAGAAAAGTTGATGTGATAAACTTTTAAAATACATACTGTTGGTTTGTTATAAAATATGGGTACTATTTGTTTCTAAAGAAGTGATGTAAGTCAGTCTGTTACAGCTTTAGTGTATCTTGAATCTTAATTAAGTAGATAGATTTGACATTTAAATGATCATTGATGAATCTCAAAGCATAATAGAGAGGTGAGTTTGGAAGTGATGGATCTTCTTAGCCACAGGAAAGGTTATTCTTTTCTAAATATGAAGAGATAGGGTTGCTTTAGAAGAAAGACATGCTTACCTTGAAAGCTTTTAATCTCTTTATTCAACACTTAATTCAATGACCTTAACAAATAACTGTATAACTTATTTAACCAAAATATTTTATAGCACCATTTTCTGTTGAATATGTATTGTTAACTTTTTAATTTCCTGCTAGCCACCTTTGGACCCACATCCTAAAATGGAAACGTACTGCCAGCAAAGCACTGAAAGGTAACTTCAAAGATGTTTTCAAGGTAAAAAATGTGCTTTTTTTTCCAGAGAAGTATATCAGAGAATTCCCTGGTAGCAATGGACTTCTCAGGCCAGAAAAGCAGAGTTATAGAAAATCCCACTGAAGCCCTTTCAGTTGCAGTTGAAGAAGGACTAGCTTGGAGGGTACAAATTAGCTTCATGTTCTTCAAAATATTTATGATTTGAATTTGCTTCTCCCCGGAAGTTAAAATTTGTTTCCCACTTCCTTGCACAGAAAAAAGGATGTTTACGCCTGGGCACTCATGGTAGCCCCACTGCGTCTTCACAGAGCTGTGCCACAAACATGGGTATGTCTCTGCATATTCACTGTGACTAACTGGGTGGCGAGATGTGCATTTAGATGTAGTCATTGAGGGGTTAGGGTAGAAAGTACACATAATTAAATTGTGATCATTTCAAACAAATCTTTGTATTCCTCCACTTTATTTCTTCAGCTATCCACCGGTCCCAACCATGGTTTCACCACAAAATTTCCAGAGAGGAAGCTCAGCGATTGATCATTCAGCAAGGTCTAGTAGATGGGTAAGTTTGATTTTGAGTAGCACTGATTTTGATTTCTCCTATAATCAGTAATGGCTTATTCAACACACACACAGAGTTTTGACTTTAGCCTATTAAAACAGAAGTGACTTTATAAGGATGGTTGTCATTGAATCCTAGCAATACCTATATAGTACCTGTTACATAGTGTGTGCTTAGTATTTGCGCATAAGGAGAAGATAGCTGAACAGGATGCTCTGCTCTTAACCAGTGATCACTAATATTACCCATTCTGTGCATCTCAGATATTAATTGATGGGGGGAAAACTGAACTTGTTTTGGCGTGTCAACATTTTGATTTGAACAAATAGTATGTTTGCAAAGTATGGTTTGTGTCATGACCCTATCTTATGTGTTAGACATTTTTTTAGGTTTGATGCAGGGTGTGTTAAAGTAAAAATCTGTTTCTTATATATTTAGACTGTCTTATTTTTTTCTTTCTGTTTACGTCCCTATTTTCTTTTCTCTAAATTTTAACAGTTTAAAGGAATATAAACCTATGAAAACAGTACTTTTTGACTCTTCTCATGTTATCTTTTAGTGGGGTACCACAGAAGAGACAGGAGAAACAGAAAGTTTATTATGCAAGATTTATGATCTAAAGAATTTTCTTTTTCTCAGATTACTCAGTATTTCAGATATCAATACTTCCTATAATACTAGCTGAATTCTCTTCCCAAATGCAATACATGTTAAGGAGCTTGTCTTGAGGTTTGGATGAGAAATAAAACCAGCATCAATTTAAACAAGTGGTAATGGGATCTTATATCTTCATGGTTGGCTTAAGATGATGGCAAAATTTCAAGGTGATTTAATACTGACATTTGGATAAAAATGCACCTTCACATGGAAGATTGTTAATAGCAAGTCAGCATTTCAGTAGACTCTAAATAAGAAAATATTTCAATGTACTTCTCTGCATGGAACACGGTCTTTTCAGATATAAATCTGAGCAATCAGCAGAATTACCATCTAAGACCAAGAAAAGAAATAAATCACAAAGAATTGTCAAAATGTTTTGGAGGATTATAATTTCCCTTATTTCTGAGCCCATTTTTTTAAATTGAATGAAATAATTGCATAAAGAATGACAGTATCTTTATTTTTTAAAATTTTTAATTAAAAAATGGGTTATTTGGGGTATTCTTTTGGAAAGATGTGATGATGCCAGGCAATCCACTAGGTGGTAGTGGTGATCTACTCAGGAATGGGGAGAGAATTAAGCTTGATTGACCAGTGAAACTCCCTTTTGTCCCATCTCCTAGAGATGTAATGTCAGAATCTCACACAGCACAGATGAAATGGATAATCTCATCAGACATCTGTGATGGTCAGATTTGGCTGTCTCTTCGCCCAGGCACAGTGAGATTAGTATT
Source organism: Physeter macrocephalus (assembly GCF_002837175.3). Taxonomy (NCBI): domain Eukaryota; kingdom Metazoa; phylum Chordata; class Mammalia; order Artiodactyla; family Physeteridae; genus Physeter; species Physeter macrocephalus. The sequence continues at coordinate 70,418,342 of NC_041215.1, read as the reverse complement.
GGAGTCACCAGTGGGGACTGTTTGCACAGTCTGTTTGCCAACAATTAATATAAAGCTGGTTATGCACTGAATTGCCAGTTAATAAGAATCCACGCCTGGCGGCATTTTTCTCAGGCCATTAGGCCATGTCTTGTTTTTCTAGCCTGTTATAGAGGCTTTTCTGCTGCATTCTTCAAGGTTAAAGTACATGTTGTTTGGGTGTTTCTTTTACTTCAAATATTTTGCTCAAACATTTAATAAATGATTTCAGGATTGATTTTTTAGAATATATTCATTTCTCACTTTCTATTGTGTATGTAATAGTAGGAACCAGAATCAAAAGAAAGGATCCAGTGCAGAAGAGGGGGTTAAAAATTATTTCACTCTAAATGATTTTCTTTTTTTAGGGCCTAACATGACCCAGAAGTTAAAATAACAATATGCTAATGCCTTATTCTCTGTACCAAAGAGTTACATGTGAATAACCAGCTTTCCCAGTGGAAAAAGGACATAGCACTAATTATTGATGCCAGCATAGCATTATATTGGTTATTGTGAGCAAGCAATCTGACAAATGGCTGTGTATTTATCCTATTAAAATTAAATTAGCTCTGATGATAGTTTTATAGTATAAGGTTTATGTTATACATATTGTTTACCATGTTGGATAATCCCATCATTGAATACACAGTAAAGGAAAACTCTGGCTACATTTATGAATATACTTCCTGGATTTGGTACAGGCTATATTTCTATGAAATCCATGAGTAAATGTAGAAAAATATTGAAATCCTTCTCTCTCTTTAGAGTTTTCTTGGTACGGGATAGTCAGAGCAACCCCAAAACGTTCGTACTGTCAATGAGTCATGGACAAAAAATAAAGCACTTTCAAATTATACCAGTAAGTAATTTGTGATTTCATATTCATATATTACAGATGATCTTAATGCATAAGCTTTTGGAAACTTTCATTTTTTTTGGTTCTTTTATTAAATATAATTTGGGAACTTGTGCTTTGACTAGAGTTAAGTTTGGCAGAAATGGTTTTATGAGCCTGAATTAATATAAGAAATACAGGAATTGCAAAAATTAAATTTCCCTTTTCCCATGAAATATGATTTGGTAATATTGTATAGACCCCATGCCACCTATTGTTAAAAGGCCACTGAAAACTCCTTCTCCTGAATTCCTCTAGTGGTTCTTTAAAAATCGTTATTTTCAAGCCCCTTCTCCTCTCTTGTCCCAAAAATGGTTTTTTGGTGTTTTTTGTAGTTTTGTTTTTAATCATTATGGGTAGGTACACAGGTGCTGTGGAATTGGAGATCATTATTTAAACTATTCTGAGCACATTTAAAAATTTTCTGTAATTATGCTTTCATGTGGCACAACTTGCTTTGGGATTTTTTTGTTGCTTCTGCTGCTTTTGTGTGTGTGTGTATGTGTGTGTGCGCGTGTATGTATGCATGTGGTCTGTGTATTGGAACCAGATAGTGTGGAACAGAGATTCAGTCTACTTTCAAGAAAGTATTACATCAGATTGCTAAGTTGCTAGTGTTTTCTTTTTTTTTGAATGAACTCTTTTTGGAACTATCCAAAGTCCATGTGAAGTATCTTCCCTACTTCATTGATTATGTGAGCGATGTCCCCGGCACGTATGAATTGCTTCATGCCTGAAGATCTCACTGCAGAAAACAAAAACAGAAAAACCCCCAAACACTGTCATTCCACTAACACAGTATTTGATTGCTCCAGAATCAGTTTACTGATACAAATTATGGTGAATATTCATTTTTAATATATTAAGTAAGGCTTTAGGTAGACAACAACTAGAAATGGAAATTAATTTTTGTAGGTGGGAGTATTAAAATCTTTTGTTTACTTTTACACTGAATAGTGCCGATTTCTCACTGTGTACTGTAATTGATTCAGAATAATCCTGCTATTCTAACTACTGAACGTTAAGAGAATTTAGAGACAGAGAAAGTAGAGCCACACTGCTTACCTTAGGATCAGATGGTATTTCTTTTAAATGCAAGTGAAGTTACAAAGAAGAAGTGGACATGCCATAGCATTCTTTTCACTGTCCTTTAGTATTATAAACACATCAATTTTGGCATTTAAAAATGCAGTATGCAATAGAATATGACTGTCTTTCTAGGTATTTTGCCCTTCTTACCAGTTTGTTGTTTTTCCTGTTGCAGGTGGAAGATGATGGTGAAATGTTCCACACCCTGGATGATGGGCACACAAGATTTACGGATCTAATCCAGCTGGTGGAGTTCTATCAACTCAATAAGGGCGTTCTTCCTTGCAAGCTGAAACATTATTGTGCTAGGATTGCACTTTAGCCAAACAAGAAGTGACTTGTTAAACTGCTGAAGAAAAAGGACTCAAGAAAAAGAAAGACCATAAATAAGGGTGAAAGCATTGCCATGGTGAAAAGAATCTATTTCTCTTACAAGTTACAAAAAATAGTTTGTGCATTACAAATAAGTAAAGATTTGGATTGACATTACCTTCATCATTTAAATATCAATTAGTTAAAATTAAACCTCCGAAAAAAAAAATAATCTGGTGTGTTCTTGTGTGACTTTCCATTACTATAATATTTTCTTCAAATATGCACATTTTAAACATCTTTCTGTCCTTATTTACTATAGCAACATTAGAATTCTCAACCACAAAATATGAAAAAAAGTTGGGGCTCAGAATGAATTATTTGTGGACTGAATTTCAATTAACTACTGTTTTTGTAACTTAAGAAGTATGATAAAAACTTGAGTTAACAATTAAAAGAAGCTACTCACAACCTGTTAATAAAACTAAAAACTATTTTGAATTGTATATTTTCTGAGTTTATTATAACCTTAAAATCGTCATATTTTGAAATAGCAGCTTAAAATTATTTTGAAGTATTGATATATTGATTTTTTTCAGGATGACTTTTATTACCTATTAAATTATTAATTATACTATAATATTTACACTGATATTGTACCTATTAGTGACACGTTATTCACTGCATTTTTTTCATTCACTTAAGGATTGACTGGAACTATCTACTTGTTTTTAAGGAAATGATTAAAATATAGAGGGGATTTATATAATTTGCACATGCTTTCTCATGGCATGTAATCTGTCACAGTGTAACATTTTTCACATTAATATTTCACATTTGCCCCACGCTGTAACTTTCAGAAGTTTCTTTAGATCCTTATACAACTAGATGATTAACCTGATCAAAATGTTAAAATCAAAGATGCAAAATCTATTAAGATCCTAATAGGTAAATCCTTGCTATTCTCTTTGCCTACTCCCTTTTCGTCATCTTACCTTGGCAATGTCGGTATGGAAAAGGTTTTGGAAACGTGAGGCACCCACCTCCCTTATCACCTCACTGAGACCATCTAGAAAGTTTTCATTGGGATTTATAATTCTGTTTTTCCTACTTTTTGTGAGAAGGGTATTCACTGTTCTAAATAAAAGATGAGAAATACAACAGTAAATAAACGTTAAAATCATACAAAATATTGCTCATCTCCTCTGATCCTCGTAACAACATTTTGAGAAAGTTAAGAAGATTTTTTAAGAACACTATTTCAAAAATGCATACTGTAGTTTTCAATAAAAGCTATTCATTTTTGGTAATAGAGCATCTGAAAACATTCATACAATGCTAATAAAATCAATTATTACTGAAAAAGAATTACTGGCAGAATTTTAAAAATACTCAATTTGCTTTTAGCCAAAGCAAACCTAATTCTTCTTCTTTTTTTTTTAAACCTAATTCTTAAAACACTGAAACTTAGAACATAAATCTGATGCTATAAAATATCGATCTGGTGTCTACAAAGGCTTGAATGACACATAGGACCCCTAAATAGAGGAGCAAGAGGTAAACACACTTGACCCTTTCAACCTTGTAGAGTATCTCTGATTATTTCTGACTTATTTCTGATTTATAAAAATACTTTGTGTTTTGAACTGATATGCATTTTCTTATTTTGCACCAGGGTCAAATTGACAGTATCAGAAAATGTAATATTTTAAATGCTAGACTCTCATAAATTGACCAATTTGTGCTTGTCTTTGTTATTTGTGCCTCTAACTTAATTCACGATCTAAATTTATTATTGTGGAGCCCAGATTTTGTACGTAATTGCTCATTTTGGTCTTAAAGCATGAGCCAAGAAAAATTATTGAGGAAAGGCTGACATTATCCTTCCTGATTCCTTCTGATAAGGGTTTTGAACACGTGTGTATGTATGTAAATCTTAAATTAAATCTGAGAGTGTCAGACACATCAAGAGTTAGTACAGTATTAAAATGGATTTCCAAGAAAAATGTGAATTACCTTTGGATTATTTTTCATTTTGGTTTAGCCAAGTTTTGCTATCTTGCACCATTTTAGAGTGGGATTAGGTCAGATTAGCTCTATGTTTTCTTCTTTTCATATGTTGGAGTTAGTATACTTTATTTTCCTAGAAAGAAAAAAAACCCAGCAGATCTGGTCCACATTGTTCTTTTTCATTTTTTTAAATGGAAGAATTATTTATTTTGAAACATTCAGGAAACCTAGGTCAAACAAGATAAAAATTATGAGTGTTTCAATTCGAATAATTACTTGTTTCACATGTATAATGGTGCAAAGACCTGACTGATTTGAGTGTATTAGTTGGAAATTTTTATCTTAGCTCTATTTTAGGGTGGTCAGCATCAGTTAATCAGAGGCCCATGGGGTCTCTAGCTTCTGATCACCAACAGTGCCAACTCTACATATGGTAGTTGTGTTACGGTAGGGATATCAGACTATCACCTGGATTATGATTTCTCTGAAGAGGAAAGATTATCATTGGTTATGGTTACAATCTGGTGTTTCAAGCTGGCTCCATATTTAGAAAGTTCTTCCCTCTATTGCCAGGCATTCTTAAGCTTTTCTGTGCCTTGGATCCATCTAGCAGCCTGGTGAAATTTATGGACTCTCTTCACAGAATGTCTTTAAATGCAGAAAATAAATAGAATTTCAAAGCACAGTAATTATAGAAACATAACTGTACAATTGTATGTGTAGTTGGACCCCGGGTGGAAACGCTGCTGTAGCGTGGCCTGCTGTCTGTCCTGGCTGTGTTGACTGTTGCCCATATAAAGCCTCTAGTTTTCTGTCTCACGTTCTGTAGGGAATACAGGAGCTGATTCTCAGTCAGTGTTAACCCACACCAGCGGGGCACAGAGTAGTTTGCTTGAGATGCAGGGTTCTTGTAACACTTATTGAACACTCAAGCAAACCTTCATACCTGCCTCTTGTGGGATTATCACCTCCTGCTAGCGCTGGCTCCTACACTTTTACCATCTGTGACACTTAGGCATGCTCATAACCAGGGCACTGCTTGTAATGTCTCTAACTGCATGTATCTCAGACCACAAATTATAGATGTGAACAAGAGAAAGGCAGGCCTTTGGGCTGAGCACATAACTATACTGACCCAAAACGTCATTGCAGAGATCCCCCAATTTGAGAAAGGGATCTGAGTGAATTTTTAACCAGCATAAATACTTGTTTCTACAGTGGGGTATCAGGTGACTAGTCCTTTACCATGCTGGTTTGCTTTGTAATTATAAAAAATTCACCAGTTCCTAATTCAACCCCACGTGATACACAAGGCATTAGAAACTAGAATTAAGATTATAGCTCTGAGGTTAGACTTTGCGGATTTGGATTCCAGGCCATTACATAGTAGCTATGTAGCCTTGGTCAAATCACAGTTTCTTCTTTTCTGCAGAGGGTATTACAATCACCATCACCACCACTTCTTCAGTGAGGGGGGGGGCGGGGGTGTGTGTGTGAAATGAAATCATTGATGTAAAGTGCTTAGCACATGGTCTAGAATCTTAATCGATGTATTTTTAATTATATTAGTGATTGTACATTTAGGTACTCCACCTCCCTGGGACATTGCCCATTCCACCACTGAGTATCTTTGCTATGCCAGCACTTGTTCGCCCTTCCTGCCAAGAACGACACAATATACGTCATACATCGTGCCTCTGCCCTGGTTTCAGTCCTGTGTATAAGACTGCTTTTGTGGAAGTAGCCACAGTTATAGTACAGTGGGGGGTACCCAGACCATCTGTAGGGACTATGTGGACAGCTGTCCCTAACTGCACCGGATCCTACAGACCCCAGTGCTTCCTTCTACTCGCTGATTAATAAATATAAAGTGAGATTTGAGATTCTCATACTTTCCATCTCCCTCCCCCCAAGTAACATTGATAGGATGGGAAGTATTGAAGATTGAAAACCTGCTTCAGAGACCCCCCCACCTAGACAACACAGGAATTGAGCTAACACATGGCTGAGTGGAGGAAGAAAAAAGGACTCCTAGGTGATGGTGCATCTCTGGGAAATTAGTAAACTTTCACTGAATGAATGTGTCCCTGATTGTACACTTAGAGTGGATTCTGCTCCCCTCAGAAGCTCTTGTAATGTTGGCAATCTGATTAGGAGCTGAAAACAATGCTGTCACCTTGTGTGCTTGTTAAGTTCACTTCAGCATGTACTGAGTGCCTAATATGTGAAAGGGACTTTTAGAGATGCAGAATTGAATATTAGAGTATTGGATACACAAATATGTGTCCTAGAAGCCAAGCTGGGTAAGTGTTATAAATACAATGGGAGAGAGACATTGGTTACACTTGCTGAATGATGGGAAGAATGAGATGGGTCCTGGAAGGCCTGTAGGATTTACATTTACAAAACCTTGGATAAAGAGCGGACAGTGTCGTCAAAGGGGGAGTGGCAATGCCAGGCAGCATGGAAAGTGCACAGATTGAATTTAAGAGCCGCATAGCACAGGGAGATCAGCTCTGTGCTTTGTGACCACCTAGAGGGGTGGGATAGGGAGGGGGGGAGGGAGGGAGATGCAAGAGGGAAGAGATATGGGAACATATGTATATGTATAACTGATTCACTTTGTTGTAAAGCAGAAGCTAACACACCATTGTAAAACAGTTATACTCCAATAAAGATGTTAAAAAAAAAAAGAGCTTTTCAGCAAATGATAGCTTCATTGTAACTGAAGTATACAGGGCATGTGACAGAGGGGAAGGCCATGGCTAATAAGACTGGAAAGGCAAGCTTGGCAAAGTGGCTTACATTTTAGTTAAGGAAAGCCATAGCCAGGCGCCCCATTTCATTTTTACCTGGTTGAAATCAGGAATGGGCTTTATTAGTCTTTTTATCTCCTTTAAACCAAAGAGCTCATCAAGAAGCCATTGCAATAATCTGGGCAATAATCAGGAGAGCCTGCTCTAGACCCATGGGCATGAAAAAATGATTTTATGGAGGGGGGAATCATCAGTGTTATCATCAGACATTGGAGAAGTAAAGGGAGGAGCTGAAAATTATTAGTAGGTTTAGGGCCAGAGAAACTAGGAACATTGTGATAATTATGATGGTAACAAAGTTCCAATTTTAACAGATGTCACTGGAATTCTTCGAAAAATAATTCTCTTTATTTAGAACGTCTTTATATAGGAAGGTGAGCCTGAAGGCTTGATGCTGAAAAAAATAGGTAAGTACAGAGAACTTCATTTTGCATTGGAAGATAATTTGGGCATGGAAGTGGACTGGGGAGGCAGCAACAGAATGAATCAAGGGGCCTAATGAGATGGTGAGAGTCTGGAAGCTGAGGAGAAAGGTGGCCATTGGCAAAGTCCTGAGACCGGGCGGTAAAAATGACTCTTAAGAACATGGATATTGAGGACATATTTCTTGGGATGTTTGCTGTGTGGTTCTACAATTTAACAACCTTTCATTTTCCCAAACCTGATATGAAGTCTCCACACATACAAATGACTTGGAAGAGAGTTGTGGTAGAAAGTCCAGAGAAAGGACCATGCTCCACAGCAAGGTTTAGGTGGAACGCAAACAAATACAATTTCAGCAGAAATAGGAAATTCAAACAACAGGAACAAATGTCAGAAATTTTGAGTTGGGCTTTGGCCTTCCAAGTAGATGTAGTTTGTTTTACAAAAACCAAAAAGCAGTCTGCCCTCAGCTAAGATATAATTTTCACTTTCTGTAATCGTTAAAAAAAAATCACCCTTTGTTTGCCTTAGCAGCAAACCTAACTCATTCCTTGCCCTCCCCCTTTATAATGTACCTTCTTGCGCATCACCGTTTCTTCACTTGCTGTGACTCAATCGCTGACGTTCCCCCCACCTCCCTGAAACTGTGTGGCCACATAAAAGGAAAAAATTCAGACCTTTCTTACATGCTCTTTCAGCAACTTTGGTGCTGCTAACCACTCTCTCCTTCTTGAACCATTCCCTTCTTTTGTTTTCCATGTCAACAAAATCCTTACATTCTTCCTATCCTGCTGGATGCCTCTTCTTGGTCTTCTTTACAAACTTGTTGCCCTTTTTGCTCATCCCTTAAATCTTGCTATGCTCAGCTACGTCCTAGGATTAATTTCCCTCCCTCCTTATTTTCCTCCAACCCTGTAGACTCTTTCCTTTATTCTCATGGCTTCACATACCATCTTAAGTGGCTTTAAAACTTGTGCCTCCTTTCTGAACTTTAGACCCATTTATTCGGCTACTTGCTCAACCTCTCCATTTGTATATCTCATAGTTACATCAAACTCTACATTTCTATGGATCCCTTTATCTTCCCTCAAGACCTGATCTCCTCCAGAGCTTCATAGCTCAGTAACCGTGCTACCACCAGCTTTCCAAACAGCAACCTAGAAAGTATCAAGTGCTGTAAAATGTCAATTATATCTGTGTATTTCTCTCCACTTCCATTACCATTGCACAAATCTGGGCCACTTTCTTTCCTAGACTACTATAGCAGATTCTTGGATGGTCTTTCTTTTTCTGATCTTTATCTATACCCACCCTCCCTCCTCAAGTTCATTCTATACTCTACAGAGTGATCTCTCAAAAATACTTGATCATACCACTCACTCCCCTACTTAAAAACTTCAGTGGCTTCCTATTGCCTTTGGATAAAGCCTTTTTAAAAGGGCTATGAGGCTTTCATGATTTGGCCTTTGTATTTCCAGCATTATCTTTAGCCACTCTTCCTTGCATTCTATTTTCCAGCTAGCCAATTCCCTGGAATAGACTCTATTCTGACATATTTTCTTTGGCTTTGGCCCTTGCACATACTGGTCCCTTTATCTTGAACACATTTCTTTACCGTTCTCTCCAACCCAGGTAACCCTTTCCCCCTTTTGGGGCTTACGTAACATACTATTTCTTCAGGAAACTTTTCTTGACTATAGATTAGGTTACGTTACCCAACAATATGTTCCTCCCACTTTTCCGTTACAATGCTCATCACACTCTATTGAATTAGTCATTACTTTTTGTTTTCTCTATTAAGTCTAAGTTCCTGGCAAGAAAGGACTTTGTTCATGGTTGTAGCCTCAGAATTTAGCAGAATGTCTAAGGCAGATATTAAGTGCTCAATAGAGATTTGTTGAATGAATCAATACAATGATGAGGAGGAACAGAATATAAGATCAGTTTTTGAACTCCTTAATCTGGAGTTCCTATGGAACATCCATGAGGAAATGGTTTCAGACATGATAAAAGTCAGAATTCAGGTATACCCTCTGATCATTTACCTAATCATGATAACGATGATATTTCAGTTTCCCTCCATCCTTATTTTATTCTCCTTCATTGAAAATTTATACTCATTAAAAATTGCTTTCACATTGAATTCAGTTGAAAACATCCAGAATTCCCATCGTGTTTTTCTGGGCTGGTGGCATGGTATCTCTCCTATTCTGCTTTTAAAAACTGCTGGAGTCTCAGTACCCAGCCAACATATAAATGCAATACAACTCTCATCAAGATCCTACCTGATTTTTTCCCATGGTGTAGTAATGATTCTAACTTTGTCCAGAAAAATAAACATATAAGAATAGCCAACAGTACTTAGAAAACGGTGGGGTGTTGCTATAACATATTAAAACATACATAAAGTAAGAGTGATTAAAATAATTTATAAATCAACTAATGTGATTATTGTGTAATTGAAACTGAGCAACCTGTTTTTGGTTGTTGTTGCTGAGGACTCACAAGAGAAGAAAGCTACTCTTTTTCCTATCCTTACTTCAGAAAGCAGAGACTAACATTGTGATTGTAAACATCCGCGCTACCCTCACACCTGAAAAAAGGTGATAAAACCTTGTCTTTTAGAAGTATTGAAGGGTAGTAAAAGCTAGATTATCCAAAGAGGAGAAAAGGGATTTATTTGTATGTTGCAAGAAGTGGAAACGGCCTAACCAAAGGGGAGATAAATATAGTCTAGCTGAAATTGAGAAGCAGATGGTGGTTTGGGTTTTACTTTTTTTTTTTTTTTTTTTTTTTGCGGTACGTGGGCCTCTCACTGCTGTGGCCTCTCCCGTTGGGGAGCACAGGCTCCGGGCGCGCAGGCTCAGTGGCCATGGCTCACGGGTCTAGCCGCTCCACGGCATGTGCGATCCTCCCGGACCGGGGCACGAACCCGCGTCCCCTGCATCGGCAGGCGGACCCTCAACCACTGCGCCACCAGAGAAGCCCTGGGTTTTACTTTTGAGGAGCAGAAATCTGTGTCCCTCTTATCCACAGCTCTGTGGATGGGCAGATGATTGGAGAATGCCTGGGAGATGAGACTCTAAGTATTTTATCTCAGAGAGCAGAGACAAGGGCTTCTGTGGCAGAACCTGGAGACAGGAGACTGCTCAGAGTGCCAAGGGTAACCTGATGGCAGAAGATCCATGTGACAGCAACATATTTTGGCAAAAGGATCAAATGGTGCTAATTGCCAAAGAGGAAGATCAAGCCACAGCCTTTGGTGCCTGGGACCATGCCTTGGATTTCTATAAAGGTAAAGTTTGCTTCACTCAAGTGTCATTGAGCAAATTCACATTTCTTTAAAATGGAAAAGAGAAGCCAAAGAAAGAATAAAGAATATGCATGGAATTAGAATCAATGAGGAAAGAGTTGAGTTTTTTAGGTTTGATGGGACAACTAGTATTTCACAACTCCCTACTTTACTCTTTATGCCATAATAAATTTCAGATAGTTCAAAAACCTAAACATAAAATATGAAGTCATAAAGAACTGGAAAAATTATAGAGGAATATTTCTGTAAAACTGTGGTTGTATTTGATCATTAAAGCCAGAAATAAAAGAAGCACTGAAACATGCAAAGTTAAAATCTATACAGAAAAGGAATACCACCACCATAAATAAGGCTTAATAACAAAAGAAAAATTTGATAAAATATTCATAACATTATTAACAAAAAATAAGATTAACATTGCTATTGTGCAAAATGCCTTTATGTATCAATAAATAAGACATGCATTCTAAGAGAAAAAAGGCAAAGAAATAGCTAACAGCCAATTTTAAAAAATAGATCGCCAATTTACATATAAGAAGAAGTTCAGCCTTATTAGCATTCAGGAACTAAAATTTAAATTTTGATCAGTTATTTCTTTTCCAAATAGACTGGCATCAAGTATTGTCAAGGATGTGGAGGGAAAAATTAAACATCCCCACCATGTTATTGGTGGGAATTTCAAGTGCTCCATACTTTTGGTAGAATAGTTAGGCAATATTTTGTTTGTGATTTAAAAAACTGAGATATAACTGACATATAACATTTTATTAGTTTTAGGTATACTCAAATACACAATTTGTTATATGTATATATTGTGAAATTATTACCAAAATAAACTCATCCATCACTACCCAGAGTTGCAATTTTTTTCTTGTGAAGAGAACTTTTAAGATCTACTCTCTTATCAACTTTTAAATATATAATACAGTATTGTTAACTATAGTCACCATACTATGAATTACATCCCCAGGACTTATCTATCTCATAACTGAAAGTTTATGCCTTTTGACCACCTTCACCTCTTTCACCCAACCACCCCACACCTCTGACAACCACTAATCTGTTCTCTGTATCTAGGAATTCAGTTTTTTTTAGATTCCATCATTCAGTATTTGTCTTTTTCTGTTTGACTTATTTTGCTTAGTATAATGTCCTCAAGGACCATCCATATTGTTGAAAATGGCAGGATTTCCTTATTCTGTGGCTGAATATTTGGCAATATATACATAAAATAGAAAATGTGCATTCCACTTTATAGAGAAACTCTATTTGTAGAAATTCATTCTAAGGAGAAAATTGGTCAAATAGTGCATCTAAATGTACTCATCAATTCGTTTGTTCACTTATTCATTCACACAACAGATATTTTGTTGGTGCCCACTGTATGCTTGACTATGAACAACTGATGTATATAAAAGACACAATCACTGATCTTGTGGAGCTTATGTTTTGGTTAAGGATACAGACAAAACAGAGAAAACAAATTAAAAATAGATTCAAATGACGTGTAAAGAACTACTAACAAGAATAAGAGAATAATGGGTAATGTACATTAGATAAGATGGCCAGAGAAGACCTCTCTGGGGAAGTGTCATTTAAGGGGAGACAAATAATTAAATATATTTACAATATATAAACAATGTTTATATATTTTGTTCTATGGTTGAAGAGTTTTCCAAGCAGTGAAAAGAACACATGCAAAAGCCCAAGGTAAAACAAAACATTACATACTTGAGGAACAGAATAGTTGGGCGTGGTGTGGAAGGAGCGAGTAGCACAGATGATAGTAAAGACAGGTAACATTAAGATCATACAGGCCCTTTTAGACCATGGAAAGGAATTTGGATTCTATTTTAAGGGGAATGGAAAGGCTTTGATGGCTTTTTCTTTTAATTGGAGTGAAGTTGCTTTACAATGTTGTGTTAGTTTCTGCTGTACAATGAACTGAATCAGCTATATGTATACCTATATCCCCTCCTTCTTGGACCTCCCTCCCACCCATCTAGGTTGTCACAGAGCACCGAGCTGAGCTCCATGTGCTATACAGCAGGTTCCCACTAGCTATCTATTTTACACATGGTAGTGTATTTATGTCAAACCTAATCTCCCAATTCATCCCACCCTCCCCTTCCACCGGTGTCCACATGTCGGTTCTCTATTTCTGTCTCTATTCCTACCTGACAAATAGGCTGATCTGTACCATTTTTCTAGATTCCACATATATGCGTTAATATATGATATTTGTTTTTCTCTTTCTGGCTTACTTCACTCTGTATGACAGACTCTAGTTCCATCCATATCTCTACAAATGACCCAGTTGCATGCCTTTTTATGGCTGAGTAATATTCCATTGTATATATGTACAACATCTTCTTTAGCCATTCATCTATCATTGGACATTTACGTTGTTTCCATGTTATGGCCATTGTAAATAGTGCTGCAATGAACACTGGGGTACATGTGTCCTTTGGAATTATGGTTTTCCCAGGTTATATGCCCAGTAGTGGGATTGCTGGGTCATATGGTAGTTCTATTTTTAGTTTTTTTTTTTTTAATTTAATTTATTTTTTTATACAGGTGTCCATACTTTTGTTCTCTACATCTGTGTCTCTATTTCTGCCTTGCAAACCGGTTCATTTGTACCATTTTTCTAGATTCCACATATACGTGTTCATATACGATATGTGTTTTTCTTTCTGATTTACTTCACTCTGTATGACAGTTTCTAGGTACATCCACGTCTCTACAAATGATGCAATTTCGCTACTTTTTATGGCTGAGTAATACTCCATTGTACATATGTACCACATCTTCTTTCTCCATTCATCTGTCGATGGGCATTTAGGTTGCTTCCATGACCTGGCTACTGTAAATAGTGTTGCAATGAACATTGGGGTGCATGTGTCTTTTTGAATTATGGTTTTCTCTGGGTATACGCCCAGTAGTGGGATTGCTGGGTCATATGGTAATTCTATTTTTAGTTTTTTAAGGAACCTCCATACTATTCTCCATAGTGACTGTATCAATTGACATCCCCACCAACAGTGCAAGAAGGTTCCCTTTTCTCCACACCCTCTCCAGCATTTGTTGTTTGTAGATTTTTGGATGATGGTCCTTCTAACCGGTGTGAGGTGATACCTCACTGTAGTTTTGATTTGCATTTCTCTAATAACTAGTGATGTTGAGCAGCTTTTCATGTGCCTCTTGGCCATCTGTATGTCTTCTTTGCAGAGATGTCTATTTAGGTCTTCTGCCCATTTTTGGATGGGGTTGGGTTTTTTTTTTTGATATTGAGCTGCATGAGCTATTTATATATTTTGGAGATTAATCCTTTGTCAGTCGATTCACTTGCAAATATTTTCTCCCATTCTGAGGGTTGTCTTTTCGTCTTGTTTGTGGTTTCCTTTGCTGTGCAAAAGCTTTTAAGCTTCATGAGGTCCCATTTGTTTATTTTTTTTATTTCCATTACACTAGGAGGTGGGTCAAAAAAGATCTTGCTGCGATTTATGTCAAAGAGTGTTCTTCCTATGTTTTCCTCTAAGAGTTTTATAGTGTCCAGTCTTACATTTAGGTTTTAATCCATTTTGAGTTTGTTTTTTGTATGGTGTTAGGGAGTGTTCTAATTTCATTCTTTTACATGTACCTGTCCAGTTTTCCCAGCACCACTTATTGAAGAGACTGTCTTTTCTCCATTGTATATTCTTGCCTCCTCTGTCATAGATTAGTTGACCATAGGTGCGTGGGTTCATCTCTGGGCTTTCTATCCTGTTCCATGGAACTATATTTCTATTTTTGTGCCAGTACCATATTGTCTTGATTACTGTAGCTTTGTAGTATAGTCTGAAGTCAGGGAGTCTGATTCCTCCAGCTCCGTTTTTTTCCCTCAAGATTGCTTTGGCTATTCTGGGTCTTTTGTGTGTCCATACAGATTTTAAGACTTTTTGTTCTAGTTCTGTAAAAAATGTCATTGGTAATTTGATAGGGATTGCATTGAATCTGTAGATTGCTTTGGGTAGTATAGTCATTTTCACAATATTGATTCTTCCAATACAAGAACATGGTGTATGTCTCCATCTGTTTGTATCATCTTTGATTTCTTTCATCAGTGTCTCATACTTTTCTGAGTACAGGTCTTTTATCTCCTTAGGCAGGTTTATTACTAGGTATTTTATTCTTTTTGTTGTAATGGTAAATGGGATTGTTTCCTTAATTCACCTTTCTGATCTTTTGTTATTAGTGTATAGGATTGCAAGAGATTTCTGTGCATTGATTTTGTATCCTTCAACTTTACCAAATTCATTGATTAGCTCTAGTAGTTGTCTGGTGGCATCTTTAGGATTATCTACTTATAGTATCATGTCATCTGCAAACAGTGACAATTTTACTTCTCCTTTTCCAATTTGTATTCCTTTTATTTCTTTTTCTTCTCTGACTGCCATGGCTAGGACTTCCAAAACTATGTTGAATAACAGCAGTGAGAGTGGGCAACCTTGTCTTCTTCCTGATCTTAGAGGAAATGCTTTCAGTTTTTCACCATTGAGAATGATGTTTACTGTGAGTTTCTTGCATATGGCCTTTAATATGTTGAGATAGATTCCCTCTATGCCCACTATCTGGAGAGTTTTTATCATAAATCGGTGTTGAATTTTGTCAAAAGCTTTTTCTGCATCTATTGAGATGATCATATGGTTTTTATTCTTCAGTTGTTAATGTGGTGTATCACACTGATTGATTTGCATATGTTGAAGAATCCTTGCACCCCTGGGATAAATCCCACTTGATCATGGTGTATGATCCT
>NC_041215.1:70393466-70394939 GCF_002837175.3 Physeter macrocephalus | reverse complement strand
GTTCTAGTTCTGTAAAAAATGTCATTGGTAATTTGATAGGGATTGCATTGAATCTGTAGATTGCTTTGGGTAGTATAGTCATTTTCACAATATTGATTCTTCCAATACAAGAACATGGTGTATGTCTCCATCTGTTTGTATCATCTTTGATTTCTTTCATCAGTGTCTCATACTTTTCTGAGTACAGGTCTTTTATCTCCTTAGGCAGGTTTATTACTAGGTATTTTATTCTTTTTGTTGTAATGGTAAATGGGATTGTTTCCTTAATTCACCTTTCTGATCTTTTGTTATTAGTGTATAGGATTGCAAGAGATTTCTGTGCATTGATTTTGTATCCTTCAACTTTACCAAATTCATTGATTAGCTCTAGTAGTTGTCTGGTGGCATCTTTAGGATTATCTACTTATAGTATCATGTCATCTGCAAACAGTGACAATTTTACTTCTCCTTTTCCAATTTGTATTCCTTTTATTTCTTTTTCTTCTCTGACTGCCATGGCTAGGACTTCCAAAACTATGTTGAATAACAGCAGTGAGAGTGGGCAACCTTGTCTTCTTCCTGATCTTAGAGGAAATGCTTTCAGTTTTTCACCACTGAGAATGATGTTTACTGTGAGTTTCTTGCATATGGCCTTTAATATGTTGAGATAGATTCCCTCTATGCCCACTATCTGGAGAGTTTTTATCATAAATCGGTGTTGAATTTTGTCAAAAGCTTTTTCTGCATCTATTGAGATGATCATATGGTTTTTATTCTTCAGTTGTTAATGTGGTGTATCACACTGATTGATTTGCATATGTTGAAGAATCCTTGCACCCCTGGGATAAATCCCACTTGATCATGGTGTATGATCCTTTTAATGTGTCGTTGGATTTTGTTGAGGATTTTTGCATCTATATTCATCAATGATGTTGGTCTCTTATTTTCTTTTTTTTTTTATTGTTTGCGGTATGCAGGCCTCTCAATGTTGTGGCCTCTCCCGTGGCACAGCACAGGCTCCGGATGCACAGGCTCAGTGGCCATGGCTCATGGGCCTAGCCGCTTCGCGGCATGTGGGATCTTCCTGGACCGGGGCACGAACCCATGTCCCCTGCATCAGCAGGCAGACTCTCAACCACTGCGCCACCAGGGAAGCCCAATAATTTTCTTTTTTTGAGGTATCTCTGTCTGGTTTTGGTATCAGGGTAATGGTGGCCTCGTAGAATGTTTGAGAGTGTTCCTTCCTCTGCAATTTTTTGGAGTAGTTTGGGTGTTAGCTCTTCTCTAACTCTTTTATAGAATTTACCTGTGAAGCCATCTGGACCAGGACTTTGTTTGTTGGAAGACTTTTAATCACAGTTTCAATTTCATTACTTGTGTTGGTCTGTTCATATTTTCTATTTCTTCCTGGTTCAGTCTTGGAAGGTTATACCTTTCTAAGAATTTGTTCATTTCTTCCAGGTTGTCCATTTTATTGACATAGAGTTGCTTGTA
>NC_041215.1:70298674-70393308 GCF_002837175.3 Physeter macrocephalus | reverse complement strand
TTTTAGTTTTATTGATCTTTGCTACTGTTTTCTTTGTTTCTGTTTCATTTATTTCTGCTCTGATCTTTATGATTTCTTTCCTTCTACTAACTTTGGGTTTTGTTTGTTCATCTTTCTCTAGTTCCTTTAGGTGTAAGCTTAGGTTGTTTATTTGAGATTTTTCTTGTTTCTTGAGGTAGGATTCTATTGCTATAAACTTCCCTCTTAGAATTGCTTTTGCTGCATCCCATAGGTTTTGTATCGTGTTTTCATTGCCATTTGTCTCTAGGTAGTTTTGATTTCCTCTTTGATATCTTCAGTGATCTCTTGGGTATTTAGTAGCGTATTGTTTAGCCTCCATGTGTTTGTGTTTTTTACCTTTTTTTCCCTGTAATTGATTTGTAATCTCATAGCGTTGTGGTTGCAAAAGATGCTTGATATGATTTCAGTTTTCTTAAATTTACCGAGGCTTGATTTGTGAACCAAGATGTGGGTGCATATATATTTATAAATGTTATATCTTCTTCTTGGATTGATCCCTTGAACATTATGTAGTGTCCTTTCTTGTCTCTTGTAACATTCTTTATTTTAAAGTGTATTTTATCTGATATGAGTATTGCTACTCCAGCTTTTTTTTTTTTTTTTTTTTGCGATATGCAGGCCTCTCACTGTGTGGCCTCTCCCACTGCGGAGCACAGGCTCTGGACGCGCAGGCTCAGTGGCCATGGCTCACGGGCCTAGCCACTCTGCAGCATCTTCCCGGACCAGGGCACGAATCCATGTCCCCTGCATTGGCAGGCGGACTCTCAACCACTGCGCCACCAGGGAAGCCCCTACTCCAGCTTTCTTTTGATTTCCATTTTCATAGAATATTTTTTTCCATCCCCTCAGTTTCAGTCTGTATGTGTCCCTAGGTCTGAAGTGGGTCTCCTGTGGACAGCATATATATGGGTCTTGTTTTTGTATCCATTCAGCAAGCCTGTGTCTTTTGGTTGGAGCATTTAATCCATTCACGTTTAAGGTAATTACTGATATATATGTTCCTGTGATCATTTTCTTAATTGCTTTGGGTTTGTTTTTGTAGGTCCTTTTCTTCTCTTGTGTTTCCCACTTAGAGAAGTTCCTTTAGCATTTGCTGTAGAGCTGGTTTGGTGGTGCTGAATTCTCTTAGCTTTTGCTTGGTTGTAAGGGTTTTGATTTCTCCATCAAATCTGAATGAGATCCTTGCTGGTTAGAGTAATCTTGGTTGTAGTTTCTTCCCTTTCATCACTTTAAATATATTGTGCCACTCCCTTCTGGCTTGTAGAGTTTCTGCTGAGAAATCAGCTGTTAACCTTATGGGAGTTCCCTTGTATGTTATTTGTTATTTTTTCCTTGTTGCTTTTAATAATTTTTCTTTGCTTTTAATTTTTGCCAATTTGATTACTATGTGTCTCAGTGTGTTTCTACTTGGGTTTATCCTGTATGGGACTCTGTGCTTCCTGGACTTGGGTGCCTGTTTCCTTTCCCATGTTCGGGAAGTTTTCGAACTTTCTCAGGTCCTTTCTCTCTCTCTTCTCCTTCTAGGACCCCTGTCATGTGAATGTTGGTGTGTTTAATGTTGCCCCAGAGGTCTCTTTGGCTGTCTTCATTTCTTTTCATTCTTTTTTCTTTATTCTGTTCTGCTGCAGTGAATTCCACTATTCTGTCTTCCAGGTCACTTAACCGTTCTTCTGCCTCAGTTATTCTGCTATTGATTTCTTCTAGTGTATTTTTCAATTCAGTTGTTGCATTGTTCATCTCTGTTTGTTCTTTAATTCTTCTAGGTGTTTGTTCTTAATTCTCCTAGGTCTTTGTTAAACATTTCTTGCATATTCTCAATCTTGCCTCCATTCTTTTTCTGAGGTCCTGGATCATCTTCACTATCATTATTCTGAATTCTTTTTCTGTAAGGTTTTCTATCTCCTCTTCATTTAGTTGTTTTTCTGGGGTGGTATCTTGTTCCTTCATCTGGTACATAGCCCTCTGCCTTTTCATCTTGTCTATCTTTCTGTGAATGTGGTTTTTGTTCCACAGGCTGAAGGACTGTAGTTCTTCTTGCTTCTGTTGCCTGTTCTCTGGTGGATGAGGCTATCTAAGAGGCTTGTGCAAGCTTCCTGATGGGAGGGACTGGTGGTGGGTAGAGCTGGGTGTTGTTCTGGTGGGAAGAGCTCAGTAAAACTTTAATCCACTTGTCTGCTGATGGGTGGGGCTGGATTCCCTCCCTGTTGGTTGTTTGGCCTGAGGTGACCTAGCACTGGAGCCTACCCAGCTCTTTGGTGGGGCTAATGGAGGACTCTGGGAGGGCTCACGCCAAGGAGCACTTCCCAGATCTTCTACAGTGTCGTCTTCCTCACAGTGAGCCATGGCCACAACCCGCCTCTGCGGGAGACCCTCCAACACTAGCAGGTACGTCTGCTTCAGTCTCCTATGGGGTCATAGGACCCCTTCCCCTGGGTCTTCATGCACACACCATTTGTGTGTGCCAAGAGTGTAGTCTCTGTTTCTCCAGTCCTGTTGAAGTCCTGTGATCAAATCCCTCTAGCCTTCAAAGTCTGATTTTCTGGGAATTCCTCCTCCATTGCCAGACCCCCAGGTTGGAATGCCTGAAGTGGGGCTCAGAACCTTCACTCCAGTGGGTGGACTTCTGTGGTATAAGTGTTCTCCAGTTTGTGAGTCACCTACCTAGCAGTTATGGGATTTGATTTTATTGTGATTGTGCCCTTCCTACTCACTGCGGCTTCTCCTTTGTCCTTGGATGTGGGGTATCTTATTTGATGAGTTCCAGCGTATTCCTGTCCATAATTGTTCAGCAGGTAGTTGTGATTCTGGTGCTCTTACAAGAGGGAGTGTATGCACATCCTTCTGGTCCACAATCTTGAACCAATCTCCCTATGTTTACTTTTTTAAGGAACCTCTATACTGTTCTTCATAGTGGCTGTATCAAGTTACATTCTCACCAACAGTGCAGAAGGGTTCCCTTTTCTCCACACTCTCCCCAGCATTTGTTGTTTGTAGATTTTTGGATAATGGCCATTCTAACCAGTATGAGGTGACACCTCATTGTAGTTTTGATTTGCATTTCTCTAATAACTAGTGATGTTGAGCAGCTTTTCATGTGCCTTTTGGCCATCTGTATGTCTTCTTTGGTGAAATGTCTATTTAGATCTTCTGCCCATTTTTTGATTGGGTTGTTTTTTTGATATTCAGCTCTATGTGCTGTTTGTATATTTTGGAGATTAATCCTCTGTCCGTTGCTTCATTTGCAAATATATTTTCTCATTCTGAGGGTTGTATTTTCATCTTGTTTATGGTTTCCTTTGCTGTGCAAAAGCTTTTAAGTTTAATTAGGTCCCATTTGTTTATTTATTTATTTTTATTTTCATTGCTCTAGAGGTGGGTCAAAAAGATCTTGCTGACGTTTATGTCAAAGAGTGTTTCTCCTATGTCTTCCTCTAAGAGTTTTATAGTGTCTGGTCTTACATTTAGGTCTTTAACCCATTTGTAGTTTATTTTTGTATATGGTGTTCGGTAGTGTTCTAATTTCATTCTTTTATGTGCAGGTGTCCAGTTTTCTCAGTACCACTTACTGAAGAGGCTATCTTTTTTGCATTGTATGTTCTTGCCTCCTTTGTCATAAATTAGGTGACCATATGTGCATGGGTTTATCTCTGGGCTTTCTATCCTGTACCATTAAGGGTACTGGAAAGCCATTGATGGCTTTTAAAGAAACAAACGAAAAATGATAAAATAGGATTTATATTTGGACAAGATCACTCTTGAAACTTTGTGGATAATGAATTGGAAGTGGGCAACAGTAGATGTTTACTGCAGCTTCATTTACAATTGTAAAAAACAGAAAATACCTAGGAGATTGGTCATAATCATCATAATGGATGCTCATATATCTAAATTCATTGATGGGAAAAAAATCACAATTTTTGAGAAAAATTGTATGTGTGAGTATGTGTGTGTGTGCACATGGTAGAAGGATGTTTACAAAAATGAGAGTAGAATAGTTGACTCTGCTTTGCCTATGATATAAAATTAGTGGTATTCTTGGCTGACTTTATATTTGGCTTTATTTATTTTTTTATTGCTTTTGATGAATGGTTATATTTTGTATAATCAGAAAAATCAATCTCTTTTCATTTTAGAGAAAAAAGACTAATCAACAATGGAGAAAAGTATTTAAGTGATTTTATACTCTCTACTTTTCTGTTTGCCTATCTCAATTGTGTGTCATTTCTTAACATGAACTGGCATTCTTGTCTAGTAAAATATGCATGTGGATTATTGGGTGTCTTGCCATCCGAGCTAGTGTTTCAATCTGAGCGTGTTACTCTTCTGCCAAAACACGTGGATTGCTTATTTCCCATTAATTCTCAATGGACAATGAACAGACATCTTGGCAGCTGCTTGACAATTCCTTAAGGAAAGAGGAAAAGTCTAAATTTAGGCTCTCTCCCCAGGCTGTGGTTTTGTAACTCAAAGGAACTAGAGAATTTTCATTAAGAGACCTGTTTTTATTTTCTGAGGCTAGGGAGCTTCCAGCTTTCATCCTGATAGACTAGTAAAGATTACAAAGTGGCTTCAAAGTGGCAGGGGTGTTGGTGGTGGTGGGATGAATTGGGAGATTGGGATTGACATATATATACTAATATGTATAAAACAGATAACTAATAAGAACCTGCTGTATAACAAAATTAAAAAAAAAAAAAAAGTTGCTTCACCACCAAACTCCTCAGTCCTCTTCCAGCAACATTATCCCAGACACACACAAACCCTACACAGGCCATTGGGAACCTGGAGGTGGCGTAAGCATGTTCTCTGAAAGGGCATTGTTTTTTTGTTACTGTACTTTGTAACACTGTGACATTTTATTACAGTAAAAAGAAATAACCTACTTGGACTTGCAATCTACCTAATTTTTAGTCCCTCCAAAATATTGAACATAGTTTTTCCCCCTCTAAGTTCTAGATGCTGTCCCTCCTGCCTTTACCATTTTATAACCCCATCTCTAGAACACCTTTTCCTTGGTTTATCATAGAAAATAGCTTAGCCTTTGTGCTTTCTTCCCCTTATGTCCTCTACCTTGTTGGTTCTTCTCAAAATTGTTTTTCACTCCAAGTCACAACTATTAATTTAAAGTTATTAAATTGTAGTTTCCAAGTAAATACCCAAACTCTCTGTGCAGTGATTCAGTTCTTAAAGGCACCCATGAATCTTCTGGTTGATTGAAGGCTCAGTTGTAGGATTTAGAATGATGTGGGAATGATGATGATAATAATGATGAGGATGAATGGTTAAATATTATCAAGACTGCTGAATGTACCATTGAGTCCTCCCTGCATCCATGTTTTCCCCAGAACCTGTAGGATATGTTTATCTAAACTTTAAAAAATAACGTAAATAGCACATCTTCATTGCAACAAAATCAGACAAAAGTAGCAAAAAAAAATTCACCCATGATTTTACCACCCACAGATAACACAATACTGCTAACACATTGATATGTATAGTGAGTGTAAATTACATATTGCCTTTGAGTATTTTACACTCATTACTCTTGACCTATTTAATTTCATTTTCTTTCTGGGGATCTGATTTCTATTTATAAACAATCATAAATTATGTCTGTCTTATATGCACTGCCTGGAAGATTTGAAAAAAAATTTTTAAATAATTTTTGAATGATATCATGATCAAATTACTGAAAGTGATAGAATACAAAAGTGATAGATATAATACAAAAAGAATACATTTAAATAAGTTGTTCCACTGGTAAAGTTGAACCTCTCCCCCATGTTGCCCCCAGTAGGGCATCCAAAATAGTATATGTTCTGCATTCTGCATGTGATTCCATGTTTGGAGCACTGAGGATAAGAAATTTTATTCTTAGGTCAGTATTCCTCAAAGTGTGGCTTGTGAGCCAAATGAATTAGAAAATTTTCTCAAAGATTCTGATGTAGCTCTGCAATGAAGCCCCCAAATCTGCAACTGTAATAAGCAATCCACATGGTTCTAATGTTTACTAAACTTTGAGAGCCACTATCTTAGTGCACTTGACCATTGCTACCCAGTGCTAGTCCTTGTCAAAAGCTTCACTGTTTTCAAAATGACAGCGGCAAGGCATTTCACCAAATTCCCATTAGTATAACACTACAATATTGATTTTCACTACTGAAGTGAAGATGTTTTCTCTTCTCACTATGTTTCCATTTGTCTTCTCTCAAACTCACAGTGGTCAGGAGCTTCACTGGAATCACTCTAACTCAGAATACACAGAATGATTCCCATATATTATTGAATTTCAAGCTTTTAAAAATTGGACACATGATTCACTCAATGTAATGGATGTACAGGTTAATCCAACTAATGTTAACATTAAAGAAAGGCATAAATATGTAAGACCCACTGATTTTTTTTTTTTAACAAGTCTTATGCTAAAAATTCAAAGAATCTCAACAATGCCAAGGAACTGCCAGTGGATGTCAGCAGTGTGCCATAGATTTGTAGGACCAAGTACTGTTTTTGCTGCTACCTCTCAGAAATAACTATGGCTGGTGGTCTTATACCTTCGTTAACAGCCAATATTTTTTTTTCTTACCTTATAAATTATTGACTAATTTTGTACCAATTAGTTCTACCGGTTGGTAGGTTTGTTATCATGTTAAGCTTCAAGACAAGAACCTGAACTCAAATGATTAAAAATTTAGAGGCAGTTGATTAAATATGCAGATAGTCTGTGAAGCCACTTCTTGAAACAATTATATTGCCTTTTAATACAAATGATTTGTATAATTAATAAAAAACAAGCTTGAAAGCATTAAAAAAGAAGTGAGACATTAAAGGGAATCGGGTTAAACGCCAAGAAGTAAGAATATAATTTGATCTGGACACATTTACCCTATAAGTCAGCTCTAGCTGGTTTTTTTTAATAATATGGTTTCCTTTTTAGCAAAGACTATGTATTGAATTGTACAACTGCTTTGGAAATTATGTGTTGGATCAGTGAGTGGTCTGAGGGCTAATTAAATACATTTTGCAAATTGTATACTTTTTCTTCCAATTAAAAATCTTAATTACTCCAGTGCATTTTCCAATTTGAAGGTTTGTTGTGAAGTATAAGCAGTGAAGTGTAGATGTCCAGATCAAATTGGGACTGCTGTTGAGATCCCTTGGCTTACAATAAAGCTATTTTTAGTTAATTATAAAATTATGAAATTGCCCTAGCAACTCTGACCTCCAAATATGTTTTTAAAATGCTTTTTTCTCCAGATCACAGATTCTTCTCTGCTATGAACACAAATTTGGAGTCACTCCAGGCCTTTCCATTGTGTAATAGCAGAAAAGACATTTAAACTCTTTATACTTGTTTTCTTAGCTGTGTTATAGGGCCAATCAAACAATATGAGGAGTAACTATTATTTTGGAGCTCTGCTAAGTTGCAGACACTATCATAGGCTCTTTACATGGTTTACCTCCTTTAACCATTGAAAAAAACCCAGATGGGAAGTTGTGCTATCCTGATGTCACAGAAGAGAAAACAGAAAAGTAAAGTATTAGAGTTTGTTTTCAAATCATGAGTGCCTGACTCAAAGACCTAAGATCTTTTTCAAAAGATCTTTTCAGTAGATAATGCCGTTGCTATGTTTCCTAAGGCCCTGGTATTGCCCAGCCATGGCACTGAATATGTTCCATGGGTTGACTAAGGGGCTGGCAGTGTGAGTGCCAATGATGTCCAAGTACAATTCTCCTGGACAGAAAGGTCTGCCAACACTCTTCCAGTGTCCTTTGAAGGGGGCTCTGTCTGTGCCCTTCCATAGGATTGAATCTAGTTACTTACTCCTTGGAGACTATGTAGTCAGAGCCATTGTAGAACACTAATTTACTGTTTAAGTTTGGTGCCTTACTGTAAAAGACAGGAAACTGAAGAAGAGATTTTCAATCTTAATTTACAGATGGAAAAACCGTGGTGAATACAAACAGTAGCCTCAAGGCCATCTCAAGAGTCTGGACTGAACTCTGGGATTGGCCAGGTCTTCTCACGTTGGACCCTGGACACCACCTGTTTGAGGCTGATTATGGAGATATTTTTCTGAAGATTACTTTTGTAACTCCAGTTCTCACTAGGTTATTATGAACTACGTGCTCTAACATTATCCCAAACTCAGCATGATACAAATATATCTGTGGGCAAACATTATGGGTGAATAAAATAGCAATTGTAAAATGATTTAACATAGGTTCAGTGATTAAGAAACTAAGGTTCTGGATTTGTAGAAGCGTATATGTACGTTTAAGGATGCTGATGGTATAATTTGTTTTCGATTTCTTCATACTTCTGGGTTTGTTTGTTTGTCCAAAATTTTGATAAAACTATTTTACAGTTGCTTTTGCGTGGTGCTTTTCAATTGCTATTTAATGGTCAAATCTCGATCACTATCTAGCTATCTAGCCATGTATTGGGTTTTTCTGTAAGATGTTATATATATCTCTCTTTTGTTATTTAAAAGGTCTTTGTGTAGAGGACCCGTCACTGGATGTTTTGGTTGGAGGCAACTTCGGGAGGCAGTATGTACATGGTGGGCAAGGGACAGAGAAAAAACAAAACAAAACATGTTTTTGTTACAGAAAGACGGGGGTTCAAGTCCACTTAACAGCTCTGTGACTTTGGCACAAATAACTTCTCTGTACTTTTACAAAAGGAATCACCACAAGGATTGAGGTAACTGTAGGTAAAACAGGAGGCCTTGGGCCTGGCACAAAATAACTCAATAAATGCTATCTTAAAAATCCTTTCTTTTCTCCTTTTTCTATGAGAACATAATAATTATTCAATAAATTTTGGTTAAGAGGATAAATGACTGCTACTGTATGAATAACTTGTAAGCCCATTGATTATTTCCATTCTTTATCATAATCTTTCAATGCCTACCTTCCAAATTGTTTTAGATGTGAGCCTGTTGTCTCCAAAATCTTTCTGGGTTCTACTTTTGCTCACCACTCCTTTTGTTTTTGGTAGGTTCTCATGCCCTCTTTTCATATCTACTTCCCTAAAAGTCGGCTTTTTTTTCTCACTCAAGGCCTCCTTCACTTATTCACAATCTTGCTGTACTCCAAAGCACAACTTGACATGTACCTTTTTGATGAGATCTTCCAAGAGAAAAATATTAGATTAACACAGCACGCAGTTCTCTCAAAATTTTACATTTCTGAGGGCGTGTTGAAGTGGCCTTTGTAAAATCAGCATGTGTTTGAAACAGACTACATGTTCCTCATGAGTAGGGAATGCACTGCATATATTAGTCTATCTTCTCGATGCTGCCTAGGCATTCAAAGGGAGGCACCCAAATATTTGCTGATTTGAATAACAGATACATTTCCAACCAGACCATATCAGAAAGAAAGGGTATAAAATAATCCTTCCTCAGAATTTTAGAAAAAATTTTGGCTACTTTTTTCTGCCTCCATCTTCACCAGTACCTCTTTTTGTTTCTCCTTTTGAGGAATATGAAAATAATTTTAAACCCATTTGCATGTAAGGAAATTTTCCAAGTTGTTTTTTGGTTATGATTATTTTCTCTACCTCCAATTAATCTATTTAACATTTATTGATCACCTCCTGTGTCTTAGATACTGTTCTAGGTGCTAAAGAAATGAAACATAAAAGAAAACAAAACAAACAAACAAAAAAACAAGGTCCCTGGCCTCAAAGAACTCATGAAAAATGAGGAGGACAAACCCAGTATAAAAATATGGTTGGTGCAGTGCTAGAACTCTGAAGTATAATGCAAGAACCCCAAATGGACAAGTTTAAGCTGCTTTTGGCTGCCATTCTTTTGGCATATTCTTGGGATATTCTTATCCCACAGCTTGCCCATGACGATTTTGATTTAGTGGGCCCATACCCTTTCCCTTATTACCACAGTGCTTTTTCCTATTGAATTGACTCCATAAAACCTTAATACTTTCATATTCCATGTTGGAAATTATCTATCTATCTATCTATCTATAATCTATTTATCTATCTATCCCATTCACAGGCCTTCTCCATGCTATGCATGAAATTACTCTCTAGATTTCCTATTATGGCAATAGTGATAATATATAATATATTCCTGTTCCTTTATTACATTACAGAATCATCAAGGATTTAGACAAGATCTATCCTGACTGTCAACATCTGTAAAGATAATAGCATGTTATATTTCTATATCACTTGATACTTTTCAAGGCATTTTTATGGAGGTCTGAGCCTTGGGAGTAATGCTCATCAGGAAAGATATGCCATATTTATAGCAGAGTATAATGGGCAGAATATTTGGCAAATGCCACATTTGGCAATTCTTCCCACACAAAGGCAGTCCAAAATGTTTAAGTAATTCTTGTCATGTCAGAAAGTGCAAATGTTCTTCAGGTATGGTTGGTTGATTTTATAAATGAGTTTTTCCACTTTCCATAGTTACGTCAACAGACATTTCATTAAATTATATTTAAAGATTTGACAAGACAGTTCCTGTGGAAAGCACGTTAGCTTAAATCTCACCATCTTGTCACGTCACACTGTGACTGGTCTAAGTGTGGTAGAGCCTGAAAGGGTGGGCTTAATCAGCATGAACATTTGCAGAAAGTAATGAAATTTAATAATAAATAATTCCAAGAGGCCTCGTTAAGCTGGAACATTATTATCAAACTGAATATACATGTTGACAGCTATGCCAATAAATGTGAGAGCTGTGAACATTTACCGCATAAAATAATGAAGGTCCTTTAAAAGGCTCTGCTGCTCTTATTCTAGGAAAAGGATTACTCCCTGACTTTGTTTTCTTTCTTTGTCAAAAAGAGAAAAATGAAGGGGAAAAAAATCTTCTTGGTTTGCTGTCAGAGACACGCCTGCAAGGAAATGCAGTAGGTTTAAAAGAACTGTAAGAAAATAAATTCCTGAGGAAGTTATATTATCTCTGCTATCAAAATTAAGACTACAGATCTAGCTGACCACAGCAATTTCCTTGAGGTTTTACATCTTATCAAATTGATATAATGCTTTTGGAATTTTAGTTATGAATAGGAATATAAGAAGATTACTTAATCCCTAGATCTTGATTCTGAATGCAGAATTGAACATAAACTCATTACAGTTGCTGCACTGAATCTAATAAAATTATGAGCCAATAATTAAATACTATGCTTGAGAACAGATTATGTTATTTTTGCAACTACCAATAGTTTTTACAAAAGATAAAGGAAGCATACAAACTCTGTTAGATTTGTTTAGAATCTCTTGTTACAGAACACGGATACATTTTGGCATTAAATTGCCTTGGATTTAAAAATACCTAGTATGCAACTTCACCTAGAGACTTGCCAGCACAGATGATTACAATTTAGCTACAGCCGGAAGAGAATCAAATATATTGCAGAAGCTATTGTATAATAAACGAATTTGGTAAAGTGACTCATCCAAATGAGATTAATTTTAGGCATAATTGCACAAACCTTAACATCACTGAAGATATATAATCCCCTTAAAAGATTTTTTAAACAATCTGCACAAAGTGTTTCTGGGACTTAAACAAATTTTCATTTTCTTGTACTGGATCTCACAAACAGAAGTGAAAGAATGAGAATGAATGACGCTTCTTTGATTTTTGTGTTTTCCCATAAACACATTAAATTATGGAAGACCTAGCACCTATTTTCCAATTGTAGTGCTCAGCAAAATAAGAGAGATCTGGCTTGAACTGTCTGAAAAGAATTCTTGAAAATGCCTGTCCTGTGTTTCTGATTCAGAAGATCTTGTAACCATTACATTGAAGTTCTACGCTAAAAGCAGTGGACTAAAACTATTTTCTCCCAATTTCTGTATGTCAATCAAATATTTGAATCTGAGGGTTATATTTAGGGAGGGGTTGGGAGGTCTGCTCCTTGTGTACCTTCTTAGCCTTCTTTTCAACCTTTCACTGACTCTCCTCTCCTGATGTCCTCTTTAGCTACCCACCTCCAACCCAGGCCTGCACTTTGGTAGACGTTACTAGCAGCCACCAACATTCCATATTCCTCCCTTTCAGGCACATGGAAGGCCAATTTCTGGGGTGAGTGGACCCTGTAACTTTTTCTGGCCAAAAGAGTATGTGGTGGTGAAGAGCTTGTGTGCCTTTCCTCCTTGCTCTTGAACCACAAATGGTATTGAGAAGGTTACATCTTCCAGATACCATAGTTATGAGATGGTAAAGCCTCTATCACCTGAGTTCCTTGGTGAAAAAGAGTTCTCCACCAATCTGCTTTGCATGTATAACATGACAAAGAAAGAAACATTTTTATGTTAAACCAACTAGAGTTTTGGAGTTGTTTTGGAGTTGTTCTCTACTAAGCCAGTCCCAGCCCAACCTAATTGATAAATGCTCTGACACAGGTTATTTCCTACTCTTATTCTTCCTATCAAAAAAGTTTCTTCATCTTAGCTGGCTGTTTCATTAGATTAGAAAGGGGTTAAAAAATTCCATGTATGTGAAAATATTAATTGCTACTGATGGTAAGAAAGAAGGTAGTGAGTGACAGTAGGTAGGAAAGAAGACAAGGGTGATCAGATGTAACAATACTGTTTTCCAAGGAAATAACTGTTGGTAGAACATCAGAGCTCTAAGACTGACTAGTAGGAGAGGATACTTCAGAGGGAGGGCTTTTCCATATTTCTGCCTGGGGTTCTAATAAAAATGCTAGTGCTTCCTGGATACCTAAATCTTCCACACCAGTTTTTATGTCTGTGTAAGCTCAGGAGTCAGTTGCTTCTGAAATGATAGATATTTTAAGTTGCTTAAAGTAAAATTTATTCAAGTATTAATGTGAAGAATAACCATAACTCAAGTTCAGGGAGGTAAAGCTTGTGAGAAATGAGATCTGACATTAACTCCTTGAGTGCATAAGAAGCAGAAATATTTCATACCCTTTCCTTGCAGCTTTAATTTCCATGGCCGACAACAACGCTCCTACCCCTGGAATTAACAAATAACATTTTGTCATATTTGCTTCAGGCTATTTTTTAAAGAAATAAAACATTATAGTTTTCCCCTTTGTTCTCCTCAAAGGTAATCACATTCACAAATTTTAGGTGCATTTTTTATACTTTTACTACTTATGTAACTATCCATAAACAAGATATAATTTCTTCCCATGTGTTTGAAAAATTATGTAATGCTATCATCCTATACATACTGTTCCATAACTTGCTTTTAAAAAGTAAATAAACATTATATTTTGAGATCTATTCATATTGATCTACTTATTGTTCTATCCTTCTATCTAGCTGCGTGTGTGTATTTCATTTTTGCTGCTTTTTAAGATTAAACCAAAATTTATCCATTTCTGTACATGTTATTTTGGGGGGATTGTTTCAAAGTTTTCATCATTACAAATAATGCTGCAAAAATATTCTAAGTTATGTCTTTTTATGAGAGTTTTGTTTGTGTTGTTTATGTTCTTATTAGAGTATATACTTAGGGATTGAATTGCTGGATTGAAGATTTTGTACATTTTCTATATTACAAGGTACTTCAAAAATGCTTTCATAATTGGTCCTAATGATTTATACCCCTACCAGCAATGAACCAAAGCTACCTAATCCTCATCAACACTTAGTGTTACAATTTTTTTTGCCAGTCTGATTGGTGTGAAATAGTATTTTGAAAATATTAATGTATGTGAATAGCTTTCCACAGGATTGTGTTAATTGACAATTCAAGTTTCCTTTTCTGGTATTTGTTCAAATCCTTACCATATTTTACTATATTGTTGTGTTTTTATCACATATAAGAGTTTAAAAAATTTTCTTGCTTCAGTTTCCTTATGATATGTGTTTCAAATGTCTTCTTCCAGTGTGTGGCTTGTCCTTATATTTTGTTTGTGATATCCTTAGCACACAGAGATTTAAATTTTGATCTGGACAAGTTAATTCATCTATTCCTTTATAACTCTTATTTTTTTGCCATCCTAAGGCCACAAATATTTCCTACTTTTATTTTTTATATGTAAGTTTTAATACCCTTGGAATTTATATATGTGTATATTGTTTGGCTAAGAGTCTGATTATATTTTTATTATTATTGTTTAATATGTGAAGCTAATGTCCAAATGCTCTTTTTGGAATAGTTCATTCTTTGATAATGTGCTTTTAATATCCATTTTACAATTTAACAAGTTGATCTATATACACACCTCTGGTTCTGGGACTCCTATTCAGTTCTATTGATTAAACTGTCTTTTTCTACTCTAAAACCACATTGTATTCATTACCATGGCTTTATATAAAAATCTTTATTTCTGGTGGAGCAAGACCTCTGTGTTCTCTGTGTTTTTTTTTTTTCCCCAAACATATTTGGCTAGATTTAGAGCTTTTTTCCTCTATATGGATGATCAGTTTATCAAGGTATAGGAAAAATCCTATTATGCTTTTAATTGAAATTGCATTGAATTTATAATGCCCATGGAATTTTGATTTTGTCTACATAATACTAACATATTCAAATAAAGAGTCAGTACGTACTCCAGCCTTTAATGCCAAGACACAAATAGCATGTATATATCACTTCCAAATCTAACTCTCAAGAGATGTGAACCTGTGTTGGAGGTACTTTAGAAAGAAGAGCAGGTGGTTTTTAAAAATGGAAAAGAATTTGGAGACGATTCAATTTTAAAAACAGAAATAGGAAATGAGCAAAAAAATATAACCATGGCAGGGAATGAAATGACATCTTATCAGGTATGTGGATGGGGCCAAGGGGATATAGGCAGGGAGTCTCACAAGAATGCTAGTTGCAGTGTTTGATTCTTCAATGTCCTGAAATTGGAAGCTTTTCGAATGTGTTTCAAAGTGGTAACCATTTCCTGCAAATAACAAATAAATTAGTTTCAAAAACCACTGCCAAGTTCAAGCTCTAGAATCTGTCAGTTTAAATGGTCTGTGCCAATGCATTCTTGTATACCCCACTCCCCTCTGCCAGCTTCATTGCTGATTGGATACTGATGGATGGCATTGCTCGGTTCCACAGCAGCACTTTATAAATAACAATGCTGTGATCTACAGCATAATGGCAATGCCTATTTTTGCAGCAATTGGACTGGCTGGAAACAAATGATTTCCCTAATAGCAGGCCTTTGAATGGATACTGGGCTCTGGATCCATCTTTAATAAATGTGTTGACAAGGTATTAAAACAAGATGTATATGTTTTTATGAATGTGAACATTTTAGGCACAGAGCAAATTTACTACTTAAATGCACTTGTGCTAACATTAGTGAAAAAAAATAACTAAATAAAATAAATTGATACCAGGGGAAATGTCAAGGACACTGCACATATTTGTTAGATAAACATTACCGTGTGATGTTAACTATTGTCAGTACTTTATGTCCCTAGCATTTCTCTTTATTATTATACCTGAAGAATATTTATATTTTTTCATAGACTTGTTTAAAAAAAGATACCATGACGAGATTAACAATATTTGGGTGAGAAAAGTTTAACTGTCAAAAATTTGACCAAAATATAAAAGTCACCAAATTTTTAAGATTGTCCATTTCCAAGGATATGGTCACCACTAAACCATAGTGACCATATTAAATGTGACTTATATTAAGCATAAGTCAAGAATTTACATCAGCTAATTAAGGATTCTGTAACAAGAATGCCAGGTGGCTAGCTAGATTAAAAAGACCCAAGAAATAAATTCCACCAGAACTTTATAATGGATATTGTAAAAATTGTAGACTATGATAATTATTAGAGCTGCAAGGGGTTACATTATCATTTTGTCAAATTCTTCCAATTTACTAACAACAACACCTAGTACAAGTTGTTCTTTAATTCAAAAATTATAGGCAAGATCATTTTAGTGTCATGGTGCATGACTCCCTCTCCTGTCATGAGTGAGACCTCCTTCCTGTACACGTGGAGGCCCTAAACAACAAACTACAGGATACCTCAAAATGCTATGACTCTGTCGCACTCTCTTGCTTATAGGCTTTTGCAAATATCCCTTTACTTTAGAATGCCATTTCCTCCACCACCTAATTCATGCTGATAACCTCCTACTTCTAGTTTGATAAAAATAGGAATTAGGTGGTCCAGTGGTTAAGAATCTGCCTTCCAATGCAGGGGATGTGGGTTCGATCCCTGGTTGGGGAACTAAGAGCCCACATGCCGTGGGGCAACTCAGCCCATGCGCCACAAGCCCACATGCCACAACTAGAGAGAAGCCCACGTGCTGCAACTAGAGAAGCCTGCATGCTGCAATGAAAGATCCTGAGTGCTGCAACTAAGACCCAACGCAGCCAAATTAAAAAAAAAAAAATAGTGTAAAAAAAAATAGGAATTAGTAACATTTATGAGATGCTTACTATATGCCAAAGTTCTAAGCACATGACATCACTTTACTCATTAAACCCTCACATTGACCTAACAAAGCATATATTATCACCCCTGTTTGATAGATGGGAAAACTGAGACACTGAAAACTTAAATAACTTGAACAAGAACACAAAGTCAGATTATCAGATTAACGCTCAGGCAATATACCTCCAGGGCAGGATATTATAATCTGTATGTTACACTGGCACCACAGATTCAGCTCATACTTCACTTACTGTTCAAACTCTTCTCCTGTCCAGGAAATCTCTTTTCTGAGCTCCCACAGAGACCACTATATACAGCATCTTCCATGGTACATATTAGTAGATTTTGTTTTGGCTCTCCTACTGTGATCTTCTTGAAGGCAATGAACAGCATTTTATAGTATTAAGAGTTTGGACCTGGCACTGGACAGACCTG
This sequence comes from Physeter macrocephalus, assembly GCF_002837175.3. NCBI lineage: Eukaryota > Metazoa > Chordata > Mammalia > Artiodactyla > Physeteridae > Physeter > Physeter macrocephalus. The sequence goes on along the minus strand of NC_041215.1, from coordinate 70,376,483 downwards.
GATTTGATCCCAGGTTTATCACTTAAAATGTGACCTTGGTAAATTCCTTAACCTATTGGAGCTCAGTTTTTATCATCTATAAATTGGGGATAATAGTTGATTCATAATGTTATATTAGAAGGATTAAGTGCATTAAGCACATTGTTGCTCAATATATATTAGCTGTTATAAAAATTATTACTTGTAGCCTCTAAGTTTATCATAATTGTAGATGCATATTTTTTGCATAAATAGGGCTATGAGGAACACAAATGAACCAGATTATATTCTGAATTTACCGACTAGTGACACCCTTGTTTCATGAACTGTGGAGCTTAACCTTCAACATACAGAAGTATCCCTCCCTTAGCTATGCTTTCTTCAGCTTAGGGTCCTCCTGGTAATGCACTTGTCATTTTACTTGATATATCAACTCAGGCCACCTAGGATATTATTTAGGTCACAGGGAATGGATATGTTTTTTTAATGCACTGATGTTTTCTGAACTGAAGGAAGGCTGGACCTAGAGAGAACTGAGTCCTTTAAATAGCTCATTGAAGCAGGGGGAAGGACCTATTGTAGAGGGGCGATCTGAGCCACTGAATTGCTACACGACCTTCAAGGTATTATTCTACTTTTGCCCTAGAAAAAAGGAAAACAAAACTACAAAACTTTTGCTTCCCTTCATCCATCGCCCCTAGTGTGACTGTATGTGTGTCTGTGTGTGCTGAGATGCGGCCACGCATCACCTTTGTCAATAAGGTTTGGGAGAGCTGGCTTAGTACTGCGGTGGGAGGTAAGAGTCATAGTTCTGAAGTTTTTGCGTTTAAAAATATGACCTTTCAGTGATAAAACTGTAACTTATATAAACAAACAAACATGTGAGAAAGCAAGCCAAAAAGGAATGACCCTCTCTAAAAAGAATGACGCTGTTAATGAGAAAACACATTATGGATCCAGTGTCAAAGCACAAGGTACTCACCAGTATCCTCAGCATCAGTGTCCCAGTGTACTCTGAAGCTGTGATGAACACCATGGTGTGATCAGATACCCAGAAAAGTGAGGAACCCCCAGTGGGGTTTTCTGAGTGTATTGGATGAGGTCCGGCACTTATAAGTCTCCATGACCCATCTACAGTAGTCCCCCATTATCCGTGGTTTCTCTGTCCACGGTTTCAGTTACCCAGGATCAATCCTGGTCCAAAAATATTAAACGGAAAATTCTAGAAATAAATGATTCATAAGTTTTAAACTGAGCGGCATTCTGAGGAGCTTGCGTGATGAAATCTCGCGATGTTCCCGCTAGGTCCCGCCCCAAACGTGAATCTTCCTCTTGTCCGGTGTATCCCGCAGGTCAGTCACTCAGTGACGCAGCTGGTTATTATATCGACCGCGGCGGTGTCACAGTGCTTGGTTCAAGTAACTCTTATTTTACCTAACCATGGCCCCAAAGCACAAGACTAGTGACGCTGGTAATTCGGATATGCCGAAGACAAGCCGTAAAGTGCTTCCTTTAAGTGAAAAGGAGCAAGTTCTCGACTTAATAAGGAAAGAAAAAATTGTATGCTGAGGTTGCTAAGACCCACGGTAAGAACGAATCTTCTGTCTGTGAAATTATGAAGAAAGAAAAATTCATGCTAGTTTTACTGTTGCACCTTAAACTGCAAAAGTTACAGCCACAGTGTGTGAGTGCTTCGTTAAGATGAAAAAAGGCATTACATTTGTACAATAAGATATTTTGAGAGAGAGAGAGAGAGACCACATTCACAAAACTTTTATTACAGTATATTGTTGTAATTGTTCTATTTTATTATTAGTTATTGTTGTTAATCTCTTACTGTGCCTAATTTACAAAATAAGCTTTAACATAGGTATGTATGTACAGGAAAAAAACCCCGGTATATATAGGGTTCGGTACTATCCACAGTTTCAGGCATCCACTGGGGGTCTTGGAATATATCCCTTGTGGATAAAGGGCACTACTGCATTCTCCACATATCCCCCAGAATAATCTTTTTAAAATGGATATATAGCCTGTCATGCTTCTGATTGAATCTCTTCAGTGGCTTTCCATTGTTTCTTGCACTATGAATGCACTAGAAGTCATGCTATGACCCACGAGGTCTTCTGTGATCCAGACCATGCTTCCCTTTGCAATGTCATTCACTTCGCTTCTAAGTATGCTCCCAGACCCAGGGACCTCTTTAAGTTGCTCAGTGCACCCCGACTTTTCCTAAGTCAGGGTTGTGACACAAGCTGTTCCCTCCTCTCTTGAAGGTATCCATTTAAATGGTATCACAGAGAGGCCTTCCCCAGCCACCTTAAACCCTGACTACAGCCTATTCTGTATCATTAGCCCAATTCATATCTTTATAAAACTCTTCATAATTTGAATTATGGGTTTTTGTTAGTTTGTCTATACTTGTGTATGGTAGTTCTTCTCTATTAGAGTATAAGCTCCAAGAGGGACCTTAATCTGTCTTGTTTATTGCTGTATAACCAACACTTAGCTTACTGTATAGAACACAGTGCGTAGGTAGGTGTTCAGTAGCACTTGTTGAGTGAAGAATGAGTGAATGATTAGTTCTAGTCTAGTCTCATAGAGATCTATTAGGCAATCGCCTTTTTTCTCCTTGCTCTGGCAAGTGCCTGAAGCCAATTTTGAGAAGGACTCCAAATGGCAGTATGTCTGAATTCCGGTGGATGTGGAGACTAATTGAATGGCTAATGTATATTTATGTGCAAGGCACTCTGCGGGATGCGAAGTTGAGCTTGATGTGATCTCTTTCCTGTCACATGTTACAATTTAGGGTATGGGAGTGTTCCTCTAAATAGATCAGTCTAGTGTGAGTGTGGCAGACAGGTCAGCACCATGTGTTAAGTACAGTTGTGCTACTGTGTTCTAAGGGCTATGAGGGAATATAGGTAATACTTGGATTTTTTAAATAGCACTCTGAAGGCAGTGAGTCTATAGGCTTTTTAATTTAAACTGTTCTCTGTATGCAGTGGGCTTTATGCATCTTTAGGTTTACATGCCATTACAAAACTCTAGAGTGGGACTGGTAAATTCATCTGTCTGCCATTCCCTTATTAAGTCAGAAAATATTTTTTGATCTGCAGCAGAGGAGCAGGCACTGTGCTTAGTGCTCTAGGCACCAGGGATATTGCTGTGAATAAGAGAGACTAGTTCCCTGCTCTCACAATGCCCTTACATTTGTGCGAGAAAGACAGACGTTAAATAAGAACTATAATGTCAGATTTTGAAAAGTATAATGACAGAAGGAGAGTGATGAGATGCAGAACCACCGTGGGGACTGGGGGTGGGTCACTTTAGGTAGGCTGATGAGGAGAGGCCTCCTTAAACATGTGACATTTGACCTGAGGCTTGGGGGATGACCAGGAGCTGCTCATAGGAGAGCTGAGAGGAAGAGCCTTCCATTCAGAGAGGGGCAAAAGTAAGACCCCTGAGATAGGACAGGGCTGTGTGTGTGAAAGACAGGGAAACCAGTGTAGTTGAGCCTAGTGGGGATGAGAGTGAGAGGAGGTCACAAGGATAGATCACGTAGGGTCTTATGGGCTGTGCATAAGAGTTTGAATTTGACTCTTAGCAAGAGTAAAGGGAAGTTATTGAAGTGTAGGTATACGATTGACAGAACCTGATTTATATTTTCAAAGGGTTATTGCCGTAAAGAGAAGAGGTTGTAAAGGGAGCATATGAGTAAACTAAAGGACTTGATCTTTGAGATCACTATTAGACATGTATGTCCATTTATGATAACACGGTTTAGCAGAAGTGTGTTGAGTAACCTCTATGTGCCAAGCACAGGAAGAAAAAGTTGATGCTGCTGGATTTCATCAACAGTATGACTGGGATTGTCTCTAGGGACATGACTGCCATATTTTTCAAAACTGATTTCTTCATTCATTTTCAGTTTCCTTTCCATGATTAGCTAAATCAAAAGCAAATGTTTGGGGTCCTTTTAACCTGCTCACCTCAAACCCTCTTTCTCTTTCTGAACAGGCCTGTAATTTCCCAAAGTGGTGCATGGCTGTGGCATATAGTACTTATCCTGAAGAAGCAGGTTCTGCTGGGGGTTCATGCTCGAGTCCATTTTTCTTATCTTTCTCAAATGGCCAAAGTTAACTGATTTGAAGGGCCTCATTTTAAATTACATTCATTCAGTGAAAACAGAAATTAACACTTAGAGACATCTATATGCTAATGATTGTAGCTCAGGGAATTCACTTTTAACCTTTTCAAAAGGCGCTGGTAAAGAGCCATTTCACTTGAAAGCAACTTAGTAAAACTGGTAGATTAATTAAATACCATAAAATTTCTTTAAAAATCTTTATTTCACTTATCATTTATGCTATTATTTTTTTCTTTTTTATGTGAGTTACCTTGGCTCGGGTCGTGCCTTCTAGGACATATTATTTAGCAGATTATTTGACATGAATAATGCAAAATCCAAGAGCGTTAATGTAATGTCATGAGTTTGGAAGATAGTAAAAGAACAAAAGACAAACAAAGGAAATCTGTTCATTAAGGCCACTGCTAGCTCACATCACAGCTTTGAGCAAATGTGTTTTTAAAGTGCCCTTTCTTTTGTCGGTGAAGCCCTGAGTGAGGGCACAAACCCAGGCTTGGTGGATGAAGTCTGGGTGCAAAGCTTCACTTGCCCCTTCGGTTACATGCACTTGTACAGTGAACAGATTGTACAGAAGTATATGACATCCTTTAGTGGCTCTGTGTCTCATCTTTGTATCTTACATATTTGTATTTACTTAACCTCCATCCATGATTCAAGGTCTTTAAATTATATTATCAGAGAGACACAGGCTTTTCCCTAGTCTACCTATACCCTGAAGAGTAAAATCTACTCAGGATTATGGAGTATGATGCATTTTGTTGAACTGCATGAAAGGAGATCATGTACTTAAGCAGGGAAGTCCCTTCAAGGGGATAGATTAATTAAGTCAAAAGGACGTGGTGTTATTTTTCACACCCAGCATATTCTTTCTTTCTTCTGAATAAGTAGCAGTAGTTTAGGGCATGAGGTTTTACAGTCAGATTTACTTGTGAATCATAATTCTGCCTGACATTTACTGGTTGTATAACTTTGAGCATGTTATTTAACTCTTGGAGACCCAGTTTTCTCGTCTGTAAAATGGGTACAATAATACCTACTGGGAGAATTAAATGAGGAAATTCATGTAAAGTGCTTGGTAAGATGCTAGGCACAGAGTAAATACTCAGTAGAGGGTAGTGCTTGAAGTGCTGAGGATAAATTAAAAAAAGAAACAATTGGAAATATTGCTGCTTTCAGAAGCTGTACTCTAGAAAATGATTCCCAAATTAAGTTGAAATAAGGGCACTCAGATACCTAAGCTGGCAATGTTGTATGGCTCTTTTGCTAAATACTGTATTCCTTAGTCATGCTTACCTCATACTTTATTTCTCCTTGACCCATGTCCTCAAAAGTAGCATTCTGTAATCATCAAAAGGAATCATATCAATAAATTAGTCCATGGTATGTTTATTTTTATTACTCCTACAATCTTATACAACTGTAAAATGGGATAAGTTTTGACCTGTATTTACACCCATGAAACGTTCACCACAAAGTAATAAACATAATAAACACCCCCACAAAGTTTCTTTGTACATTTTTTTTTTTTTTTTTTTTTTTTTTGCGGTGCGCGGGCCTCTCACTGTTGTGGCCTCTTCCGTTGCGGAGCACAGGCTCCGGACGCGCAGGCTCAAACCCGTGTCCCCTGCATCGGCAGGCGGACTCTCAACCACTGCGCCACCAGGGAAGTCCTTCTGTGTGCATTTTTGCAGTCCCTCCTTTTATCCTCCCATCCTCACCCGCTGCAAACCCCCTTCCCATCCCTAGAAAACCAGTGATATGCTTTCTTTTCACCATAGATTAGTTTGCATTTTCTAATTTTATATAACTGGATTCATACAGTATGTACTCTTTTGCTGTCGTTTTGATCTGGCTTCTTTCACTCAGCGTAATTATCTCGAATTTTATTTTCAGGGTAAATATTTTGACCTCAGCAAAGGCATCTTTTCTATATAAGCAGCATCCATGTTGTTGTGTGTATTAACAATTTATTCAGTTTTCTTGCTGAGTAGTATTTCATTCTATAGATATTTCACGATTTATTTATCCATTCAGTAATAAATGTTGATAAACATTTGGACTGTTTCCAGGTTTCAGATATTACAAATAAATTTGCTGTGAATATTCAAATATCAGTACAAGTCTCTGTATGGACATGTGCTTTCATTTCTCTTGGGGAAGTATATAGGAGTGGAATGACTAGATCATACAATAAGTGTATATTTCACTTTTGTCGAACTGTTTGCCAAAGTGGTTGTGCCATTTCATATTCTCTCTATTGGTGTATGAGAGTTCTAGCTGCTCCATAGCTTCACCAACACCGAGTAAGCTTGGCCTTTTTAATTTTAGCCACGAGTGATATAGTGGCATCTTATTGCAATTTTAATTTACCTAATGACTGTCATGTGCTTCTTTGACATCCTTATATCCACTTTGGTGAAGTGACTATGCAGATATTTTGCTCCCCTCTTATATTGGATTGTTTTCTTATTATTGAATTTTGAGAATTATACACACACACACACACACACACACACACACACACACACACTTTGGATACAAATCCTGTAACAGAAATGTGATTTGCAAATATTTTCTCCCTGCTGTGGCTCCTTTTTTATTCTCTTAGTGATGTCTTTGAAGGGATGTTCTTAATTTTGATGAAGTCCAATTTATCAATTTTATCGTTTGTGGTTCATGGATTTTTGCCTAAGTCAAGGCTACAGAATTTTCCCTGTGCTTCCTTCTGGAAGTTTTTTGGGTTTAGGTTTTATATTTAGGTCCATGATCCATTTTGAGTAAAAATATTTATATGGTAAAAGATCTGGATCAATGCTTATCTTTTTGGATATGAATATTCAGTTGTCTCAGTACTTTTGTTGAGAACACTATTCTTTCTGCACCAGATTGCCTTTGCACCTTTTTCAAAAATCAATTGATCATATATATGCATGGATCTATTTCTGGACTGTCCATCTATTGATATTTTTAAGGCTGTGTTATATTTTGTAACCTTTTAATTCTCAAAGCAGTTTGCTGAGCGCCATTCCATCAGTCTCCTCCTCCTTCCCTATAGCTCAAGTAGACAATTCAGTTTAATTTTCTCTTTCAGTGAAATTTAGCCAAGGTGAATTTAGCCAGTGATTTAAAATGGATCTAAGGTCTCTCTCTATCCTTTGATAGTTTTGTTTCCTATTTTTAATTTTTACTTGGTTTGTGCTTTTTTTGGGTGGGGGGGTGTCCGTGTGATGAAAATACCTTGACAAACTGTTTTCTGTTGCATGCAAACCTATCGAAATTGGCACAAATCATCAAATTGCTCATGGTGGGGTGGGGAGTGGCAGTGGAAGAATCAAAGGAAGAACCTAAAATAAATACAAACCCTTTCTGAAGGATTCCTGCTAATGAATGTGTCCATTCCTAAATTACAGCTAATATTTCTCCATCCTCTGCCATATCACAGAAGGAAAATGTTCAGTTTTGCTTTAGACATTCTTGAAAGCAGAGGCAGGCCAGAAATCCCAGGACAAGATCCAACTGAGCCTGCTTGAGAACAGGGCTTTCTCAGGTAGGATTCCACTTGTAAATCCCAGCTGTCAAACTGTGACAGACAGTCTCAGAAGAGGAAAGAGCCGGTCTAAGGCAGGAGAGTGTGTGGCTAAGTGTGAGGCAGGGAAGGTGGTTATCAGCCCTTTAATAGGTCCAAGCTGATTGGTGAGCTCCTTGTTGATGCTAATGAGGCTATTTTTATACTGATAGCTATATTATTCCCAGCAATTGTCATGGTTACACGGACAAAAGGAGAAGGCGAATGATAAACTTTCTGAATAAAGGAGATGGCATGAAATTGGAATCATTTAATCATTTATTCTAACAACAAAAACAGGTCCTTTCTAAGATGAGTTAATGAACTCTGTTTTACCCCCGAGCCTATAATCCTCCACTGACATCAGTCTCCTCATCTGTTAAAATGAGGGGGTTGGACTAGATGATCTCTAAGGTCCCTTCCAGCGCTGAAAATTCTGTGATTCTATGATTACTTAATCTATTTCTCAGTGACTAGAGGTTTTGCATTTACTATATGTAGAAACAAAGGGGACTTTTAACTTGGAAAATTTGATTTTTATTTGCATCACAAGCTGTATTACAAAATAGAGAAGGAATGGAGATGTATGAGTTAAAGAAATGGGTCTCTAATATATTTTGGACCATGTATAGTAACCTGCCTATTTAGTGATGCATTGTGGGAGTAGGGCATGGAAGCATTAAAAAATCCTGCTAGTCCTGGTTAAAAGTGCAATTTCAAATTCACGATAGGTAAGTTCTTCTCTCAAGAATAGCATGATATCTGTGTTAACTCTACTCCTCTTTCAAAATGGTTCTCAAACACAGTTTGGCAGCATGCATCAAACTAAGAGGTAGGTGTGTTCTTTACTTGCCACTTGTCACACTGTGCCCGACCAAACCAGGATGCTCCTTTCCCGAATTGAGCAGACCCTGTGAAGACACTAAAAGAATGTATCAGAATGCTCCCAGACAGGAATCTGCAAGCATATTATTAAGGTTGTTATGTATCTGGGCCCAAAATGGGCAGGACTTCATTTTATTCCATCATGTTTTCGTATCATAGAATCTATAGAGAACGATCATAATGCTGAAATCAACTACCTGAAAGTGTTAGCTCAATCCCCTATTTTCATTCATAAAATACCTATATGTCTTCCAGTCTATACGAACTATTTTAGGAAAAAGGCCAAAAAGTTTAGAGTCTATGTATACAGTTTTAGTCTTAGCATAGAGAACCTCTGTAGCCCTGTCCTCAAGGAACTTACAGTCTTCTTGGAGAGAGAAGACCTGATTAGTGGTGCATGATAATGAGTGTCCTTGGGGGGCAGGGACGGGGAGAGGGAGAGGACTTTGTGTAATGTGTAATGTTCACACCTTAGGTGCTTAATGCCACCCTATGTCAGGTACTGGGCATGGCACACACTGTGAAAAAAGATCATATCATTTCTATTCTATGGATTAAAACACTGAGTCTCAGGGGATTAAAAAAAGAAACACAAAAGCCATGGTTGCACATCTAATAAACTTTTGATCTAGGGTTTGAATCCTGGTTCGTCTGATGCCAAGCCTTGTCCTATTTCCTCGGCACCAGGCATGGCAGACAGGTTTCATCTCACCTGCTCATGCTAAGCAAGTGATGGGGCTAAGTGGAGTGTTGATTGAGAAAGTTTCTGAGTGCGCATCTGGGATCAGAGGGAAGTGCCTTGGTCTGTTGTGATGTAGCATGGATTCTCGAAATTTCCCATACTTGCCCTGGCACCTGCTGGCCAAATGAGTGGCACACACCTCAATTAGTGAAGAATGAAAAGAGAAGAAAAGAAAAGAAAGCTCAGCAGAGTCTGCATGCTCAGGGAAATTTTCTTAGAAAAGCTGGGAGATAAGCCAGCCTTGATAAATGGGTAGAATTTGGACAAGTGGTCAGAAAGCAAACCAGCACTCCAGAAAGAGTTTGAGAAGTGGAGCAACAAGTGAGCAGACCTTTAAGGCAAAGATTTTGTCATTTTTACGAAGCTGAGACACTTGCCTGCACGCTTGTGTTTACTGCGGGGCAATGGAATACAAGCAGATTGTTTAAACGGGTTCAAAGCCTTTTCACATTTACACCGCTTGAACAATCTTTCTGTGTTTCATTAGTTGCCAGTAAGTTATCCCTTTGTTTCTGTGTTTGGTTTTATGGATTCTATTGTTGTAATGATGAGAGCACAGGGAAACCATGTAATGACAGGGGGAAGCACTCGCTGGAGGAAAGAAAAACCACTTTGAAGCAGTGGGGCTCCCTGGCTACATCTGGGCACAATGCCAGCTTTTCTCTAGCTGAGGAACTTACCACAGAAACAGCTGGCAGTGGCTATTTCACCTGTAATAAAGACAACTCAGCACACTAATCAATGATTTAATAATTATATCAGTGAAACAGACTATTTGAATGGTTTCGGGGGATTCAAGCCCCCCTCTGCAGTTAGATGCTGGCTTTCAGAATGGCCTCTCCTTCTTCAGCAGACTCACAGCTTTCCCTCCAGTACTTTTATTTTAAGACTCTCCTGGTTGCACCTTTTATACGAAAATATATTGGAGCAGCATATACCCCTTAGACTTGTGTTTATAGACACTTACGGAAGCGCCAGGAAATTCCAGTGAGTGAATAGAGCCTGTCCCTCATCTGTCTATCTAGGTTTGTAGAATCTGTCCCTGATGGCAGTACTGTCCCACTGGGGGTTGTAGAACATCTTTTCTTCAAACGAGCTGCTGTTTCCCAGGGTGCGTCAGAGTTTGGTCTGGCTGGGGGGTTTTGTCAGAAAGCGTATATATTAGGTTCCATTGCATTTTGGGTTTTCTTTACTCTCTCCTCTTTCTCTTGTGAGGTGTTCTCAAATTCAGTCAAGGTTTTATCCAGTAATGAGTAGGGTTTCCCATAGAGGATCTGGATGACTTTTTCCTCCCCATTTACCACTGGTCAAATGAACAGATGCAATAAAATATAGGGACACTCAGTCTTGGCTCGTCCTGGCATGCATAGTAGACTACTGGCATGCAGGGTAGTGTGGGATGGCTGGTGGTCACAGATGTTCTCATGATCACATTGCTGCCAGTCCCTCCTCAGGGAGTTTTCATAGCACTTTTTCTACCTTTCCTTTTTCATGTCATACAAAGTGATTTAATTGTCTGTCATCCAGTCTCTCACGTGTTAGTTCAAACTTGTAGATTATAGGAATCTAAGCATTAATTATATTAGGTCCATTAGAATGTGATCTTCCTTGGTGGTAAGCCTATCATGACATTTGGCTTTGATGAGGAAAAACAATAAGGGGTATACATCATTGTGTACCCAGCTCTACTTGTAGGTAGGTATCCAGGATCTCAGACAGGGAGTCAGATATATTAAAAAAATAATTAGGACCTTACCCCCACCGGCAAGCATAAACAGGCGTAGAATTTTATAAAGGGTCTGCTCTGGGTCCCCTTCCCAAAGCCAGGTTCCAGTGATTTGTTAAAGATACCAAACTCCTGCAGTCCTGGGAACAGGCTGCCTGGCCCCAATTGCTGGTGATTCCCTTTACAGTTTGAGCATTTTTTGTTTGTTATATTCAACTGTGGACCCTAATGCCCAAATAGAAAAGTCCCACTCAACATTCTGATATGTATAATGGCTCCAGGCAAATTTTCCATATCTGGAAGTATATTTGTGTCTCTACTATCATTCTCCTCATCCCTGGTTTATCCTGGGTCCCATTAATTAAGGGCCTAATCTGTGAGAAGATTGTGTCACTTTTTAAAGTTTACGCATTTTAATGGGTTTGCTTAAGGCCTGAAAAAGATTCAAGACACAAAGGATTGAGTTGATAATGGTGGGATTTCAGGCAGTATGACAGGTATTGAGAGATATACTTTTGGCCAGAGGCCCTGCCTCACTCCATTCAAATTTCACAAAATAGACAGTTGTATACTCCATAAGCAAATGGACAATACCCTTTTCTTCTTTTTTCCCTTCATAATTTTGATATAAGCTAGGCAGTGGAAAGCAGGTACTAGCTGGTAGTATCCATTATGTATGGGGGCCAATTTTATTAAGGATCTAGGAAATCCCTCCCTTGGTGGCATATTTAGAAAGTACTATTGGCATCCCGTCCCTCCGTGTTACCAGTGAATGACATGTCAGTGTCTTGATGCCTGATCTTAATTATTCACTCTCTGCCATTTCCAGAGCCCTGAGATGGCTTTCGTCTGTGCTGACACATGGAATATAGCAAAGAGCATTAGTGGATTCCAAATATGACTACAAAAATAAAAATAGAAATTACTTGTGTATATTTATAAAAAAACATATACATAGTATACACCTCTCTACATAAGTATATGTATACAAATACATATATATGTATTTTAACCTTTATATATATGTATAGGTTGACCATAAAACCAATTTAGTGGCATCTAGCATATGTAGTAGGAGCATCTTCTTATTCATACATGTAAGAAACCACAGTGACTTTTCTTTCCTGACCGTCTTCCAGAGAGCACACTGGAGTATTTAAATGTTATCTGTTCATATTTATGCAATGTTTTCTGTTACATAATTTGTAGAGCATTCTTTTGAGGATAAAATGAGGTGATAGATTTGATTGAAGATTATAAATTGTAAACTGAAAAATATATGTCATCATAAATTCAACTATGATGATTTTCATGTTATCCATTTGGTCTCAAGTTTTGGGTTACAGCTTCCTAGGCATTAGGGCTAATGTTAGTTGGATTTTCACTGTGAGTGCCAGAATGGCACCATAATGAAAAAAGATCAAACACGGTGAAGAGGAGGGAACACTGAATGCCAAAGAGCTTGAATTTTATTCCCAGCTCTCTGGTAACAATTCTCATGCCTTGGGCAAATCATTTAATCTCACTAAGCCTTTGTATCCTTATCTTTAAAATGAAGGAGTGGATCAGCCAGTATTCCATCCATATCAAAATTTCAGGGATCCTTGGAAAAACTTTTTTTTTTTTTTTTTTCCACTATATGAAGCCAATCAGGGAAAATTGCTACTACAAAGTCTTCAACCACAAAAATTAGCCTTGGTCCAGGTCCCATAATATGATAGGTTGTAAAAATTTAACAAAACTGAAATGTTTTCCAGAAATTGTTTTAATGTCAAGAGGCTATTATCAGTTAGATCTTGTAGGACCTGATAGGCCATTGTAATGAACTTGGGACGCATTGGAGGATTTGGGCAGAGGAATGACTTGAACCAAGAGCTGCTGGAATGGAATATTTCTGGCAGTAAACAGAGAGGGACCTTAGGAGGTGATTAGAATAATCTAGGGGGTAGATGATGGTACTTTGGAACAAGCTGTTAGTAGTGGAGGTGGTGAGAAATGGTCTGGATCTATCTTGACAGAGAGCAGACAAAAATCAGTTGGTGGATAGTATAAGGGGTATAAGAGAAAGAGGCACAGCCAAGATGACTCAGAGATCATGGCCTGAGATACTGAAACTGGGAAATTTTCATCAACTGAGATGGGAAGATCAGGAATTTGTGGGTATAAGTTTTTCATCCCCATATGGGAAAGAAATGTTTTATAAACAGCTGATTAACTATCAGTACACTTGTATTGGGTAGCTATCTTCCTTCAATTTAAATTTAAGAAAGGAGATTGAGAAATGGAAAAAGATCCAGCACTAGCCTATTCTATTGATTTTATCTATTCATTCATTCATTCAGTTAATATGTACTGTAATCTCTTACGCATTTAAAACTAGATGCTAGGTGCTGTGAGACATAGAAAAGTGTTCAAATGTGAATTATGCTATCAGAATGCATGTGATTTAATAGTGGTACCTGATAGAGGGTGAAAATGTGTGTCATTAGTACAAGTAAGGTGTCATGGTGTTTGGGTAGACAAGAGTGATTATGAGGGGGTAACATGTGAGATTGCCTTATAAATTGGATGGTACTTTATATTCCAGGAGGAAAGTTGTTATGTCACCAAAGCCAGAAAGGCTATGGAAGAGGGAAAGGATTTTTGAAAATTTATTAATGACTTTGTGAGATTGTTGAAGGTAATCTGAAAGAACAATCTCGATCAGCCTTTCTCAAGAAGTTTCGAGTATTATGCCCTAATAATCTTCATTTCATGTAATGAATTTACTTATCTCATATGCATCTAGAATGCAACTAGCCATGTACCATCCTTGGGAGAATTGAGAAAATTGTTCTGTGGTTGAAGAAGGCTGAGCTAGTCTGTATGGGTCCTAAATTCAAGGTTATATTTAATTAGTATGGAATATCTCAGCGTCTTGTCAAACTTTCATATCTAACCCAGAAAGCAAATAAGATGGGTGGTAGACCTGATGTCTGGCTGAGTTTGATATCAGGTAAGGGGCTACGCAGGTAAGTGAAAATAGCAAAAGAAATAAAAGAAATTTCTCTTACTCTTGAGAATTATATAATCTAACTGGGAGGATAAATACAAGGACAAGTAAATGAGAATAGCTTTACAGCACCATCTTAATATTGCCCAGTGATATCATAGTCTGACTGTGGACAGAGGGTAGGATAGTAATTTGCATTAAAGAATAATCAAGGTTGGCTGGGTTGAAGCAGAGAGGACATCCTTGAGGGTCTGAATCTTAAGAAAATTTTGGCAAGTCATTGATTAGTCCATTTTTAAAAATCAGCATTTGAGTGGGGATTTTATGAGCTAAACAATTGAGACTTTATAGGAATGCTGATATTCAGATGGCTTTCCTTGATTTTCAGAATATATCTTCAGGCACAAAAATCTTTGCTTCACTCACATTTGTGCTTCTCAAGTCTGCTGGATTTTCCTCTCCCAAAGGCTGACATCTGTCTAATACTTGAGTTGTGAAAAATGTCCCCTTTGATAGGCTCTTTTCATTGACAGTTATAAAATTTCCTTTTGGAGATCACTGAGTGCTGCCTTCACAAAAGGAACACTCTAATATGATGAAAACATTGAAGGAAATGCAAGCTCCCATCAAGACAAATTCCCCACCCCTAGTATGTGGATAAATGACTGATAACGCTTTTTCTCTTGGGATGGGGGACTTTGCAAGGGATTTTGAGGTACCGCTGTTTGGACTCAGCAGGGTGCTTAAACCTTGGAGCTCTCCATGCCAGTCTGGACACATCCTAAACACATCCAGAGGGCAGGAAATCACAGTGTATTTTTCCAATACCCCTTTGTGTAATAAGTTGCCCAAACCAACGATTTATAATGGTAACATCTCGAGGTGAAATGCGAAAGGGCAGGCGCTGGTACAGGTGGAAGAGGAAAGGTTGTGATACTCTCTGAAGGCACGTTGAAGGAGGCTGGACTAACGTGACAGAGCCCATGTTACCTGAGCACAGCACACTGAAATATCACATAAGTGATGCAGAGCATTTAATGAGTTGGGACTGAAAACTTTAATTAGCTTGTAGGGCTTTTATTATTTTATTTTTTGTTCATTATATTTTCTGCTCAGTCTCTGTGAATGTTCTGCATTTTCATCATCAAATGACTGGCTGGTTATTTTTGTCAAACAAGAAGCCTGAAACCATCAAGTCTGAGTGCAGAGACAGTCTGCCCGCTCTGTCAACAGGATGAAAGTGAGTCTCGGGCTTTTTTAATTACAAGGATAACATGTTCGCTCATCTAATAATGAAGACGGTTAGCAATTTTAAATTTTAATAATCAATTACTGAAAGTAATTCTCCATTAAACCACAAGAGAGCCATTATATCTCAAAAGACGGAACATGCTGTATGTAACAGTAGCAAATCTTCTATTTTTAAATATCATTAGGGAATATCTGATTGTTTCATTTCTCTGCATTTCTTTTACCTTTTTCCTCATGCAGACCATCTCATTTTCCGCAGGAAGACAGCACATGATCTTATAAATAATAAAAGAAAACCCTTGCAAGACTTGATCCAGGGGTGTGAAATATGTGCTAAGAATGTAATTTATTTCAGTCTGGCATATTTTGACTGAATAATAAGGAGGGTGACTAATTAATATTATACTATGCTGTGGGCAAGGCAGCACAGTGGGCTAATCCATGCTCCTTTCACCTCTGGAGACCCGCATGCGAGCCTTAGAGGAGTCACAACTGCTAAACATGGTTTGGGGGAGGGGAAGGGAAGGCATCAGATGTCTTTTCCTGACTGTGGAGACCCCTGTCCATATTCTAAAACCACCCTGAGCATCAGATTCTGCTCTGAGGAGATGAGGGAAAAGACAAGTGATTGCTACTTGACTATGGCAATTTGGCCGACTTATATGTCAAGGGGAGATAGCTCCATGACAGCTTCAGCTGTCCTGCTCAAGCCTGGTTTAGCCAGCTCACTTTCATCCCGCTTAAATATTTGGAAATACATGGAGTAAAAGAAAAGGAGAGTGTGTGTGTGTGTGTGTGTGTGTGTGTGTGTGTGTGTGTGTGTGAGAGAGAGAGAGAGAGAGAGAGAGAGAGAGAGAGAGAGGGAGAGAGAATGTTTTCAGGTAGGAGACTGGATAAGGGTGGGAGCACAATAACGAGATGACCAGAAAACAGTGAATTATTTAGAATCAAATTAGCCTAGGGCTCCACTAGAAGCAGTTGATTCCATTTTTGCAGTATCTGAAGCTCAAAGAGTAGAAAGATACTGTGCTTTATTTCTAAAGCGTTTGATTAGCTTTCAGACAATGGGAAGAGGCCACTTTAAATCTAACCAGTGGCACTACACTGGGCACCACCCCGACCACATGGTCTGTGGGGTTGAGGGAACTTCACTGCCCTGAGTACCATAAGCACCAAGGCCAGAGATGAGGTTCTTGTCATCTTGATTGTTTTTCTGGTGGGAAATGTGCCCATGTTTCTGAACTGCACTGGCCTTTCCAGGGAGCAGTCTCATGCTTCCCTCGGAAGGATTAAAGCAGAAACTTTGCCAAGCTAGGTAGGGCTGGGGGTGGGTAACAGGGGTTTCATGACACTGATACTTAAGCTGTAGTTCCTTTGTACCTGTTCACAGAAAACTTTAAGTTTGTGGATATTGGAGGGTTCCTGTTTCTCTCTCATTCTACTACTTGGACTTTACTCATCATTAGAGCCATTGCCAGAGAGAAGCTGGTTTGGTGGAGACAAGGGAATGTTGATTCTCAGCTTAGGGAGTTTCCTGGGTAAAACTGAAAACTGGTCCCAGTACACTGAAGAAAAAGGCTGACCACTCCAGATTGGTAGGTGGTAGTTTCAATAAGCAGGGGAACTTACATATGAGTCTTGTCTTGAGTGGCTGCAAGATGAGTAGGTCTCTGCACCCACCTGCGAGAATCCTAAGAGTTTATAGAGAGGCCTTAATGGGGTTCAGTCAGGTACTCGGTCCAGATGGTCTCAATAACATCTTACTTTCCCAAGGCTGCATCCTTGAAGTGGCTCTGGGTGTAGGAACGGTGGGCAGAATGTACATTCCAAGGATAAGGGAGAGAGTAAGGAGCTGTTGCTTCAGTTGCTGAAGACCAGTTCTTGGGTCACCCTGTGGTCATGTCCTCTTTATGACCTCCTCCAACAAGGATATATGATCCACATTGGATAATTTTGGTCTTTGTTAGTGCATCTAAGAGGTGACTTAGGAGGATAAGAAGAAACTATTTGCTGAAGTTCAGGTTCTAATGTAAATTCCAGTTATCTAGTTATGATGACTATCCCATGTTCTACCTATCTACTATTACTGTGTGCAACTGGGTGTCAGAATGATATATTTTTAAAACTTTGAGACATTTATTTACTTTCCCAGATCACCAATCATGGATTATTATGAGTCAACTGTCATGATTATGAGTGGCTACATCTTATATCTCCTCATAAAAACTTAGCCCTTTTGAGTGACTATAGCATCCTGTGAAGAATTTCAAGCTTTGGTTGTAGAGTTAAGAGCTCCTGGTTTCATAGCCCCATGCGCCCTCTTTGAAATGGCCTATATATTTTTTAACTGCAGCAGAAAAACCCATCACCACTGTATGACATAGACAGGTTTCAAGAACCAGAAATACTGCTGGCAATGACATCTGTAAATACTGTGAAATGAAATCCACATTAGTGGGCTAAGTTCTGCTTGATATCTTAGTGCATTTTTGTGTGTTCTTCCATGTCCCATTTTCTGTGGAAATAAATCTTATCTCCTTCAAAAGGGCACATAATAGGAAGTATTGTTTCTTTTATTTTAAATCTATATCTAGAAACAAATTACAGCTCCTCATGCTGTGGGTTAGTGAAGCTGCTATTTTGGGAGCATGTGTGTGACTTCTGTAATGGGTGTAAAAATAAGGTGACCCAGGGCATGGAGAATCTAGCCTCATGTTGTCTGCTAACTTTGTTTGGGTTGCTTTAGATTGGTCCCTGGGGTGCATGCAGGTAACTGAGCAACTTACATTGGGTTCTTGGCTATTTGGTTTGGAGGTCAGGCTGTGGATTCCCTCCCCTAGGAATCTTTACTTCTTCAGAGTGGAAGAGAGTCAACTCTTAGTGGGCTCCCTAAGGAATATCTGATACTCCATAGATAGTTGGAGGGAAAGGGCAGTGCCAAATACCCCTTACATCCCCAGTGGTATTTGGGTTGTTCTCTAGAGGTGGAAAAAGTCATCCACGGCATCACCGAAGGCAGAATTCTATTCCATGGAGAAGGTGGCAAAGTCAGCAGGGGGCCACTCCAGGGAATCCTCTACTGCTTGCTGCGAAGCAGAAAACAGAACAAGGTCAAAGCCTAAGGGAGGTCTACTCTAACACCCAGTGGAGGGATGCAGAGGCAATCAGGTAACCTTGCTAGAAGGCTCGGGGCTAGAATCATAAAAAGTTAGGAGAAACGTTTAAGGAAGCTCTAGCTCTAGGCTACCAGATTACTGATGAGAATTGGAATGACTCCTGAAGATCAAACAGGTAGAGAGCAGCCCTACTTACACCAAATCCTAGGACCTCTGATTCAAAGCAGTAGGTTTGCTGCATTACAAGACTGTGTACAATGAGGTAAATGATTTTTCAGTGAGGTGCAATGCAGCTAGAACGTGATGTGGGCTTTGGAGTCAAACAAAGTAGAGTTTGAGTCCTACCTCAACCACTTATTAGTTCTGTTACCTTGAGCAGTTTATTTAACCTCTTTAAGACTAATTTTTCTCACCTGTTAAATGAAGATAAAAGTAGGGGAAGGTTTTTCAACCTTTGCACTATTGGCATGTTGGACTGGATAATTCTTTGTTGCACAAGGTGTCACGTGCATTGAAGGATGTTTAGTTAGCATCCCTGGCCTCTGCCCCTTATATGCCAATGGCACAATCCCTCTGCTGTGTATTCTGACAACCAAAAATGATTGCGGACATTGCAAAATGTCCCGTGGGGTCAAAATGGTCCCCGTTGAGAACCACTGCAATAGTGTACTATTGAGAATAATGAGGTTCTATGCAAAGGACTTGCCATGGTATCTGACGTAAAATTATTTTCCAATAGATATTAGGTATTATTTTTACCCATTGATAAAAATGTGAGCAGTATTTTTATCAAATATCAAATAATACCAGTTATTAGGGGAAACATTCACTCTCAGGCCATGTGTGAATATTCTTAGTCCAGAGTTTCAACTGGCCCTGTTGTCTTACTTTGAACAAGGGAAAGCAGGTAAAAAAAAAAAAAGCTTTTTTTCTGTGTTCATATTCTTAGTTCATGTACTCTATGCAGATATAGTCACAGCTTACCTGATAGACAGTTTGCAGAACAGTAGCTGCATGATTAATTGATTAAACACGGCAGTGTTCATAGCATATTCTGGGAGAACAGTTACAAATTTCCCAATGTAATACATGTCTTAACATTGAGTAGCTGCCCACAATATTCTTATTTGGAAAGGCATTCATGACAGTTATATGTGGGCTTCCATTAAAAATGTGTTTATATTGCTTTCGAACTGCAGAGTATTCACTTGTTTTATTGATATAATCTAAAGAGGAAGGAAGATACTTATTTCTGTTTGTCATGCAAATTAATGTCCCATCTTGTTTGGTTACTATTTGATAGCATGTACAATCATACAGTCATTCAAAATGCAGTTTTAGCTTCTTGAATTTAGTGATTAAAAACAAGCCATACAACATGATCCACTAAGTCTTGGCTTCACATCAAACTCCTACCACTTCTGCAGCAAAAGCAAACTTCAGGCTGTTAATTAGAATAGGCATGACTAACCAAGGTTAGTTCTGCATTAATCTTAAACTGTTTAAGAGTCATCAAGGTTTTATTTCTTTAGCTCCAGATTAAACTGTTGAATTTTGCAGAAAGCATTAAAAGTTACACAAGTGAGATTAAAGTAAAACAAAAGACAATTGTCATTAAGACAACATTAAAGCAAGGTGGAAGAAAATCTAAAGTATATAAATATGTATTTTTTAAACGAAAACTTTGGTCTAAGAAGAGCCACCTTTCAACTTGCATTGGAAATATTTGGGTTTGGTTCTCTCAATTTGGTTAGAGTGAAACTCATGGGCTAACTTATGGAACACTGATTTAACAGATTCTTTAGGCAAACACTTTGGGCCAACAGTGTATTAGAATTAGGATTTTTGTCTTCCAAATTGCAAAAGCAATTTGAAGAAGCAAGTCAAAACAAGGTGTTTTTTTTTTTCTCATTTAATCTGTGTTGTGTGATCTTTGAGGCTGTCAATTGCCCTACCTCAACTTCCCAGCTCTTATTTCTTCTACAACTTTATTAGCCCCAAATATACATTCTCATACTTTCCTACCTTTTCCCTTTGGATGTCCATCTTCATCACTTCCTTGATATTCTGGATCAAAACCCATCCTTTACTCTTTTCTAGCTATACCTGTGCACACTGATTATGCTTTTATTCCATATCTCCTCATTATTTAGGTGAATTTCTTTTACTATATTATTTTGCAGTGGTCTGTATATTGCTTAGTAATTGTGTGCTTGTTACATGTGTTTTGTATCTTTCCAAGTTGATTGATATATCATGGAAAGCATAGAATGTCTTTGACATTTTTTTTTTCCTCAAAGTACCCACCAAGGTGTTTTGAATGTATAACAAGTATTATGTTGGATGAATTAATGGATATTATATCGAAATATTTTAAAGTGAGTTTTTATGAAGGGCCCCTCATTTATTATATGATGAATTTATATAATAACTAATAACAATATCAGAAGTACCACGTTAAATGGTGCACTACTATAACCTAATCTAATTCTCATTTTGCAGATGGAAAAACTACATAGATAAATGACTCACTTGGTAAAAACTCAGTGATCAGCCCAGACAGATAAGTGGATATTCCCACTCAAAGCCCCCAGTTTTCACTTCTTAGTGCCAACTCCCCCATTAGTTAAATATTGCCAATGAAAAGATACACTGATCTAAAGTAAATATGAGGATATCAGGTCACCTTGATAGGCAGTATAGAGCATGCTGGAGTTAAGGAGGGGCAGTATAGAGCATGCTGGAGTTAAGCTCATGTTTGAGAGGCACACAGATTGGAGATCAAGGGCTGATTTTGCCACTCCTTAGTCTGGAGAATAACTCCACGCTTTGTTTGTTCATCTGTAAGAACGGGACTAATAATTGTACTTATCTCAAAGTACCTAAAACATATGATATATTTTGTGTGGCATATAGAAAGCTGTTAGTAAATGTTACCTATACTTACTAACACTTCAGGGCTTCTCAGTTTAACAAGAATTTTCAATCATGTTAATCCAATGTATTTTATAGATACTGAATATGGATTCAATATCCATATACTTTAAGAAATATATACCTTTATATTCTACTTTGTCAATGTCCCCAGGAAAATTTCTTTTAAAAATAGGTTTTTTCTAAATTAGGTAGAGAAAAAAATTCTTCCTTGGAATTTTCCATTTAGATAATTTTGATGTTATAGAGATTTTTGTTTTCATTTTCAGGAGAACTTTCCTGATCCTCATTTTAAAAATAGCTGTCAACATCTTTAAGAATTACTTTATAGTTTTAGTCATGTATTTCTTTGAAAAACTGCCTTTTTCTTTCAAAAAGTGAAGTGATGAAAAATAATACTGAGATAAATTGCTTATCTTATTCTTATGCAGCAGAATATTTTATATTACTTCTTTTGAAATCATAGGTTAATATAAAATTCACATGAGGACAATATTGTAGATTTCCTTGATTAATTTCACATCTTCAATGTTTTAATTTCAACCCACACCTCTTTTCTTAGATGACTGGAAAAAATAACTTTCTGGAAAGTGAGTTACATAATATTAATTTTTTTCAACATTTGCTATTATCTAAGATCAAACTAGTACAAATGCCTTTTCTTGGTCACAAGCAGGTTTGAAGTATGGCTGTACCAGGGCAAACTCCAAGTACCTACTCTACATAAATTAATCTCCCAAAGGAAAATGCATTATGCTTATAATCGAAGTTATCATTTCTAATACCACCATTAATGCTGATTGAATCTTAAATTTGTGTTGCGATCATTTATTTGAAGACACTATATCTTTTAAAAATTCATGTCAAGTGCACCCTTTAAAGGTTAATCTATAGTCTTGAAGCTATTTCCTAGGCTTTGGCAATCTGGAGAAGGTGAGATTATGAATCTATGCAAAAATGAGAGCCTATTTTTTTTAAAATGGGTTGAGAGCAATATCTATTTTACAGAAAGGTAGGGATTGGCAATTTAGCTTAAATATTTTATTTTTTAAATATAAAGAGTTGATCTATTCACAATATCATCCATTTTTTTTTAAATTAGAATTTTGATTTTAAGCCATTCCCTGTACTCTTGGAATAGTGAGTTCTGGGAATAAGTAACCTCCTTCAGTCGGTCCATTTCTTTCTCTCTTTCTTCCTTTTTCTTTCACTCATTTTCCTACGTAGATGGGTGCTATCACTATCTACCCAGGTGCTGTATTTGGAAATTTTGGGGGAGGGTCCCTCTTGATGCCTCCTTTTCTCTCTCTTTGCCGTATCCAATCAATCTTCAAGTGCTATCTGTGTCTTCTCAAAAATAGCTACAGAAGATATGGAAAGCATCTATATATTTCTCTTCTCCCTATCATTCCTTTAGTGCAAGCAACAGCTGCCTAACTAGTAGGCTGAACCATATGAAATTGTCATTTTTGTTAGACAGAATATTCATGTATCCACAATTCAACCTAAATACTTTTTCTTTCTTCTTTTCCTAATCCATTTGTTTCATATTGCAGTAAGAGAAATATTTTAGAAATACAAACCTGATCATACTTCATCCTTGTTAACCCCCTTCAATGGTTTTCCATTGTCTCATGATAAGGTCTGAATTCCTTTCCATGACCAACAAGGTCCTACATGAGCTGGATTTCTTTAGCATCATTTTTTGAAACTTTACAACTTTGCAATTTTGTTCATTTTATCTCTGGTCTTTTGAATGTATCTTCTACATGGTCTGTCTTCACTGCCTCTACTTTGCTGAATCCAATTCACCTTTTAGATTTCAGTGTATCTAACGCTTTCTCTAATTCCTCAGGTCTGATTTAGAAGCTTTCTTAGGCGCTCCTGTAGCAATCATCACACTGTATTTAATTTCATATTTACATTTTTATCTCCTTTACTCAGTATGTTCCATGAAGGAAAGGGCCATGTCTTCTGGTTGAGCCCTGGGCTTCTAGTGCTAATGCATTACAGATACCCAATACATTCTTCAGCAAGTTACTTATTCTCTCAAGTTAACCTAGTTTCCACATATCAAGGATGGGGATAACTTCGTAGAGAGATGGTGAGGATTGAATAATAAGACATTTTGGCAGGCTGTTCTTTTTTTAAAACAATTTTTATTGGAGTATAGTTCCTTTACAGTGTTGTGTTAGTTTCTGCTGTGCAGCAAAGTGAATCAGTTGTCGTATACATGTATCCCCTCTTTTTTGGATTTCCTTCCAGTTTAGGTCACCACAGAGCACTGAGTAGAGTTCCTTGTGCTATACAGTAGGTTCTCATTAGTTATCTATTTTATACATAGTATCAATACTCCATATATGTCAATCCCAATCTCCCAATTCATCCCAGCCCGGCCTTTCCCCCTTTGTATCCATATGTTTCCCCCTTTGTATCCATATGTTTGTTCTCTACGTCTGTGTCTCTATTTCAGCTTTGTAAATAAGATCGTCTATACCAGTTTTTCAGATTCCACATATATGTGTTAATATATGATATTTGTTTGTCTCTTTCTGACTTACTTCGCCCTGTATGACAGTCTCTAGGTACATCCACGTCTCTACAAATGACCCAGTTTCGTTCCTTTTTATGGCTGAGTAGTGTTCCATTGTATATATGTACCACATCTTCTTCTATCCATTCTTCTGTTGATGGACATTTAGGTTGTTTCCATGTCCTGGCTATTGTAAATAGTGCTGCAGTGAACATCGGGGGGCATGTGTCTTTTTGAATTATGGTTTTCTCTGGGTATATGCCCAGTAGTGGGATTGCTGGGTCACATGGTAGTTCTATTTTTGTTTTTTTTAAGGAACTTCCATACTGTACTCCATAGTGGCTGTATCAGTTTACATTCCCACCAGCAGTGCAAGAGGGTTCCCTTTTCTCCACACCCTCTCCAGTGTTTATTGTTTGTGGATTTTGTGATGATGGCCATTCTGACTGGTGTGAGGTGATAGATATCTCATTGTAGTTTTGATTTGCATTTCTCTAGTAATTAGTGATGTTGAGCATTTTTTCATGTGTTTGTTGGCCGTCTGTATGTCGTCTTTGGAGAAATGTCTATTTAGATCTTCTGTCCATTTTTTGATTGGGTTGCTTGTTTTTTTGATATTGAGCTACATGAGCTGTTTGCAGATTTTGGAGATTAATCCTTTGTCAGTTGCTTCATTTGCAAATATTTTCTCTCATTCTGAGGGCTGTCTTTTCGTCTTGTTTATGGTTTCCTTTGCTGTGCAAAAGCTTTTAAGTTTCATAAGGTCCTATTTGTTTATTTTTGTTTTTATTCTCATTACTCTAGGAGGTAGGTCCAAAAAGATCTTTCTGCAATTTATGTCAAAGAGTGTTCTGCCTGTGTTTTCCTTTAAGAGTTTTATAGTGTCTGGCCTTACACTTAGGTCTTTAATCCAGTTTGAGTGGCCTTACATTTAGGTCTTTAATCCATTTTGAGTTTATTTTTGTGTATGGTGTTAGGGAGTGTTCTAATTTCATTCTTTTACATGTAGCTGTCCAGTTTTCCCAGCACCACTTATTGAAGAGGCTGTCTTTGCTCCATTGTATATTCTGGCCTCCTTTGTAAATAGATTAGGTGACCATATATGCGTGGGTTTATTTCTGGGCTTTCTGTCCTGTTCCATTGATCTATATTTCTGTTTTTGTGCCAGTACCATACTGTCTTGATTACTGTAGCCCTGTAGTATAGTCTGAAGTCAGGGAGCCTGATTCCTCCAGCTCCGTGTTGTTGTTTTTTTCCCCTCAAGATTGCTTTTTCTATTCGAGGTTTTTATGTTTCCATACAAATTGTTAAATTTTTTGTTCTAGTTCTGTGAAAAATGCCATTGGTAGTTTGATAGGAATTGCACTGAGTCTGTAGATTGCTTTGGGTAGTATAGTCATTTTCACAATATTGATTCTTCCAATCCAAGCATGTGGTATATCTCTCCATCTGTGTGTGTTGATTTCTTTCATCAGTATCTTATAGTTTTCTGAGTACAGGTCTTTTGGCTCCTTAGGTAGGTTTATTCCTAAGTATTTTATTCTTTTTGTTGCAATGGTAAATGGGATTATTTCCTTAATTTCTCTTTCTGATCTTTCATTGTTAGTGTATAGGAATGCAAGAAATTTCTATGTATTAATTTTGTATCCTGCGACCTTACTATATTCATTGATTAGCTCTAGTAGTTTCCTGGTGGCATCTTTAGGATTTTCTATGTATAGTATCATGCCATCTTGACAGGCTATTCTTATTTTAGATTTTTGTATTTCCCTTTCCGATTTACTTCTTAAGTTTTTTTTTTTTGTTTCCTTTCATTTGGGAGATTTATCTTGTCACTGGTCAAGACGATATTTGGTGCATTATGTAGGAAGGGTAGAGGAGGATGGGAAACAAAATGTAGTCACTTTTCCATCCTGCTGGCAACTCACATCCCTGGAACTGGGTTTCAGCAACTATAGAGAGAGGCAGCAGGGGTGAGACTCTTCAGGGCTGCACTGTATTTAGGTGATAAAGTGGGCACAGAGTTTGGAAGGAAACCTTTGTGCCCTCTTGCATGGGGCCCAGTATTTTGTGACTCCCAGAGGATTGGGACCTTAAGTTTTGCCAGGCTCAGGTTATAGGGATTTACTGTGAGACTACTCCTGACAGTAAGGAAGGCAGCATTTGTCTCATGGGAATAAAGAACAGTAAACATAACATGCCAGCTTTTCAGAGACTAGAATGAGATTCAAGAGTCTCCAAGGGACTTTTGTTTTATGTATTTTCATTTTTGTGTTCTCCTGTTAATGGCCCTCCAAAACATCCCCAGGGTTGTTTTGGTTTTGTTTGTCTTCTCCCTTCTCCTCTTGCTGCTAGTTTTTTTATGCATCTTCTACTCTGTATGTTCTTTTATCTGTCTCAAAGCTTTAATCTAGTCAAAACATCTATTCATAGCTGAAATTATCTTCATTACACCTTGGAAGACTAAATAGGAAGCCAGCTCATCATTTGACTTTGAACTTAATTTCTGATTTTGTGCCTCTGCAAGCATTACTGTTTTTACTTATTCATTCGTTCAGTTAATTCATTCAACAGATATTCACTGAGTGCCTTCCTCATTTTTGGCACTCTTCTTGGTAGTAGTAATAATACCTAGATACTACACACATAAACACCCTGCACTCAAGATACACACATTCTAGCAACATTCAAACTACTGGAAATGGAAAAGAGGCTGAGACTGGAGTAGAATTCTAGTAGTTACTAATATGATATTACTTTGAAAGTGATCAGCAAAGTAACAGATGAGAACGTTGAGTCTGTTTTCAGGACTCCTTCAGACAGATGCATGCTTTCATTGATTGCTCATAGCCTTCTCTTGTCTTATTACCCTCTAAGTATGCTAAACATACCTTATATGTTTTCTCCCATCAGACTGCTCCCTCCTGTATCCCATTGCTGTACAGAACCACTCATTTTCCCTAGGTCGTGGGTAACTTATCTATGAAGTTAATTTACGGCCTGGGGAGTGCTCATGGATTAATGCCTATTATGTCCAGGTATTGTTCGTATTTCAGCAGGGAGTTTCCCTCATCTTAACTCCCCAGCTACAAAGCACCTCTGTGGATCGTTTTTAAACTTTTTTTTTTTGGGGCCAATAGGGAAGCAGTTTGGACCACAGACAAACTTTTAATTGCTTCCCAAATCTCACCATCTATCTGGCTAATTGCTAAATACTCTCTTAAAAACCCAACCAGACAAGAAATAAGCCAGAATCATTTCTGGTTTTCTGCCAACTGTAGCATATGTCCGACATTCTTTTCAGAAAGAAAACATTGTGAATCAAAATATTATGAGATTGTTTCCACATTATGCTCATTAACGATTTGAACTATAGGTCTTTCTTGTGTTTGACATTATAAAGAAGCAGTCCTGGGTAGGATCTTTAAGTGAGATTGGAACGAGCCATCATCAGTGAATAGCTGTTTAAGTAGAGAGACGCAGTCCAATTACAGTGCTACATTACTTATCATCAGGCTGTTACTACCATTCCCTTTAGCATTATTTTAACTTAAATATCAGTGTATTAGACCCCAAGATTCACCACCCTGGGAGTTATTGCCTGCTTTGTGGGCAGAGCCAGCTTTCAAAAGCCTTAAATCTTAGTGTTTCCCAGCTGTCATTCTCTTGCCAAGGGCTTTTTAAAAAGGGTTTGGGGTTCTCCTTTACATTACATATGCATAACTTCCATTAGTGTTAATCATATGCTCCATTTTAGAGCTGTTTTGGCCCCTCTGGTTAAATGGGCGTTTAAACAGTTTTTAATGCATTATATGTACTTATTTTTTAAACGAGTATTATATGCCCAATTGACTGGAATGAATACAAAGTCCATCAGGTGAATACAGATTTATAATTGTTTTTAAAGCATGTATTATTTACTCGACCGACCATGACAGCCCTTTTGGAGTCCTTCCAGCTGAGAGGGGAACTACATGTATATGTCAATACTGAATAAGCCTTTATGAAATCTTTTAGTGAGGTTCTCTCAGTTAACCTTAAAACTTATCCAGCTGATTATTTCCTCTCAATTTCTCTCTCTCTTCACAAACAAATTCTCAAAATATTGTTCACTGTTTTTAGCCTACATCATCATCATCAGTGAACTAGATGAAATCTATGCAAAACCCCATTCAGTTCAAATAAACTCAACAAATTCAACAAGATACATAGTGTCTACATGGCATTAGGCCTAGGCCCTGATGCCGAAAAAGAAAAGATGCTCAGTTCTCAATGTCACATAAAATTGACCTACATAAATAGTATAATTTAATAAATTATTCCATTTTACAAATTATCCAATCTGTCTAAAAATTACTATAACTGAGCAGACTGAAAAGAAATTAAATATGTTCCTTGTTCTCTTCTCAGACATACAATTAAATTCTAATCCACTCTTCTTTTATAGCATTAAGTGTGTTATATATCCTTTTTTCCCTTGTCTGAGTTAGTAAGATTATTCCAAAATTGTTTTCCAAATCTTTAACATTTTTTTATTTTTATAGCATCTTCACTTTTTACTGTAATAATAGGTTGACTAAATAATAGGACGCTGGAATTTATTTTTATTAGCTTTTAAAGCTCAAGACAGATACATCGTGCAATTTTAGGGAATGTATTCAGACCCTATGCCAAATGAAAGGTGATTGCTCTCGACCGTAATGTAACCTTGTCTTATGGTTGGTAGAATTGAAATCCATATTAGTTGTGAGAAGGAAATGCATTGCTCGTTACCAGAAAAGAGCAGCACATAGAATTTCAATTTCTGACAATGATATTTGAGTTTAAAAATTTCAGTAGTACTTTAGGGACACCCTGATATTCTTTGTAGTTCAAAAATGAATGCACGAGAAAGACCGTATTCACTTAAGCTACCAAAAGTAATCCTTTCTTTACTGTATACATGTGAAGATTGTTCTTGGGGTGAGTGCTGTAGCCTCTGCTCCCAGAAACTGACCATGTTTGCAACTTTCCCTCAGACTTGAGGTCAGTCTGAGACTCTTGCTAGTAGAGTCTTCCTAGGTAGCAGGACTCTGAGCCCAGGTGTGCTGTTGGCTGCTGCTGTTGTCCAGCGGTTCCTAAGGGGACCATTTGTTGATGGTTCATAAGAATACCTTTGGGTGTTCTCGTGTGGCTTTCACAGAGGAAAGCTTAGTTATGACAACGTGGTTCAGAAACCAGGCAGCAATGGGTGGAATGTGTTCTCTTTATTTGAAAAAAAAATTCCTTGGAGAATTATAATGAAATAAGGTAAGCTTACATAATAAAAAAAATCATGTTGAAATAATAGATAAATAGTAAGGTCAGCAACCATATTTATATCTGTATGACTTAGTTAGAGATTAATGCTTCTCCCTGACTGATAGCAAAGGCTGTTTAAATTAATATTGTTAGATATTTTAAACCATTCCTTTTCTTTTGGGTTTTCTTATTATTTAGCTTTCTTATTCAGGCCTGTCCATCATTGTTAGATATTTTAAACCATTCCTTTTCTTTTGGGTTTTCTTATTATTTAGCTTTCTTATTCAAGCCTGTCCATCTTTCCTTTTCCCCTTCCTTACTTCCTTTCCATTTTCTTCTGCCACAAATACTGATTGTAAATTTGCTATGTGAATTAGGCTCTGAATGAAATATGGTTCAAGTCTTTAAATACTTCATAGTTTAATAAGAGTATATACATACGGAAAAGATAATGACAGTTAACGTGATAGATGTGTAAGTATAGTGTTAATTAAACAAATACCACTAGGATGATGTTACCTGGGATTCATTGGTGTCTTGAATATGTTTTTTATTTGTTTGGTATGGGCTTTTATATGTCGGTCAATTTTAGCAGTTGCAAGAGTCTTTCTTAAATTGAAAAAAGACATTCTCCTAGAAGGAGCAAAATGATTCTATTAAAAATTATGGAAAAGTTCCCCAAATGCCCTTCTGAGTGAGTATCTTGGTAAAGTATATGCATTTTCAAGAATATAAAATATGTAGCTGATAAATTCCATACAATAAAAGTATTATATCTAAAAGTAATAGCTTGCAGAAAACTATAAGTCACTGATGAAAGAAATTAAAGATGATACAAATAGGTGGAGAGATATACCATTTTCTTGGATAGGAAGAATCACCATTGTGAAAATGACTATACTACCCAAAGCAATCTACAGATTCAATGCAACCCATATCAAACTACCACTGGCATTTTTCACAGAACTAGAACAAAAAATTTCAGTGTAAGGCCAGACACTATAAAACTCTTAGAGGAAAACATAGGCAGAACACTCTATGACATAAATCACAGCAAGATCCTTTTTGACCCACCTCCAAGATAAATGGAAATAAAAACAAAAATAAACAAATAGGACCTGATGAAACTTAAAAGCTTTTGCACAGCAAAGGAAACCATAAACAAGACCAAAAGACAACCCTCAGAATGGGAGAAAATATTTGCAAATGAAGAAACTGACAGAGGATTAATCTCCAAAATTTACAAGCAGCTCATGCAGCTCAATATCAAAAAAACAAACAACCCAATCCACAAATGGGCAGAAGACCTAAATAGACATTTCTCCAAAGAAGATATACAGATTGCCAACAAACACATGAAAGAATGCTTAACATCATTAATCATTAGAGAAATGCAAATCAAAAGTACAATGAGGTATCATCTCACACCAGTCTGAATGGCCATCATCAAAAAATCTACAAACCATAAATACTGGAGAGGGTGTGGAGAAAAGGGAACCCTCTTGCACTGCTGGTGGGAATGTAAATTGATACAGCCACTATGGAGAACAGTATGGAGGTTCCTTAAAAAACTACAAATAGATCTACCATACGACCCCGCAATCCCACTACTGGGCATATACCCTGAGAAAACCATAATTCAAAAAGAGTCATGTACCAAAATGTTCATTGCAGCTCTATTTACAATAGCCAGGACATGGAAGCAACCTAAGTGTCCATCAACAGATGAATGGATAAAGAAGATGTGGCACATATATACAATGGAATATTACTCAGCCATAAAAAGAAATGAAACTGAGTTATTTGTAATGAGGTAGATAGACCTGGAGTCTGTCATACAGAGTGAAGTAAGTCAGAAGGTAAGTCAGAAAGAGAAAAACAAATGCCGTATGCTAACACATATATATGGAATCTAAAAAAAAGAAAAAAAATGGTCATGAAGAACCTAGGGGCAGGACGGGAATAAAGACACAGACCTACTAGAGAATGGACTTGAGGACAAGGGGAGGGGGAAGGGTAAGCTGGGACAAAGTGAGAGAGTGGCGTGGACATATATACACTACCAAATGTAAAACCGACAGCTAGTGGGAAGCAGCCGCAGAGCACAGGGAGATCAGCTCGGTGATTTGTGACCACCTAAAGGGGTGGGATAGGGAGGGTGGGAAGGAGGGAGATGCAAGGGGGAAGAGATATGGGGATATATGTATATGTATATGTATCACTTTCTTATAAAGCAGAAACTGACACACCATTGTAAAGCAATTATACTCTAATAAAGGTGTTTAAAAAATAATTATTTAATTTTTTTAAAAAAGTAATAGCTTGACCTCAAGCTGGGAAATATTATCATTAGAAAACCTAACCCACCAAAAGTATAATTTACAAAAGAGTAAAATAAAACTTTACATGATGTTTTAAGAAGATTGTAAAAAATATTTGCACAGCATTTTCTCTCCACCTAAAGAAAAAGCCTTTTGAAATTGGTTATAACTTAGGGGAAATATCTCTAGAGAAGAGAGCTCTTTTTTTTAATCTCTCACATCGTCGGCGTTTTTTTTTCCACTATTTTATAAGCAACCGACTTCCATCTCTGTGCCCTCGCTTCATAGTGCAAAGTCCTTTGTGAATGGGCCATATTCTCTCACACATACATGTCCCCACAGCATAATCACATAGATTAACTGAACTGGATCGTTCATTGTTACACTTGGAGACCTCTATAAACTTGAACAGGGAAGTGCGTAGTAATGTGACATTGGCCATAGAAATTGACATTTTCTTTTTTTGTTGTTTGCTTGCTTGTATTTTAAAATTGTTTTCTAGTCCCTGGTTATTTCTCACCTGAAAGCAATATTACTAAAATGTTTTATTAAAATAAACTACTTTCACATATAGTATTAGTTGGAATAGATTCAAGAATGTACCGAACTCATTTTAGCAAGGCAACAAAATGAGAGTTTCTTCCACAGGCCTTCTCTGCTGCCTTAAAGTAAAAATAGTTGAGTAAATAAAAGCATCCACATCAAAGCAGTGCTGCTGTTGCATTTCAGAGAAGGAATTTAGATGAAATTGTAATTTTTTTTGTTTACTGATATCAATACTTTGTACATTTCTTCCCTCTGTTATGCAGATGGTGGCTTCAATGAAAGCTTTGCTGCAGACAGAACAGAACAAAACCGATAAAACCTAACCAACCAAAAGTATATTTTACAAAAGAATAAAATAAAACTTGGCATGATATATGACTGTAAAAAATATTTCCACTTCATCTTCTCACCACTTTTTTTCAAAGTCAGGTGTTAAAGTGTACACATTTCTATACATATTTTTCTGAAAGCATATAACTTTGAATATCTTACTCTGTTCTTAAACATTTCTAAATGTTTGTCAGATTATTGAAAGCCTACCAAGCTAATTCGAACAAAAAGAAATCAGTTTGATATGATAGATGTATCCTCAAAATGTCGTTTCCCTGAGAAATAAGAAAACACTTTCAGGGTTTGAGAGGACAGGAACAGCAAATACATTTTAAGGAGATGAAATATTCTCTCTCTTTGTCTCTCTGTCTCTCTCTCTGTGTCTCTCACTCTCAGAAGCCCCTGAAATCGACTCTGCAGCTGAGCTGATTTCATGTTAGAAAGCTGTCCTAAATACGCACTGACAGAGGGGCTGTGAGAATGAACGCAGAGCTGTCTGCTCTCTCACACATGCCACCACACACACTCTCAGGTTCTGAATTGTTTAAGAACACTGTGCAAGGAGTCCTCAAGCTTATTCTTAAAATGCAGTCTAGTTAAGATGAATGTAGACTCCTACGCCTATATGCATGTATATCTTGAAGCTGAAAACAGTTTACCTGATATGTAGGTGATTCATATTAAAAATTATAGAATCACTGCTGGCATCTTTGTTGGTTAAATAAACATTCTGGTGAATAATATGATTGATCCAGGAAAAAAAAAATTAGTATAAAAAGGGAGCAGATGCTCTTTAACTTGGTATGGTTGGTTTGGAATGTGCTTTCTTAATTTCCTTGCATGGTACAACGAAGCACTGAGAAGAATCTGCAGTGATGTAAAGAAATAGAATTCCTATATATCTTTATTGAATGTGACACAATATAATCAAAGAATGCACATAATTAAGTGCTTAAGCTCAAAGCATCTTTGAAGCAGGAATTCTGCTGATTTTTTATTTATGTGATTGTTTACAGATTAGTTCTCTATTTGCTCCTAAAGAATATACTTAAACAATCAATGAATAACCTACAGCAGTTTGTTGTAGATTCAATAATGGGGAATGGTGCATTGTACCAGGATAGTCAGATATACCCAAAGGGAGTGTCAGTGGTCAAAATGCTTCCATTGCCAGAAGGTAGTCTGAAAATGGTCTGGAAATTCAATACAGCATTGACCCTGCATTGTATACATGATCCACAATCAGTTTCTCAAGTGTACTTGAAGTTTTAAAAAGAACCATTAAAAAAAAGCTGGAACTTAAAAAAACCTATTTTAAGTGAGTTGGGTTTTTGTAAATAGTTGATTTAAAATGTATTTGTTCATATGAGCTAAATAGCAAAATGTAATCATTTTTACTTTAAGTTAAATGTGTCTAAAATTATTTTATTTAAAAATAATTTAATAAAATATTTTAAAATTTTAAAAATAACACATACCTTGTGATACCTGTCTGATTTCTATTAATTGTTTTCTTTATCAGTGGATTAGGAACAAGATAAGTGGCAAGATTTCTAACAAAACAGGCTAGTCATTTACCAAATATCATATGGGTGTGTTTACTTTTTCCATCATTGTGAGAATTGCCAGTATATTTTCATTAAAACACTTACCAACTTTCCATCCTCTAATTACTAGGGGTTTTCATTTGTATAGTTATTTCAAATTGCTTTAAGATGACAACTTTTTAATTCTGAGATTGGAATAAGATTAGAAAATTAGGATTCCTACCAATAGAAAAAATTAATTATTTTGGAATATGCTTAATTTGGGTAGATAAAAATTTCCTGTCATCCTCATACACTTACTGAGATCCTTTTCAGAGTTTTAATAAATTGAGGATGCCCATTAAAATGATATCACATTAGATAAGTCCTAGCAACTCTTTTGTAAGTTTTATGCTTCTTTCTCATTTTCAAAATGATAAAGAAAAGCTACATTTGGATTTTAAGAGCTACAGTATACCTATATGTATAAGAGTAAATATTACATATAGGTATATATTGTCTGTATATACATAAATGTGTGATACACATATACTTCAGTATTTCGCTTGGGGGATAATTACTGTATAAATGAGACATAAATTCCATGTACTTTTGAAGCTGGTACTAAAATCTTAGTTTGGCATTTATGGTTATTTGGTCAAATGGCATGGACAAATCAGAATTATCCTGTGATGTTGCTGAGAATAAAATTCTTTGTTAAACTTTAGACAGCATCCTGATTTTTGTCATGCAGATTTCATATGTTAGATTTCAACAATGCTTGATGATAATAATAATTTGAATGTTACTTTTTTTCCACATTGACAGGTTTACCTTTTTCAACATGTAGGATACTTCTTTAGGAAGTTGCATTAAATCTTATAGCTTATCAATTGATATAGTAGTTCATTAAGACCCCTTTACAAAATCTGTGTTAAAAAAAGTGCTTTTTATCTAATTACAGTTGGAGAAACCATGGTATAATACGAGCTGATTATTCCACACACTGAAGGAAGAGTTAATTTTAATGATTCATTGGTTTTTCTATTTGACTTTTTTCTATTTTAAAATAAAAGACTATCCTATAAAATGATTTTGCTGATCTTAATCTGCTTATGAAAGATGTGAATGTGGTAAAAATATGCCAAGTACCTGGAGTTGGGCTAGGCACATGGTTAGATACGTAACAAACACTAGTTCTCTTTCCCTGTTCTGCATTCTATATTCATCACCAGAATTCTAATGTTTTGTGCCTTTTTGTGAGAGAAGACTAGGTTTTGTAGTTTGGGCAAACCAACTGGGAAATTATAGTGTCCCCTGGAAATAACACAAGCTATAGTACAAAATTTGCAGGAGGATTAGGGGCTAAAAGTACCAGAAAAACTTCACTTTTACCTTCATTCATAATCATAACTGGATAATAATGATCCTGAAGCTGGTTTTTCTAGTTTAAAATGAAATTATAGGCTCCATGGGAGCAGGGATGTGAATTTATCCTGTTTATAGTTGTTTATCCAGCTCCAAGCACACAGTAGGTACTTAGTAAATATTGGTTATGTGAATGAACAAAAAAGCTATAATTTTTCTTTATTTCCATCTTTATAAAGTCATGTAAATTAATTAAAATTGGTTTACTAATCTTGTGATTTTTTTTTTTTTTTTTTTTTTTGTATACGGGCCTCTCACTGTTGTGGCCTCTCCTGTTGCGGAGCACAGGCTCCAGACGCGCAGGCTCAGCGGCCATGGCTCACGGGCCCAGCTGCTCCACGGCATGTCGGATCTTCCTGGACTGGGGCACAAACCCGTGTTCCCTGCATCGGCAGGTGGACTCTCAACCACTGCGCCACCAGGGAAGCCCAGTGATATTTTAAAAATAATTAGCACATTCTATTTCAACACTGATTAATTTCTCCAATTACTGTTTTCCATAAGATTGAAGCTCAGTCTTTTATGATCATGATTCAGGCTCTTTTTTTTGTTTGTTTGTTTTGTTTTGTTTTTTGTTTTTTGTGGTATGCGGGCCTCCCTCTGCTGTGGCCTCTCCCGTTGCGGAGCACAGCCTCCGGACGCGCAGGCCCAGCGGCCATGGCTCACGGGCCCAGCCGCTCCGCGGCATGTGGGATCCTCCCAGACCGGGGCGCGAACCCGGTTCCCCTGCATCGGCAGGCGGACGCGCAACCACTGCGCCACCAGGGAAGCCCCCCCAGGCTCTTTATAGTAAGGAATATCTAATCTGCATTTTGTATTTTCTGCTCACCCTACTGAATGGTATTATACCTAGCACAATATTCCCACCTTAATTACTGGACTTGTAAGAGCTTAATGATCTTAATTTATGCATTATTATTTTTTAAGTAGCTCTTTTTTAAACAAAGGCCTTTATCATCAATGTTTGCGGATGGGACTCTTCACATACCTAGAAATTAGTGCATGCTCTACTTTCACTGATGCAAATACTTACTAAGAGGAGAGAGAAAGAAAATAACCTCTTGCCCTTTTTTTCCTTTTCTGAAACCTAAAAGCATTTTGTTTTCTAGAGCTCTATAAAAGTTCAACGCATAAAAGGTTAGGAGCCTGACTTTTTTCTGTCGTGTATATCTTTGAAAAATTGGTTTATGAAGAGTCATACATCATGTAGCCAGACATATGGGAATAGTTAAAGATTAAGGTAAATAGACAAATTGAACTGCTTTAAATCATTTTCCTCGTTTCAGTTTTATGAAAGAGCTTATGAACAAAAGCTGACGTTAAGCAATCACAATGGGCTCTTCTCTATGTTTTAGACAGTGGTAAAGACTTTAGTGTCAAAGAGTGTTGCATCACCAATAGTTACATCAATTTGATTGGTGTCCAGATTTCAAAAATGTTACCTTGTCAAACCATAACCTTTTCCAAGTCTTTCATTTGTCATGGTTTTGTAGATTATATCATTTGTTTTACATTACCTGTATCAGAAAGCATGGATCATGGATTACAAGATTTTTTTTTATTACATATCAGTTATTTTTGTTTTTAAATAAAATTAATACTGTAGGCATTTGTGTTCAAAAGGGACTAATCAAATATTTTGGAAGGAAGTTTGATTTCATGCAACAAACATTATAGTAACTCTGCCTAAGGAGACCTTTGGTTCCTTTTTACTTAAAAAAAAAAAAGAAAGAAAAAAGGTATTTTCAGAACCATTAGGTTAACATTTTAAATAAATTGAATAAATATACTGAACTTTTCCAGGGTACCTAATACACTAATATCCTGTGGAGAGAAGCTGACTGTTGGACTTTAAGGTAAGTCCCAGGAATCTGCCTAGTGGCATGGTGACAAGCCCCCACTCTTATGGAAAGTGCTATGGCATCTTTAATGTCCACGCAGGAGAGTAGGATTTAAGATTTTGTGGTCTCATTTGAAAGACCCCTACATAGTAAACTGCATGGAACTCAATTTATCTACCTAGAAAGGAAAGAAGGCTTTGTAGCCCCTGTACTGATAAATCTAAGAAATGCTGTGAATATATGCCTTCATATTCATGCAGCACCAATCCCCTTCTTAAAGAATAATAAAAATAACAAGGTCTATGATCATGAGGTTGATATAGATAAAAATCCATTAACTTTTCCTCATTATCACAGCTCTTGTATCAAAGTGCAGACATTCATGGGGCTAGCTCACCTCCCCTGGTAGCTGTGCAAAGAGACCTATGAAGATCTTTTACATACTTCTTTGTTGGTTTGCCTTTTATAGTGTATGTGCTCGATTTAGGAACTGCTGATGGTCAAAATGTAATTTAAGAAGACAACAAATATTTGCACAGGTATGTGAGCCCAGCTTATAAGATATCCAGCTAACAAGGTTTCTCATATTCTAAATAAGGTGGATGATAGGAAAAAGAGTAACTTCTAGAAAATGTTGTCCAAGTTTATTGCAGAGCTTGATGTGATTCTCTCTGAGAAAACACAGATGTTTATGCCTAGCCTGGAGACTGGTATATCTATTAGGCACTGCATAAATGTTAGGTTTTTTCCTTTTGAAATATTCTAATTGCCACTAGAAATATATATAAGAAATAATCTTGTAAAGCTTGCTAAAATACCTCAGGATGTAAATGTATGAACAGTTTCTTAATAGGAAATGTGATGTAAAGGAGAAAAACACCATCATGTATATTTTGATAAAATTCTAGCATTTTTGTGGTGGGGAATCTTTCTGGGATTGGGTACCTCCAGTAATTTTGTCCTTAGTCTCTCTTTGTCATATCTCCAAGCACACACACACACACACACACACACACACACACACACAGAGTTTTGATTCACTTAAAGGATGCATTTTTTTGTGTTTGTTTTTTAGGTCAGGTTAGCTAAGTAACTTGTTTGTATGATTCAGTTTATGTCTGCATAAAATATTACTATAAATTCATGATTTCTACTTCCTTCACTACACATTCAGCTCATCAACCCAGAAAGATATATCTATTATCTAAAATTGAATACACTTGTCTTCTCTGTAGCTGTTCTTTCTGCCCATAAAATTCTATTTCAAAAAATAACTAAAACCTGTGTGTTGCATATATCCTTTCACCTTTCCAGCAGGCCCATTCTGGTCCAAAGTACTCATGACTATAATGGGATTTATTTGTGAAATGGGAGTTAAAACTAAGAGAAAACAAAAATGATTATTTAATCACTTGGTGGGATCGTTATTGCTCACCTTTAAAATTAGCTGAAAGACAAGTCAGATTCATCAAAATTTTGAATTCAGAGAAAGTTTTTTACTTCTCACTGTTAGTGGAAACGATGTTAAATTCCATATTTTATTGAACATTATGGCATTGAGCATGAAACAACCTTTCAAATTTTAAGATGTTGCCATTAGTTAAGTTTTTCTAAACTATCCCAGCAATTTAAACAATTAAAACATATCCTGTAATACCCATAAAATTTGACAATGTCCCACTGAAGCAATAGTCTAATAAAGTTAATGCACTATTTTAACTTTAAAAATCTTAGATCATTGTACATTTCTTGGGTATGCTTGATCACAGAATGATATTAAAACATTTTTAAGTGTAAGAGCACATTTGGGTCACTTGCAATGATGAATATACTTTTTAAAGTTTCGTAATATTGGCTATAAAGGAAGTGTCAATGAGCTTGAAATGCATACAGATGGCTTTTCCACCTTCCACAAGGTGCTTCGGGGCGGTGGGCACTAGAGGGTGCTGTTGGAACTGATACTAACCTGAACTTGTGCTTTCAAAATCAATGCTATCAAGATCCAAAAATGTTTCTCATGAAATACTACATCATTATTAGTTTTTAACATTGGGTTCTGTGTATGTCATCAGCACAATTTCCAAAACAAATCACAAGGCAGTAATTAAAGAGCTCCATAACTTGGCAATTATTGGTTGTTGAGAGGAAATCAAGATTCTCCTCTCCCACCTTTATAATACTCTCCCAGTTTTTCTTCAGGATGTATATATAGGTTGGTGATACATTTTCATAAATGCCAAGAAAAATGGGCTTGTCAGGCTATTAACATTTTCTCTGGACTTTAAACACGCATAGCCACAAAAGATTGTTTCTTAAAAGAAATGTGTCAGGAGGCTGCGGGTCTAACTTTTCTCCTGGTGTTTGAGAAATTGCGGACATTCAAGGAAGCTTGCACACGAGGATAACCGTCCTTATGTTGAAAAATGTTGCTTTATATGAAAATTGAAGAATTATCTACTCCCCTGCCCCCACCCCCGGTAGTTATTTATAAGGGCATCAATGGTAGTTGCCTTTCTTAGACCTTCCCTGAAGGCATGATCAGACTCAAGCAGGCAGCTATTTCCCTTTAATTTTCCACAGCAAGCCAGTAATGCTTATGATTATTGTGAAGTCAGGAAAAGTTTAGTTTCATCAAGTGACATGTAGTGATACAATTAGTTACTTAAGCACTTCTCATAAAATGTTCTACCATGGAACCTAGTTTGTCAGATGCAGTTAAATATTAGCATCTCATATTAAACACAAGAGTAAAACTGCCTCGTGGAAAGCACAGCTGACAGCTCTCAACATGAGCTGAATGATCATTCTCAATTGTAATCGATTCTGTAAGTACTGAACACAAACCCCCAGGCAATTGAAGAAAATAGGATGATGAAGGACTGCAAACTAATATGTTACACATCTTCATTGATTAGACATTGATTAACCATTATTTTCCTGAATGACAAACAGCTAGTGGTAAAGTAACTGAGGCTTGTGATTTATTTACATCTTAGACAGAGTTGACTTCTTTATTCAGCTGATTGTGAGCTAATGCTAAACCAGGAGACAGCGAGAGTTTCACGATCTGAGCTGCTGTTTTCTTCCTTTTTTCTTTCCTCCCTCCTCCCTCCCTCCCTCTCTCCCTTCTCTCTCTCTCTCTTTCTTCTTTCGTTCGTTCCTTTTGTATTATCCTCTCTGGCGGTCTTCTTAGATTTCTGGCATGTTTCCATTTGAAACAAATTGAACTAGATTTAAAAATGATCACTGAATTCCAAAATACAGAACATATACCTGTGGTTTAAGTACATTTAAAGAGAAGATCATTTTATAGACTTGGTATTTACAAGCATATTGATCAGTGTTTATTGAATTTTTAATTTAATTCTCTTTTCTTCAGTGCCTTATTGGCAATTATACATGGTTTTAGAATGAGTAGGATAGGAGTTTGTTGGTTTCTGTTGCTTATTTTTCTTCTGTGAAGCATATTGCTTTAGAACTATGTGATTCATTGTAAGGAGGCAAATATCTTACAGTTTAAATAATTTTTGGTTCACCTAAAACTGAGATATTATAGGCAATCTTGGATTTATGTAGCAAAATTCTGTGGCAGTGTAGTAAAAATTTTTAAATCTATTTCAATAGCTCTTAAACAATACACACAACGGAAAAATTTGCTCTTGAATTTTCAGGCCATCTCTTTTTTATTACATTGAAGTAGAGGGAGCAAGATATTCATTGAAATGAACTGCATCATTACTAAGTTGAAACCAAATTATAATGAGACTAGCATTTTTTTCTTTTTCTGCTTTCTAGAGCATTCTTGTGCATTTTGAAGATTTGTGGGAAACATTATAAGCAGAAATAATTAAGATGTTCTGGCATTCTTCATCATAATGGTCATGATAAAGACTTTTGATGTTCAAGAAAGCATAATTTGCTTCTCCATTGGAATTTGACTGTAAATTAGCACTAATTAATGTTCACTTAAGTGTTACAGATGTGTGGTATATCTAGTTAGTTACCAAAGGGGTAACAGTAGAAAATTTGTTCCATGAAAGTATATGAATTTAGAGTAATGATTAGAGTGTCACTTTAAAAAAAGTAAGAGAAATTCATTATGATTTCTAGCGTTATAAGTCAATTTTAGCACTTATGTAACTTAGGCAAAAAGAAATTAGTAAACCATATCACTTCAATTAATATAGAGATGCATTCAGCACCACCCTTATTAGTTATTGAGTTATTAGACATGTAATTGTGGGATTTCATTGTCGTTTGCCCTTTAATGTAATTCTAACTCTAGGTTAATAAATCAAATCTGTTCTTTATGGATATTGCCCTCTTTATCATAATAAATATGTGGATATGCTTTTCCCCAAGCAACTTCTGTTAGCCTCATCTAAGACACGGGCCTTCATGTACAGGCATATTAACTCAAGGCTTTTAAAGATTTGTTTTACGGTTTCAGAATTTTAATCATGTGGTAGAGAGAAAAATATGTGAACTTTGCATCTGTATCTTTAATGTTAACAATTGGAAGCCTAGTCTATTTGTTAAAGAAATCCAGCTGTACTTAAAGGGAAACAGCCTTAAGTTTTAAAAGAGGAAAACCATCCAGTTGGGATAACATGTAGTGCTCAAACTCACAAAGGAAACTAAGGATAAGCTTGACTCATCAGTTGCCCTTAGTTAAAGTACATCAGTGGACCCATGCTAATTATAAATCAACTCCTTAGTATTATTTTTGAGGGCTAAGTTCCCTTTTAGCTTTTTACGGTGCTCACAACATAGGGAAGGGAAAGTGTTGATTGGTTAGTGGAGCATGAAGAAAGAACAAATGAAAAACCATCCAACAGCAATATCCCAGAGGGAGCTCGGAACCCTAGAAAGAAGTCTAATAGTGTGTTGTTTCCTTGTCCATCTGTGTGCAGGTGAGAGCATCACTACAGGGGTCTGTGTGTAGATGTAAAAATCAGAAACCTGGAATTTCATAGAAGCAACCACGATGTGATATTTGCACACACAGCAACTCCCTTTTGGAAAAATAAAAAGCACCTCCTTTGGTGTTAGCTGTCCTTTCTTGTGAGTGTGTGTGCCTGCATGTGCCTGCACACACACACACACACACACACACAGAGGCTTATGTGGAGCTGAGTGTGCTTCAGTTTCTTCAAGCATATTTAATACCTTTAAAATTTTAAATGAAAATGTAGCTGTCAATTTTAAACTAATTTGGATGGACAGCAATAAAATGCAAACCTCACTTCAAATTAGAATTTTCAGTGAGGATTTCTAATGGAAAGTAATTGCTGACAATAGGAAATGACAAATTACTAATTACTTAGTTCAATTAGACTTTTGTGCCTTTGGTCCTAAGTGGCAAGCATACAGCAAATCTTGCACTTTTATAACAATTAATGACACTAAAACTATTTAAACTGCCGACAGATGTGAGTAAGAAGACATGAATTGAAACTTACTTAATTTACATTCTATCCCTATTTTATGTCAAGTAAATGGTGTTTAATTTTTATGCTACAATTAAATATTACTGGTACAGTGCAATTTTCACAGAACTTCGTAGGGCAAAATATCACTGCTCAAAAGCAGGTCAGTGTTAATGCTTCCTTTTCTCTTATCACAGCAG
Source organism: Physeter macrocephalus (assembly GCF_002837175.3). Classification (NCBI taxonomy): domain Eukaryota; kingdom Metazoa; phylum Chordata; class Mammalia; order Artiodactyla; family Physeteridae; genus Physeter; species Physeter macrocephalus. The sequence continues at coordinate 70,333,709 of NC_041215.1, read as the reverse complement.
TATTTCTCTTTAAAAAGAGTCTTAGAGTATGAATTTCTATCTATATGGTATTCATGGCTGTACATCAGTGTTAATTAAATAGCAGCATCCCCACTTTTTGCTTTTCTTCACTTTATTTTTTTTGTCTATTCTGTTCATCTTTAATATCCTGATGATCTATTTAGAATCCATATATTTTTCACTCACCATCTTCCCCCGAAGACTAACTCAGGTGTGATTTTGTGAAAGGATTTTGTTTAGAAGTTCAATTCCATTAACTGTCTCTGTACTGTTAACTTCTGATTGTAGCTTACAGGGAACTTAATTTGGTATTCCTGGTGCTATCATTTTTGATAATTTTGATTTTGCAAATATAGGATTTTTTTTAATGTTTCCAGTTATAATCAGGAAGATTTTTTCTCTGTAGGTCAGCAGCTCAGTAGACCTATTGCAGATGCATTTGGAGAGTTAAAAAAAAAAAAAGGCAAGGGATCCAATTACATTTATAATGATCAATTTCCCTATTAAGACTTTAAACATATTCTTTTTTCAAAGCATGTATATAAAAGTATTTACTTGTGAAATGAAAATAAAAATGCTGATCAGTATTGAGGCAAATTCACCTAACATTTTGTGCCTACAGGGGAAGGGCAGTAATTTCAGCCAACTAAACTAGCCATAAAATAAATATAACAGGATGTTATAGAACAACAAAAAATATAACAACACTAGTAAAATTAAAGACTTTAAAATCATTGCATAGCTAAGCAAAGAAGTGATTCAGTTGTAGAAGCCCAAACTGGCTATTAAATTCCACAGTTCTCCTCTGGGAATTTCTTTAGCCCATGAGATTCTCTGTATGTCACTAAGAGCTCAGACATCAGGTACTCGATTGCCTTCCCCAGTGTTCTGGATAAGGCTGCAAACATCCTATTCAAATTAAATATATTTTCTTATACTTATCACAGCTTAAGATTGGATGTATTCTGTGTCATATTATTATTGCACATTCAATTCATTAATTGGGTGAACAGAAGCTTTTATGATCCAATTCTCCTGTAAATAAGGAGAAAATGTAAATATATCTTGTTTTATTATATGGATGCAGGGATGAGGCAAATTGGAGGGGCCTGACTTGAGAACAGACAGATGACAACAAGTTCTTTTTCCAAGGCTTTTGCTTGATTTTTGCAGCTTTATTTTTTTTCTCCGAGATCCCTGCAATTAAGCTGTTGTTTGGAGGCAACACTGTAAACTAGATCCAAATAACTAAGGGTAGTTTTTGGACAAACCTCTGTTGTTTCACCACAGCTGTAGTTTTCTTTTCTCATGAGCCCTGTGAACTTTAAGGGCTAGAAATATAACAGAGAGCATAGTAGATAATAGAGGAAAAAGGAAAAGCTTAGGCAGGGGGTAGGAGGCCTGGGCAGGGACAGAGGAAAGAAAGACTTTCACAAATCATAAGAAAAATGGCACTGGCATTGTGCCTAAAAAAAGATAACTTGGAAAAGAGGCAAGAGCAGCGATAGACTTAGCAAGTATATTTAGAGCAAGAATGATAGGAAGAAAGAAGTGGCCTAATTAGAAGAGAGGGAGCAAGAGTGCAAAGGAAGTGTCAGAAAAAACCAGAAAGTAATGAACCTAGGGAAATTAGCAAAATATATGTGGAGCTTAAGGATGTATCCTCCCTCATGCCACAATGCATCACGAGAATAGATTGTTTCAGTTGATTTAAACATCCAAGGAACGCAACGTTTCTTTCCTATTTTCCATCACCATTATTGAGACACAGACGACATATAAATGTCACTTTGGCAATCTAGATTCCTTTCATGGAGCTACCTGAGGAATTGAAAGGTATGGCACATCTACATGTTATGTTTTATGAATTATATGAAATTGCCACATACTTCTGTATACTTTGTATTGTGTACAGATCATCTTAGACTTAACATGGGGTTACATCCCGATAAACCCGTCGTAAGTAAAAAAGTCATAAGTTGAAAATGCATTTAATACACCTAACCTACTGAACATCATAGCTTAGCCTAGCCTACCTTAAATGTACTCAGAGCACTTACATTCGCCTACAGTTTGGCAAAATCATCTAACACAAAGCCTATTTTATAATAAAGTGTTGAAAATCTCATGTAATTTATTGAATGCTGAACTGAAAATGAAGAACAGAATGTTTGTATGGGTACCAAATGCTTGTAAGTGTCATTGGTTGTTTACCCTCCTGAGTGGCTGACTGGGAGCTGCTGCCCTGCCCAGCATCGCGAGAGAGGATTGTGCCATGTATGGCTAACCTGGGAAAAGATCACAGTTCAAAATTCGAAGTACAGTTTCTACTGAATGTGTATCACTTTACCACCATGGTAAGGTTGAAAAATCATAAATTGAACCAAGCTATGTAGGGGACAATCTGTACATGGTTCACACATATTCTGTGCTCAGTGAAAATTTTGAGAAGGTTTTTAAGCTCCCAAACTTTTGAACTCTTAATTATTTTTTTAAACAGGGAAGTGTGTTGAATTTTTCAGAACGTTTTGAGAGAATTGTATAGTTTTCCTAAGACCGATATTTTAATGAATAGATATTAATACATATGTAAGCTTACAGGAAGAAAACTTTCTTAAGTTGCATTTTCCTTATGAAAACCTTACGTAGGTAATTATCCTTTCTATTATACTGTTAATTGTATTTTATTTTATTATTATTATTTTTTTGTGGTATGTGGGCCTTCCTCTGCTGCGGCCTCTCCCGTTGCGGAGCACAGGCTCCGGACGCGCAGGCTCAGCGGCCATGGCTCACGGGCCCAGCCGCTCCGCGGCATGTGGGATCCTCCCATACCGGGGCGCGAACCCGGTTCCCCTGCATCGGCAGGCGGATGCGCAACCACTGCGCCACCAGGGAAGCCGCTTGTTAATTGTATTTTAGTTTAGGAATACGAAAGCTGGATTCTGTTCCGTTGTATAATCTTTCTAGACAGGCACTCAGAAGTATGAGAAGATTGTTGTCAGTCATTTCCTTCCTCCTTTCTTCCACCCTGCCTTCCTTCTTCCCCTCCCTCCCTTCTCTCCTTTCTGGATGTACTGGGCCTATTTGCAAGACTTGCCCACTGAATGGATTGGATGTTATTCCAAATATGATTTTGTACCTTCATAGGATGGACGGATAAGGGCAAGATTTCCTTGTAATAATCTTTGGAGGTGCTATAGAATGTTTGGTAATTTGTATCGTTAAAGCAGCTGTAGCCATGTAGATGCTGGTCAGCAGTAGATTTGTTCTTGATCGTCCCCTTCAGGTTCAGGATCACGAAGCCTTTATTTGAACAGCTGGGATAATGTCTTGGCAATTTCTGTAATATGCTCCAACTTGACTTGTCCCACGGATGGCTGATTCCATTTAGGAGACTGGCTGGGCACTTATTGCAACTGGTGAATATCTTATTGGAAAGTTGCCCAATATGAGCCACTTTTTGATGTACATCTATTTCTCTGTCTCTCAGAGGCTGAGGGTTAACACAGCAAGGATTAAGATACTTACCAATTGGTTAAGTATCTTATCTACCATTTTTGTTTTCTTGGAAACTATAATTTGCCTTCTGTAGAGCTTTTCCTTTTTTTTTTTTCGGGTATTATGTAGACTTAAAGGAAAAACTGAGAGATATCATATATATGTCCTAGACAGTGCACAACTTTTACTGATGAGAATTTATATATGTGTGTTTGTGTGTATAGCTATTTATCTACCTATTCTTGCAAAATATATTTTCTAGTCCACTTCTACATATCCTTGCAAAGTTATTGAGGCTATTTTAAATTTCCTGTACTAATTTCCTCAATTGTTTATATACCCTGGAAGATTTTGATTAACTGAATGATAATATACACAGACTTCAGGTTCAGAATCCCAATTTTCACTGTCACCATCGTTATTTCTACTGTGAGATTAACAAAAAATCTATTATTTGTGTCATGCAAATATTTTAGTAGGAAAATGTATGGGTTTATCATAAGTATAGAAAAAGGAATTTGAAATCATAAGAATTACTTTGAAGGAACATGTTCTCAGTTTCTGCAGGTTCCTGGTCTTCAAAAGTGATCCCTCAGGGCTTCCCTGGTGGCGCAGTGGTTGAGAATCCGCCTGTCGATGCAGGGTACACGGGTTCGTGCCCCGGTCCGGGAAGATCCCACATGCCGCGGAGCGGCTGGGCCCGTGAGCCATGGCCGCTGAGCCTGCGCGTCCGGAGCCTGTGCTCCGCAACGGGAGAGGCCGCAACAGTGAGAGGCCCGCGTACCAAAAAAAAAAAAAAAAAAAAAAAAAAAGTGATCCCTCAGAGAACACTTACTATGCTTTTAACTTATAGTCATGGCACATTTTTGTGAATTTCTTGCTAGTAGTGACTGATACACAGAGAGTAACTTGGCTTATTTTATATTAAAAGAAGACATCAAACTTTTGCATAATAAAGAGCAGAAAAAGTCTTAGCCAATAATCTATATGTGCTTTTTTGTAATTTAAATGATTTCAAATTATATCAAATTTCTTTAAAATCAAGAGCAGAAAAGGTCTCCTACCAGATGGGAATTCTTATGTGAAGACAACATTCTGGAGATTAAGGTCAAGGTGTGAGAGCCTTGAAAGAAAAAAATGTTAGTGGGTTATTACTGCAATTCAAATACTAAATACTGTATTCTAAGAATCTATTCTGGCTTTTTGGATAAATAGTAAATTAAAAAATTTAATTTCAGTAAATATGAAGTATATTTTCTTTGCTTAACTTAGGAAAACAAAAGCAAACTGACCATTTCTTTCTTAAATAAATCAAAGGAAATTCTTAAAAATTCTCTCTCCATCAGTAGACTCTGGAAGTTAGATATGTAGGTTTGAAATGTACTGAGCTCTGGGCTAAAATCAGGAGAAAATTCTACTTCTAAATCTGCCATGACTTGCTATGTGATCTTGGACAAGTCATTGAAACCTTTCTGTACTAGAACACTCATTATAGAATGAAGGTAACAATTTCTGCTTTTTCTAGGTTTGGTATTGTTTTTATGATAAAGTAAGAAAATATAACTTTGTAAAATATGTTGTATGATAAAAGTATCAGTAGAAGCATAACTTTTATATATTTTGTAGTCACTAAGGTATTTTGAAATACAGTTGTTACTCTTGAAACAGTAACACAGTAATGATTAAGTACACCTTTTCTAAAAAATAAAATTCAGTATTAAATATATTTGCTTCTAAATTCCAGACATCTAATTTAGTACATCAAATTGTACTAAATTAGATAGAACAATATAGTATGCTAAAACCTCAAAGACTGCCACAAATTGCAAAAAAAGAAAAAAATCGGAGAATGATTTTCTCTGATCAGAGAATGATTTTTTTCAGGTCCTGAGGGCTCTTCTAGTCTAACTTCCCATGTGGTTCAAGAATCTCTTTTATAAGAGTCCTTGTGCGTTGACCATCCAGGCTCTGCCCAAATGCATCCAGTAATGGGAGGCTCACCCTCTCCTGTGCCTGTGTTTTTGGCACAATATTTGAGATCTACTTTTCAAAATCTGGATAATGAATATCTACTAATGACAGTTTTGGCTCACACTAAAGCTTTTGGAAAATTAGATCATTCTAGATTTAAAAAATACATAGGTTCAATTACATCTGCAAATCAGTTGTATAACATAGACATGGGGGTGTCAAATACAGCAAATCATGGACATGGATCTTAATATCCAGGAGCACATAGCTTAAAAGGAGGAAGACTCAAAACAAATAATCACAACATGGTGTAATAAGGGCAATGATAGAAGTATGAACATACTACAGAGGTAGCACAGAAGAGGATTTAATAGGTATAAAGGAGGTGTCTTTTAACAGGTGAGTCTTCATTGAGCAACTAAGATGAATGGTGAGGGAGAAGGAAATGTAAGGTAGAAGAAAAAGCACATACAAAGGCACTGTGGTATAGATAATATATATGGGAAATTGCAAGAGAGTGGCCAAATTAGGTCCCCCCTCCTTTATTTTTATAAATGATTTTCTTAACAGATTTATTGAAGTATATTTGATACACAAAAAATCATACATATTTAATGTTTGCAATTTGATGAGTTTGGAAATATGTATACACCTATGAAAACGTCACCACAATCAAGGCAATAAATATATCCATTGCCTCCAAAAGTTTCCTCATGTCCCTTTTTTCCCGTTTTTGTGGTAAAAACACTTAACATGAGAGCTACTCTCTTAAATTATTTAAGTGTGTAACAGCATCGTTAGCTGTAGGCACTTTGTAGTTCAGTAGATCTCTAGAACTTTTTCCATCTTGTATAACTGAAATTTTATACCTATTGAACAACAATGGATTCCCCCAGTTCCCCTCCCTGCCCAGCCCCTGGCCACCACCATTCTACTCTCTGCTTCAGTGAGTTTGACTGTTTTAGATACCTCATAATGGTGAAGTCATACAGCATTTGTCCATCTGTGACTGGCTTATTTCACTTAGCATGATGTGCTCCAGGTTCATTTATGCTTTTTGCACCTAAATGTAATGCATCGCTTTTTGTTGAATTCTGCCTTGTTGAATGATTTATTAATCCATTTTACAAATAAATATTGAGTATCATGCATGTTCCAGGCACTATTGTTAAGTGCTGAGCAGAGAGGAATGAACAAAACTGGCACATTTCTCTGCCTTTATGAAGCTGACATTCTAATAAACAGGATACCTAAATTATATATATATTTATATGTATATACATATTTATTTATAGTTAATGAGTAAATGCTAAAGAAAAAATGTAAAGGAAATGGGGATGGGAAATCTGAGGGAAGAAGAAAAGGTGTTACAAATTTAGATATGGTGATCAAGTAAGTCTCACCAAGAATAGCGAGTCATTTGGTTCTGGGATTGATCATTCCAGGTAGAAGGAATGGGAGGGCTCTGGAGGGGAAAGTGTGCATGGTGTGTCCAAGAAACAAGAGGAAGACAGTGTGGCTGAAGTGGAATTAGCAAAGAGGAGATTGGGATGAGATCAGAAAGAAAAGCTGGCTTTATATGTCACTGCAAGAAATTTGAGCTTTTAGTTTGGAAAGCCCCTGGAGGATTTTGAGTGGAGGAATGACATGAGTGACTTTTACATTGTAATAGATCATTTTGGCTGCTGAATTGAGAATAGACCAGAGCTGGCCATGGGAAAGGGAAGGAGACCAGGTTTGTTTTGTTTTGCTTTGAGGGAGGGGAGGTTGCTCTTGCAGGTATTTGTGGCTTGGATTAGAATGGTAGCAGTGGAAGTGGTGAAAATCAGTTCTCTTCTGGATAATTTTGAAGGTAGAATTAGCTGAAGGATTGGATGCACAATATGAAAGAAAGTCATGGAATACTTTATAACTTTTGTCTGAGCAACTGAAAGAACAGAGTTGTCATTTACCTAAATGGAGAAGAGGAGCAGGTGAGACTAGATGGCATGGCCGTGACTAGTTTAGCTGTAGTCATCTTTCAATTCAGGCGTAGGTTTAAATGTGGAGGGTGTAAATTCAGTCAGGAAAGCCAGGGAGAGGCGAGAGCTAAGAGCCTATGCAAGAGAATGGTTGTAACGATTGAATCGTGGAATTTAAACTGGCTAAGGAGAGTAGTGAGGGCATCGGGGGTGGAGGGGGGTCAGTGAAAGGTGGTGGGAACAGTGATTATAGATCTCATTCTCAGAGTAATCAAAAGACTTTAGACTTGTGGTACTGTAGGAAGTGACCTGGAAAGATTATTCTGGTTATGTATTATATTAGTTATTCCTCCTAGTATGTGTCATCTAAATTCTATTGAATTATTCACATCTTTATTTTTTTTAAGTGCTTTGCTCAGGATAGTAGTATTTACTCCATTCTCTTAATGTCAGTGTGACATTATTAAAAAGACAAATCAACTCAGTTGTGCAAGTTATTTTTACAAAAGTCATCTTGCTTTCTAATGATCATTATATGCTTTTCATTATATTAACAGTTCTTTTCAAACGTTCACAAAATAATCTCTTTTAAAATGTTCCTGATTATTGATATTAGCCTCATAAATTTGTTTGTAGAATTTACACCCTCCAAATCAGTGGCTTCCAAATGTTTGTGATAGTACGCCCCTTACAGTAAAATATTTCTATGAATTTGTATCCCAACATATGTTTGTGTATAAATTATGTTCTTAAAATATAATCAAATACAAATATGATAAATATAAATATATTACAAAACTTGGCCAGTTATAGGAACTGAAAAAGAATGAAATTGAATGCAACATTTTTTATTTTTTATTTTCCTTATTTTCAGCATGAACACTTTTCTCATTTAATTTAATAATTATAGTTAATATTAATAATTCTAATATTTTAGTAATAGTGACATGGTTGTATTAGACCTGATGAGATCATCATTAACTTTTAACTCCTAAATGTTTGATAGGAAATTTGCCCAAAGGGGAAGAGGAATCTTAGCATTGCTGTTTTCTAATTGTTCAGTTGTACTTGTGTTAAGAGAATTGCCTTTGATCCATGGCTCCTTTGCAAGAGTCATTTTGAATTTCTTGTCGTTTTGTGAGGGTGAATTTCATGAAAATTGGACAATATAATCTGTAAATCTGCTTAACCTGTACTCTTAAATTGGAATAGTTTAAATATGAGCAAAGGCCACCTGTCTTATTGAACTTCCACTGTTCCATGGGATGTCTCCATAAACCAGTAGAGCACATGTAATGGTCTCATATTTGGGCTCAGTAAGGATGGCCTTGGCAATCTGTATATTAAATATTAGTACAGCTTCATATGTTTCTTATTTCTAGGCTAAAAAATACAAAGAAAAGAAAAAAATTCTAATATTTCATTTCCAACCCTAATGAATTGTCTTATTTTCTCCTTGCCATAGAGACTACTGTCTTAGTCTGTCAAATGCATGAGAGAATAAACTATTTCTCTTTCACTGTTCTATTTGCCACATCTATCACAGGAATTAATATATATTATGTGCTCAATAAATATTTGGTGGATAAATTAATCCATGCCCTACCCCTGATTTAAAACTTAGGAGCCTCCTTTTTTCCAGTATTTTGACACTTCTTTGCATTTTATGATTTCACATACATTTCTCACAGTAGTTATAAAATCACATTTGCTTATCATCATCCTGAAATAGGATATGGTTATATCTCATACTATACAGAACTTATTTGAAAACTTATGGTCAAATCCCATTTTAAAATTGTCTCTTCTTGTGTGTGACAGGTGGCTACCCTTCTGTTGTTTGTTTATTCCCCCGTATTATTCTAACATATTTTCCTTTTAATGTTTTTATTTTATTTTATTTATTCATTTATTTATTTTATTTTTTTTCTTGTGGTACGCGGGCCTCTCACTGTTGTGGCCTCTCCCGTGGCGGAGCACAGGCTCCGGACGCGCAGGCTCAGTGGCCATGGCTCACGGGCCCAGCTGCTCCGCGGCATGTGGGGTCTTCCCAGACCAGGGCATGAATCCGTGTCCCCTGCATCGGCAGGCGGATTCTCAACCACTGCGCCACCAGGGAAGCCCCCTTTTAATGTTTTTAAAGCAAAGTATGTATAGCATATATGTGAAGTAATCTAACCTAACATGTGACAAAAATCAAGTTCCATAGCTATAAATCCTTGTCAGTTTGCCCATAATGACTTCCAGGAACAAGGTTAGTTATCTACTTCTTTACTGATTCCCCCAGTCCCAGTGCCAACTCTGAGAAACTCTAGAGCTATCTGAAAAATGGGCATACATGAGCTGACATCCTTATTGTGGGCACTACTTTTCCATCATAGGAAAAAATTTAACCAACAAAAAGAGCATATGGTAAACACTTGTTCAGGGGATAGTATATGGAAGCTAAAATTCCTCATACCCCTAAAAGTTCACTCTTTATTGATAGTTTGTGTCCCTCACTTCATTCATTTTTGCTAAAGAAGTAAGGATTCTCTTGGTATAACTCCCTTACTTGCTTCACTGTGGTTGTCACCTCTACTCCTTTGATACCTACAGACATCTTTGAGGTCCTTTTAAAAAAATTATTGAGATAACATTGGTTTATAACTATGTAAGTTTTATGTGTACTACATTATACTTCTACTTCTGTACACACTACAGTATGCTCACCATGGGGGCAACTGTATGGAGATGAATGCAAAATAATATTTGGAGTCCTTTTGTAATTGAATGTGTTTGTTGTCTTAGATAACGTGAAATCTTTCTGTCAGTTATTAAAATCTTAAATAGAGAAGAAAGTAAATAAAACTGAGGATGTTTTTAGGTGATTCAGCTTTTTGTTTTTCGACATGCTGTTGTATTTTTCTTTTTCTTCTGTTCAGAAAATGGCTTCTTATTCATTATTCCTTCACAATCACTGTATAACCCCTTTCAGAAGTTTTTTCTCTGTCACATAGTATCCCCATGTCCCCCACTGATGACAACAAGAGGCTTATCTGTCAGCATATACGGGGCAAATGTAGCTAGTATTTTTCCCTTAACACTTTTGTTATGTTTGAGAAAAAATAAATTTCCCATTACTTTGGGAACTAGTTTAATCTGACAAAAATACAACTTAGATTTCAGAGGGAGTCTATATTTCAACACGTCACGTTATCTGACTTTTCTTCTTTTCGTGTAACAGTTAAGTGATGAGGGAGAACTTGGAGTCCAGCTTTTTGAACAGATTCATTTGAGATTTAATTTGAGAGTTCATGTTCACATGTGGTCAAACCTCTGGAAGTCTGGTTAGTTTAAAATGTACTTAAACTAATTCTCTACTGCCAAGCAAACATACTTGTTTAAAAGATTGTGACATATATTCTCTCTGAAGATGCAATATAATTTTTTGGAAGAATGAGAATGATTTTTTTTTTTTTTTTTTTTTGCGTTACGTGGGCCTCTCACCGCTGTGGCCTCTCCCGTCGCGGAGCACAGGCTCCAGACGCGCAGGCTCCACGGCATGTGGGATCCTCCCGGACCGGGGCACGAACCCGCGTCCCCTGCATCGGCAGGCGGGCCCCCAACCACCGCGCCACCAGGGAAGCCCCCGAGAATGATTTTTTTAAATGTGCTTTCATTTTAATTTATCGAGGTATGAGGATTGCCAAGGCCAAATCCAAGAAGAATTAGTAACAGAAAAATGGTCTGGGCTATTCTAAAGATAAAATTTAGTGTTTTGTTTCTGATTATAAAAGTAATGCATGTTAACTATATTTGGGAAATATGGAAAAAAAGAGGAAAATCACCACCTATCGCTAGGTAGACCTGACAGAATTGTTCTATGTTCTTGAAAAGTTGATATAACTTGAGAAAGTTGAGTTTGATTTTTGACACATTTTCTGATTTCTATAGGGGTTATTGGTTTATTCAGGTTTACTAGTTCTTGGATAGATTTTTAGTAAGTTTTTATCTTCTTAGGAACCCATCCTTTTAAGTTAAAATTTCATATTTTTATTTATTGCTGTAACTGTAATTAATTTATTTTCTGATTTATATTTGGATATTTTTCTTACATTTGCCTATTCCTTTGTGTGTGCAAGATCTTCAGTGTCAGGTTTTTTTTTTTTAAGTAGTTTAGTTTCTGCTTTTTTACTTTCATTTGTTTATTATTAAAATAAACCTCCCACCCCGAGCTGTTGAATTAAATGCTAAGTTCATTGAGTTTTAGTCTTCCTTATTAAATAATGAGAACATTTTAGGGTTATTAATTACCTCTAACCACAGATTTGACTGCATCCTTTAAGTTTCGTCCTGTAGCTTTTCTCAGGTTGTTATTTTGTGTATAGTTCGTAACAGCAGCTGTGTTTTCTTCTGTTATCTGGACCAGATTTCCTTAGGAGCCTGGTTGCTAGTGTCTTAGAAGCTACCATACTGCTGAGTGAAATAGTTAGAACTACAGCACAGTCTCCTTATAAGGAGGGCCCATCTCCTTCTAAGACAGGGCGTCCCACGATTGCTCACATTATGGCAAGCATGGACAGTAATAGTATGTGTACAGTCCAGTGAGGTAGACAGTTAAGGCTGCTTCCCAGTGAAATGCCTGGTTTAGGAGCTTTGGGGCGCAGATCCTGCTCAGCGGCCCTCAGAGCTAAGAGACCAGCATCCTGGTACCTATTCTTGACACACCAGTTGGGAACTTTTTTTTTTTTTTTTTGGGGTACACGCGGGCCTCTCACTGTTGTGGCCTCTCCCGTTGCGGAGCACAGGCTCCGGACGCGCAGGCTCAGCGGCCATGGCTCACGGGCCCAGCCGCTCCGCGGCATGTGGGGTCCTCCCGGACCGGGGCACGAACCCGTGTCCCCTGCATCGGCAGGCGGACTCTCAACCACTGCGCCACCAGGGAAGCCCCTGGGAATTTCTACTTTGAGAGACTTTCAAGACCAGATTCATCAGTGTCAGAGGTCCAGGTCTCCACATGTAACTGTTATCAACTAAGTTCTTTAAAAATTTATTAAGATTTACTATACATACAGTAAGAAGTCTCCCTTTCTAGTGTACAGTTTTATGAAATTTGACAAACACCTGCAGTCATGTAGCTACCACTACAGTCAAGAATAGAACAATTCTATTATTCCAAGCATTTCCCTTGGGCCCTATTTCCTCTATTCCTCTTTCACCCCCAGACCCTAAGCAACAAATGGTCTGTTTCATACCCTATAGTTTTGCCTTCCTAGAATACTACATACTTGGAATCAGACATTATGCATTCTTTTGAATCTGGTTTCTTTCATTTAGCATAACGCTGTTGAGATTCATCCATGTTTCTGTGTGTATCAGTAGTTTTTTTTTTCTAAATAAATTTATTAATTATTTATTTTTGGCTGCATTGGGTCTTTGTTTCTTCGCCCCTTGGAGGGAGGTGGGCTGGGGGGGGCTACTTTACACTGTGGTTGCACAGGCTTCTCATTGTGGTGGCTTCTCTTGTTGCAGAGCACGGGCTCTAGGCACGTGACCTTCAGTAGTTGTGGCTCCCGGGCTCTAGAGCTCAGGCTCAGTAGTTGTGGCACACGGGCTTAGTTGCTCCGCTGCATGTGGGATCTTCCCGGACCAGGGCTTGAACCTGTGTCCCCTGCACTGGCAAGCGGACTCTCAACAACTGCGCCACCAGGGAAGACCCAGTAGTTTGTTTCTTTCTCTTTTTGGTTGAGTAGTATTCCATTGTATGAATGTCTCTTTCAGTGACCAGCTGCAGGACATTCGAGTTGTTCCCAAGTTTTAGTAATCAGGATAAAGCTGCTGTAATGATTTGAATACAGTTTTTTTTTTTGAGTGAACATAGTTTCATTTCTCTTGAATAAATACAGAGAAGATAGTGCTGCTACTCAATGAACAATGACTTAATGTACAGCTATGAATATTGTATAAATATAAATGTATTATTAAATGGACTTTCACTATAGTACAGAAACTTATGATGTTCTAGAAGCTAACTTTCCAATTCTTTAAGCCTGCTAACTTCTCAAGACTAAATTTCAGGTTAAAACTTTACTTCTTCACTGAAAAAGTAGAAACTAACAGATGCAAAATCTATCATATTTCCATCACAATCTAAAACCCTTCTTATCTCTGTGTCTGTTTCCTCCTCTTTCCTCCCTAATAAAAAAGAAACAGTTCCCTTTCTTCACAGAACAGTTTATTACGAGGCTGTTTTAATTTCTCTAATACGTATTTACAACCCCCTCTACTTAAATTTGGTTTCTACTCTCACTACCCAATCAAAACTACTTTCAGCAAAGCCACCAATGTCCTTCATGTCGCTAAATTCAATGAAATTTTGTTCTGTTTTCATCTCTAATCTCTTGTGTATTTGTCATTGATTCCTTCTGTTCTATTTTAAAGCTTTTGTTTCTAAAGCTGGAATACTTAATAGAGTCAAATTTAATTACTTTGAGACATTTGGAGCAGTCCTAGAGTATAATGCAGTGTTTTTCTTTTTCAGTTTCAATTTGATTTTATTATTATCTTCTCCCACAAACTTAAATTTAAAACTTTCAAACCCACAGAAAACTTTTAAGAATAGTGAAAAGAACACCCATATATCCTTCACTTTGATTCTTCAACTGTTAACATTTTGCCACATTTGATCTGTCTCTCTCAATCTGTTTCTCTCTATAAAGAGAGATCAATATTAATCTATACTTCTATACACACTTAAGTGAAACATTTTTCTGTATTACAGCTTATAATTTTTAAATAATTTAATCTTATATATTTAGGCCTGTAATTTATTTCATGTTAATTTTTGTGTGAAGTGTGAAGTAGGGGTTGAGGTGGGTTTTTTTCTCACTAAGGTTTTGGTTTTTTAAAAAATAGAGTTTATTTTTAAAGAGCTGTTATAGGTTCATAGCAAAATGGAGAAGAAGGTACAGAGATTTCCCATATATACCCTGCTCCTATGCATGCATAGCCTCCCATATTATCAATATCCCTCACCAGAGTTGTACATTTGTTGTAATTGAGAATCTACACAGCTACATGACTGTCCCAAAGGCTGTAGTTTACATTGGGGTTTACTCTTGGTGTTGTATATTTTATGGATTTGGACAAATGTATAATGACATGTATCCACCATTATAGTATCATACAGAGTATTTTCACTACCCTAAAAATCCTCTGTGCTCTTCCTTTTCATCCCTCCTTCCCCTTTAAACCCTGGTACCCGCTGATCTTTTTACTGTATCTATTGTTTTGCCTTTTCCAAAATGTCATATATTTAGAATCATAGAGTATGTGGCCTTTTCTGACTGGCTTCTTTTTTCTTGTAATATGCATTTAAGTTTCCTGCATGTTTTCCATGGCTTGATAACTCATTTCTTTTTAGTGCTGAATAAAATTCCATTTTCCTGATATACCAGAATTTATTTATTTATTTATTCATTTTCCTACTGAAAGAGACCTTAGTTCCTTCCAAGTTTTGGCAATTATGAATAAAGCTGCTGTATACATCTGTGTGCAGGTTTTTGTGTTAACATAAGTTTTCTCCTCCTTTGGGTAAATACTAAGGGATGTGACTGCTGGATCATATGGTGAGAATATGTTTATTTCGTGATAAACTACCCAATTATCTTCCAAAGTGGCCATACCATTTTGTGTTCCTACCAGCAATGTATGAGAGTTTCCTGTTATTCCACATCCTCACCAGCATTTGGTGTTGTCAGTGTTCTGGATTTCAACCATTCTAATAGGTAGGTAATGGTATTTCATTGTTGTCTTAATTTGCATTTCCCTGATGACGTATGATGTGGAGCATCTTTTCACATTCTTATTTGCCATCTGTATATCTTCTTTGGTGAGGTATCTGTTAAGGTCCTTGGCCCATTTTCAAATGGAGTTATTTTTTTAGTATTAAGTTTTAAGAGTTCTTTATATATTTAGGATAGCAGTCTTTTATCTGATGTGTCTTTTGCAAATATTTTCTCTGAGTCTGTGGCTCAGAGACACACAGTATTTTTATTCTCTTGATGTCTTTTGCCCAGCAGAAATTTTTAATTTTAATGAAATCCAGTTTGTCAAGTTTTTCTTTAATGGATAGTGCCTTTGGTCCTATCTAAAAGTGATCACTAATCCAAAAGTTATCTAGATTTTTCCCCCTATCTTTTCTTCTAGGAGTTTTATAATTTTATGTTTCACATTTAGGTCTGTGCTCCATTTTTAATTAATTTTTGTGAAGGGTGTAAAGTTTGTGTGTGTGTGTGTGTGTGTCTCTCTCTCTCTCTCTCTCTATATATATATATATGTATATATATATATTTTTTTCCATGTGGATGTCATGTTATTCTAGCACCATTTGTTGAAAAGATTGTCTTTTCTTCATTGTGTTGCCTTTTCCCCTTTGCCAAAGATCAGTTGACTACATTTATGTGAATCTATTGATATTTCTGGGCTGTCTATTCTGTACCATTGATCTATTTGTTTATTTTTTCACCAGTATCACACTGTCTTGGTTACTGTGGCCCTGTAGTAAGTCTTGAAGTCAGGTAGTGTCAGTCCTCCAACTTTGTTCTTCTTTTTCAATATCATGTTGGCTATTCTGAGTCTTTTGCCTTTTCATATGAACTTTAAAATCAATTTGTTGATATCCAAAAAATAACTTCCTGTGTTTTTGACTGGAATTGTGTTGAATTTATAGATCAATTTGGAACTCACATCTTGACAATATTGAGTCTTCCTATCCATAAATACCTCTCCTTTTATTTGGTTATTCTGTGATTTTATTCATCAGAATTTTGTGTTTTTCCTTATATAGATCTTGTACATATTTTGTTAGATACATACCTAAGTATTTCTTCCTTTTCTGCTGCTATTAAAAATGAATTGTGATTTTAATTTCAAATTCCACTTTTTTATTGCTGTCATATGGGAGAGTGACTGACTTTTGTATATTAATATTGTATTCTGCACCCTGGCTATAATCACTTACTAGTTCCAGGATTTTTTTTATCTATTCTTTTGAATTTGCTACATAGGAGATCATGTCATTTATGAACAAAGTTTCCTTTTTCCTTCCAAATCTATATACCTTTTATTTCCCTTCCTTGTCTTGTTGCATTAGCTGGAACTTCTAGTATATTATTGAAAAGGAGTGGTAAGAGGAGACATTCTTGCCTTGATCCTGATCTTAGTGGGAAATCTTTGAGTTTCTCATCATTAAGTATAATGTTAGCTGTAGGGTTTTTGTAGATATTTATAAGGTTGAGAAAGTTCGCCTCTATTCCTACTTTCCTGAGAGTTTTTATCATGAATGGGTGTTGGATTTTGTCAAATGCTTTTTCTGCATTTACTGATATGATCACGTGATTTTTCTTCTTTAGCCTATTAATGTGATATACTACACCAATTGATTTTTGAATGCTGAACTAGCCTTGCATATCTGGAATAAATCCCACTTGGTTGTAGTGTGTAATCTTTTTATACATTGTTAGATTCAATTTGCTAATACCTCATTGAGGATTTTTGCACAATGCTCATTACAGGTATAGTTTTATTTTCTTGTAATGTCTTTGTCTAGTTTAGTTATCAGGGTAATGCTGGCCTCATAGAGTTAGTTATGAAGTATTCCCTCTGCTTTTATCTCCTGAAAGAAACTGTAAAGATTTGGTGTAACTTCTTCCTTAAACGTTTGGTAGAATTCACCAGTGAGCCCATAGGCCCAATGCTTTCTCTTTTAATACGTTATTAATTATTTACTCTATTTTATAGCTGTAGGCCTATTCAGATTATGTTTTTCTTCTTGTTTGAATTTTGACAGATTGTGTCTCAAAGAATTGGTCCACTTCATCTAGGTTAGCAAATTTGTTGGTGTTGAGATGTTCATAGTATTCGTTTATTATCCTTTCAGTGTCCATAACATCTGCAGTGATGTACCCTCTTTCGTTTGTGATGTTAATAATTTGTGTCCTTTCTTTTTTTTCTTAGCCTAGCTAGATGCTTATTGAGTTCACTAATCTTTTCAAAGAACCAGCCTTTTGTTTTCATTGATTTTCTCTATTGATTTCCTATTTTCATTTTATTGATTTCTGCTCTAATTTTTATTATATCTTTTCTTCTGCTTACTCAAGATTTACTTTGTTCTTTTTTTTCTAGTTTCCTGAAGTGGAAGCTTAGATTATTAATTTTAGTTTTTCTTATTTTGTAATGTATGCATTCAGTGATATAAGTTTCACTCTAAGCACTGTTTTCATTGTATCACACTAATTTTGATTAGTTGTGCTTTCATTTTCATTGAGCTGAAAATATTTTCAAATTTCTCCTGATTTATTCTTTGACTCGTGTTCAAAGTTCATTTTTGTGCATGTGGATATCCAATTTTTCCATCACTATTTGTTGAACGACTATTATTTTCTCACTGAATTTCCTTCATTCTTGAAAATCAATTGGCCATATTAGTGAGAATATATTTGTGAACTCTTTTTGTTTCATTGTTTTGTGTGTCTATCTTAATGTCTTGATTAATATACCTTTATAGTCTACATTATCTTCAATTTGAGTATTGTAAGTTTTCCAAACTTGCTCTTTTTAGAAATAAACTTCATTTTAAAGCAGTTTTAAATTTATACAATTTTTGAGAAGGTAGTACAGGGAGTTGCTATATATTCCACACTCAGTTTCTTCTATTATTAACATCTGAAAATAGTACCTTATTTTGTCACAATTAATGAAATAATATTGATACGTAATGTTTATACTTTATTCAGATTTCCTCAGTTTTAATATCTTTTTTCTGTTGTTTTTATAGGAACTCACCCAGGATACCACATTGCATTTAGTAGTCATGTATCCTTAGGCTCTTCTTGGCTATGACAGTTTCTCAGTGTTTTCTTTTTTGATGACCTTGACAGTTTTGAGGATTACTAGTTAGGTGTTTTTTAGGATTTGCTTCTTGAGAATTGTCTGATGTTTTTCTCATGATTATATTGGGCTAATGTGTTTTTATTAAAAACTTATTTTGTATTGGAGTATAGTTGATTAACAATGTTGTATTAGTTTCAGGTGTACAGCTAAGTGGTTCAGTTATACATACACATATATCTATTCTTTTTCAAATTCTTTTCCCTATTAGGTTGTTACACAATATTGAGTAGAGTTTCCTATGCTATACAGTAGGTCCTTGTTGGTCATCCATTTTAAATATAGCAGTGTGTACATGTCGATCCCAAACTCCCTAACTATCCTTCCCCTCCCTTCCCCCTGGTAACCATAAGTTCATTCTCTAAGTCTGTGAGACTGTTTCCTTTTGTACACAGTTCATTAGTATCATTTTTTTTTGATTCCACATATAAGCAATATCATACGGTATTTCTCTTTCTCTTATCTGACTTACTTCACTCAGTATGACAATCTCTAGGTCCATCCATGTTGCTGCAAATGGCATTATTTCATTCTTTCTAACGGCTGAGTAATATTCCATTGTATATATGTACCACATCTTCTTTATCCATTCTTCTGTTGATGGACATTTAGGTTGCTTCCATGTCTTGGCTATTGTAAACAGCACTGCAATGGACATTGGGGTGCATGTATCCCATGTTTTCTCTGAACCATGTTTTTCTCCAGGTATATGCCCAGGAGTTGGATTGTGGGATCATATGGTAGCTCTATTTTTGGTTTCTTAAGGCACCTCTGTACTATTCTCCATAGTGGCTCCACCAATTTGCATTCCCACCAACAGTGTAGGAGGGTTCCCTTCTCTCCACACCCTCTCCAGCATTTATTGTTTGTGGATTTTTTGATGATAGCCATTCTGTCTGGTGTGAGGTGATATCTTATTGTAGTTTTGATTTGCATTTCTTTAATAATTAGTGATGTTGAACATCTTTTCATGTGCCTCTTGACCATCTATGTCTTCTTAGGAGAAATGTCTATTTAGGTCTTCTGCCCATTTGTTGATTAGGTTGTTTATTTTGATGATATTAAGTTGCATGATCTGTTTGTAAATTTTGGAGACTAATCTCTTGTCGGTCACATCATTTGCAGATATTTTCTCCCATTCTGTGGGTTGTCTTTTTATTTTCTTTATGGTTTCTTTTTGTTTTTAGGAGGAAAATGCAGTGGTGTCATCACATGAAGGGTATGTGATGGGTACATACTATACATACCTTGATGTATATCAAATGTATGTATTATCAATATGACTTTTAGCTACTGATGTTAACTTTGACCGCCTGGTTTGAATTTTGCTCCCCTTTTTTTTTTTTTTTTTTTTTGGCGGTACACAGGCCTCTCACTGTTGTGGCCTCTCCCGTTGCGGAGCTCAGGCTCCAGACACTCAGGCTCAGCGGCCATGGCTCACGGGCCAAGTCGCTCTGCGGCATGTGGGATCCTCCCGGACTGGGGCACGAACCCGTGTCCCCTGCATCGGCAGGTGGACTCTCAACCACTGCACCACCAGGGAAGCCTTTCCCCTTTCTTAAGAACAGAGTATTTATATAAATTATGTGGAATTTTTCTACACAGGAGATTCTATTCCATTTATTTATTTATTAAATCATTTATTTGATATCAGTATGAACTCATGGATATTTATTTTATACTTTGGATAATAATCAAATACTAATCTGTTTATTTTGTTGCTCAAATTGTTCTAGCTTTGGCCATTGTGAACTCTTTTTGTTGGCTCTATACCTTTTGACATACCCCATTATTGTTGATTTTTTTTTTTTTTGGAGCTCTTCCTTACTTTCTTTCACTACAAGATGCTCCAGAATCATCTTATATATTTTCTGCTCTGTCCTAAAATCAGCCAGTTCTCTAAGGAACCCAGGTTTGTTTTTCTTTAAATTGGAGAATAGTATTGGAACTCAAGATCTGTGTGCCTAGTGTGCTCATTGCCATAATGGTGTTAGTGCTTTAGGGTCCTCTCAGCTAACAGGACAAGGAGATAATATCTATATACACATATCTATAAATATTTCTGTACTAACATTCTGTATCTTTCTTAAGCTAAACATGAATTCATATGCTGATATCTCCAACTCTGATCCATTAGCACACAATTTATTCTAGCCTCCTCTTCTTGCTATCTATCTGTAATCTTTTACTCCAGCAGTGAGAAACCTAACTACCACTGTCTGACATCTATTTACTTTTTTTCAATTTCAGTATTAATGTATAGTAGTTTTAGAATTATTAACCTGTACCCCTAGGGAAACAACCTTTTCAGCTATAGTACAGTGCTTACATACAGTTCCTTTTGCCTTTAGTCTTACAGACTCTACTCATTTCCAGAATTACTAAGGTTAGCACCTTTCAGTGAGGTTATTTCATACAAGTGTAATACAGTTAGATTGTTTTGTCACATTCTGCATTCCATCCTGGAGCCCTAAAACCTGAATTATTATTTTTTAATGTGCATATGTTAAGCTTCACACTTTGTTTTAGAAAGCTCTGTTGGTTTTAACAAATGCATTGTATCATATATCCATTATTACAGTGTCATACAGAATGGGTTCACTACCCTAAAAAATTCCTGGACTTCCACCACACACACACCTAGTAAACTTAGTATCAGTGAGTCAGTTTTCCAGCACTATCACTTCTATCAGTTTTGTCTTTACTAGATGTTGTATAGTTGGAGTCATACAGTATATAGCCTTTTCAGTCTGGCTTCCTTACATAGCAATATACATTTAAGATTCATTTGTGTCTTTGTGTAACTTGAGAGCTTTTTATCACTGGATAATGTTCCGTTGTATGGATGTCCCATAGTTGTTTATCCATTCACCTGTTGGAGGTCATCTTGATTGCTTTCAGTTTTGGGTGATTATAAATAAACCTGGTACAGATGTTCGCATGTATGTTTTTGTGTAGACATAGGTTTTCAGATCAGTCAGGTAAATATCTAGGAGTGTGATTACTGGATTATATGATATGGTAGGACTCTTTTCCAATCTGGCTGTGCCATTTTGCATTTCCATCATCAATGAATAAGAGTTCCTGTTGGTCTGTGTTCTAACCAGGAGTTGCTATTTTCAGATTTTTGGATTTTAGCCATTCTGCAATATTAGGCATGTAGTGGTATTTGCATTTTCCTAAGGACGAATCATATTGAATATCTTTTCATATGCTTATTTGCCATCTGTATAACTTCTTTGGTGAAATATCTGTTCATATCTCTTGTTGAATTTTATGAGTTCTTTGAATATTTTGATATAATTCCCTTATCAGATATGTGTTTTGCAAATATTTTCTCCCAGTCTGTGGCTTGTCTCCTAACATTGTCTTTCTTAGAGCAGAAGTTTTAATTTTAATTATGCTTAATTTATCATTTTTTTCTTCTATGGATCATAATTTTAATGTTGTATCTGTGAACTTATCACCAAACCCAAGGTCACATAGATTTCCTCCTATGCTTTCTTCTAGTAGTTTGTTGTTGTTGCTGTTGTTAGTTTTTCATATTACACTTAGGTCTATAATCTATTATGAATTAATTCTAATTTAGTATAAGGTATAAGGTCTGTATCTAAATTTATTTTATTTGCATATGGCTGTCTAATTTTTTCAGCACCATTTGTTAAAAAGTCTATCATTTCTCATTGAATTGCCTTTGAAACTTTGTGGAAAATTAACTGTATTTGTGAGGGTCTATTTCTAGGTCCTATGCTCTATTACTCTATAGATCTATTTTTTGCCAATACCATGCTGTGTTAATTACTTTATCTTTATAATAAGTCTTTAAATAGATTTCTGGTTTTTGGTTTTTTAAAAAACATTTTATTGACCATTTTAGGTCTTCTGCCTTTCCTTATCAAATTTAGAATCAGTTCTTTGATATCAACAATATAGCTTCCTGGCTTTTGACAAGGATTTCATTGAACCTATAGATCAAGTTACAAATAATTGACATCTTAACAATATTGAGTCTTCTAATCTATAAACATGCAATACCATTCCATTAAAAAAATCTTTTATTTCTTCCATCAGTGTTTTTTCTTTTCCACATGCAAACTCTATATATAGTCTTTTGATTTGTACCTAAGTATTGCATTTTTTTATGCTATTGTAAATGGTACTATTTTATAACTTCAAATTCCACTTGTTCATTGTTGGTATATATGAATGTAATTGTTCTATATATCGATCTTGTATCCTATAAACTTGCTGTACTTATTAATTTCAGGTTTTTCTTTTTTTGGTTTTCTATATAAATCATGCCATCAATTTATTTCTTCCTTTCCAATCTATATACCTTTTGTTTCTTTTTTCTTGTCTTACTGCACTAGTTAGAATTTTCAGTATAATTTTGAATAGAAATAGTAAGATAGACATTGTTACTTTGTTCCTAATCTTAGAGAGCAAGTGTTTAGTCATTCACCATTAAGTATGATGCTAGCTGTAGGCTGGTAGTGTGTTGTAAATGGTCTTTATTGATTTGAAGGAATTTACTGAGTTAAAATAGGGATAGTGTTACTTCTGCTGAATTATATAAATCAAAGTGATAATAGAGCTCACTTAATTCAAAGAGAAGAATGATAGGCTGACTCTTAATGAGAAGAGTTTCAAAGAATATGCAGTCATCTTAAATTCACCATGGTCTTCCCTGATCTACAAATTGTTTATATTTCTTCCACATGGAAAATAAACTCACTTTCTCTAAATCCCACAAATTCTTGCCCTATTGCAATGTTATCTCAGACTCTAAGACCTCATCTCTCTAAATCAAGCCCAAGTGTGTGTGTGCAGTTCTTCCTGTATGGTTTCTCTTCATCTTAACCTTTGTATAAGATATGAGTTACCTATTTCCCACAACCAACAT
This sequence comes from Physeter macrocephalus, assembly GCF_002837175.3. Classification (NCBI taxonomy): domain Eukaryota; kingdom Metazoa; phylum Chordata; class Mammalia; order Artiodactyla; family Physeteridae; genus Physeter; species Physeter macrocephalus. The sequence continues at coordinate 70,310,444 of NC_041215.1, read as the reverse complement.
ACAATGATGAGATAGGCACAGGATACTAGCAACAGGCACTCCTTTCGAAAAGGCACTCCTTCAGACAGAAGGCATATGGCAATCTCTGGTCCATAGCAATTCTGAAATCCAGTCAGTCATGTGTTGCCATTAAAAAAAAAAATAGAACCCAGAACTGCTCCATAGAAATGATTATCTGTGCCTATTGGCTTCTCCCTTTGAGCTCTTGGTTCTGACATTAGATTCACCCTTCCTTCCTATAAGAAATAACCTATGTTTACAGCTGAGTAGTTTTCTCAGCCATCTTTTTGCCTGCTGGAAATTAGGGGTCCAAATGCCTTTTTTCATTCTGTAATATCACTATTTTTTCCAGTTCAAGTGGTATAATTTTTTAAAAACAATTTTATTCCTTTTCCAATCTATACACTTTTTTTTTTTAGATGTTGGGGGTAGGAGTTTATTAATTTATTCCTTTATTTTTGCTGTGTTGGGTCTTCGTTTCTGTGCGAGGGCTTTCTCTAGTTGTGGCAAGCGGGGGCCACTCTTGATCGTGGTTCGTGGGCCTCTCACTATCGTGGCCTCTCTTGTTGCGGAGCACAGGCTCCAGACGTGCAGGCTCAGTAGTTGTGGCTCACGGGCCTAGTTGCTCTGCAGCATGTGGGATCCTCCCAGACCAGGGCTCGAACTCGTGTCCCCTGCATTATTAGCAGGCAGATTCTCAACCACTGTGCCACCAGGGAAGCCCCAATTTATTGATTTTGATATTTCAAAACTTTTCTGTAATAGCCATTGTTACATTAAGTCTGTGGTTCACATTTTTATTTTTTTTTTTTGTTCGCCATCTACCAACAAAGCACAAGAGTAAAGATTATGTGGTGCAACTTTATAACGGAGCCAGAAGTTTTTCCAGGAGGGAAACAACCTAAAGTTGAATTTTGAAAGAGTACTGCCCTCAGGACCCGCCCCACCTGCCCCGAGGTGGTAACTGATATGCTATAAGGACGGAGTCAGCCCGTTGTTATGTACTGTCTGCAGCTGCTTTCATGCTGTAGCACTCAGGAGAGTTGAGTGGTTGTCCGAGAGAGGGTATGTCTCTCAAAGCCTAACCTGTGTTGATAGATTGAACGTGTTTACAACTGGTTCCAGGGGCTACTTGTAACCGCGATTAAGGAACAATCTTTTCCTAAATTTGTGTGAATTTTTAACACGTTCTCAGACTCCTTCACTGTCCCGTAGAAAGCTTCATGTTGCGTTTCGATGTCATAGACTCAAAATCCTCTCGTGGTCCTTGAGGCCCCTGGAATTGGGCCTTGGTCGACCCCCGGCCCCCTCTACGTTCCTGTCACACCAGCCGTGGGCCATCCTACACTCATGCAGCTCTCTTTCTGGAACTTGATTCCTTCACGTCTGGTGGCTGGGGCCTCTGACTGTTGGATCTCAGCTCAGTTGTCGCAGCACCAGACACCAGCTGGGACTCAGGTCACCCAGCCCAGGCGCTGGCTGTCCCATTTCTGTGCTGTTTGTTTGTAGCACACGTCACTAGGGGAAATTATCATATTTAACTCTTTACCCCCGTATCTCCCACCTCTCACCGGTGCTCCCCGACTGTGACCTAATGGGGGCTCTTCCCGGCTCCTTCCCACCTGCACCCCGAGCCCTGAGAAGCAACAGACGACAAGGGCCCCGTGTTTGGGGATCATCATAGTGGGGCTATTATCGTTCTATGACAGTAATACTACTGTGCAAATAGGCTGTTACAGGGATTCAGATTGCTTCCACTTTTTGTCATCTCAGCGGAGCCTGACGACGACCACATAAGCCCCTTTTAGACAGGAGGAAACGGATTCAAGCGCGATGACTAAATGATCGGCTCAAAGACACAGGAAGTGGCAGAGCAGAGACGTTTCGACTCTAAGACGAGTTCTTTTTGGATTATGAGAACCATGGAAATGCTCTAAGAGTCTGCAAACCCTGAATCTGCTTCACTTTCCCCACGTTTAGGCAGCGTGTGTCCCTGAAGGTGGGCGACCTCTGCCTGGTTACAGGTTATCATCCTGCTTCGGGACATGCCGTCGCTGAGGACGGCTCTGGGTCGCTCAGCAGAACCAAGCGGGCTGCGGCCCCACTTCCCTTGAAACGCTGTGCACCCAACGCCCCAGATGCAGAAACCCTAACTTCAGGTGCTGGGTGGAAAGAATCAGAACGTGCTCTGAATGGAAAGGGAAGGTAAATAAGAATGCATTGACGAAATACTAGAGAGGGAGGGGCTGGGGTGGAGGGAACGAGGCTCACTTTAGAGTCGGAACATCGGAAATGGTGCTGCAGGAAGAGCTGGCCCCTCCCACCCAGGCCGTTTCCAGGCACTGCCCCAACTCTGCCGTCTAAGCTCCCAACCATCTTTGATATTTTAGTTTTAGCCGTTTGAGAGGGATTTGTGCCCTTGGCAATTTCCACTCGAAGCTTAGGCGATTGGGCCGGAGGGTGAGCAGATCTGAGAGAGCGTCCCTGGCCGGGGTGGTGACGGGTTGAGGGTGTGGCGGAGGGCGGACGAGCTGGGAGTTTCCCACGGAGGAGGTCTCTTCTCCCTGCCCCACCCCCGGAATGGGTTAATGAAGGAGGCTTACAGTGTGTGGAAAATATTCTTCTTGTGAATATGTTTTCGGTTTCGGTTTTCTGGAGAAAGGATCTACCTCACATACTAAGTGTTAGGTTAGTAACCCCCAAAATGGATAGAAGCCATTGTGTAAAGACAAGGTTATTTGTGAGGGAGAGAAAAAAAAAAAGGCTAACACCTACCCCCCTGCCCACCCCGCCGACTTCCTACCATGAACTGTGACATTTATTTGCCATTCTTTTGGTTCTCTTCTTCTCTAGGTGACACAGTCTTGGGAAGCAAGACCAGGGCTCCTGAAGCCCCAGGCAGAAAAGGTGAGCAAGCAGATCTGTGAGACGCATGGTGCAGGGGGAAGGCGTGGGATCCTCCCAGACCAGGGCTCGAACTCGTGTCCCCTGCATTAGCAGGCAGATTCTCAACCACTGTGCCACCAGGGAAGCCCCAAGTGGTATAATTTTTTTAAAAGCTCTGTAGACTTCATGTGAATCAATTTACTGTCCATTTCAACAGACAACACCACACCTGTAAACATCTTCAAAGTAAGCTCTTCTATTTCTTGGACACTCTGCTAGGCTGAGACAATGCCCTCAAGGTTCTTAGAAGCCCAGTATTTAAAAAGAGAGAGTCTATAGGACTTTCCCTAGAAAGCTTTTGTCCTTAAAAGGCATTTTGTTGCTGAAAGGGTTTACAAAACACCACCTTAAGTCTCTGTGAGGTCTTTAAAAAGGTTTTACACTTTCACCCTGACTTAATCTTTACTCTCAGACCATGCTTTACTAGGGACCTGAATTTGATCTTTTCTCTGAAGTTATTTCTTTTCGTAGTTTTTGTTTCTGTTTTGTTTTGGGTTTTTTTGCTTCGTTTGTTTGTTTGCTTTGGCTTGGAAAGACTTTCCTGAGCTTTTAGTATATTCTGCAACTGTGTTAGAAAACTTAAGGATTTCTTAGTTTGTCTCCCTCAGCTTTCATTTTGTTAGCGGTGGCTAGGAAAACTTTTGCCTGCAAATCTCTTTAGCAAGATTTCTGACATCATTAGGTTGCTTTTCTGTTTTACATATTGCTGCAGGCAACAGTTTTGCTAACTTTTCTGTCTGTATATAACTCAGCTGACCTTTTCACTGGGCTCCAATAAGATTTTCCTCTTTGTCTTTGAAGCCCTAATGGTCTCCCCAAGGCCATTCAAGCTTTTACCACTAGTTCCAACCAGCTCCTGCCCACCACCCTGTCCCAACCAATGCTACATGTTTTATGATATTTTTGTTATCATAACTTACTTCCAGACACCAAATTCTGCCCCAGTTATCTATTGCTACATAACAAATCACCCCAAAACCTGGAAGCTTAAAGCAAGAAATGATTTATTATATCTCATGATTTTGAGAGTCAGTAATTTGGGCAGGGCTGAGCCGGCTCATACTACTGCTCTATACAGTGTTCAGTGATACCACTTGGTAGTACTCAGCCAGTGGTTGGGATGGTCTGGAGGGTCAGGATGACTTCACACACATATCTGATGCCTAAGCAGGGGTGGCAGGATGGCTAAACTCATCTGGAATTTTTGAAAACAGCACCTGTATCCTGCCTCTTTGGCATGGCAGACTATTTGCATACCAGGTCATGGACTAAATACTGACTTGGGTATATATTCGCTATATTCTATTAGTCAAAACAGTCACAGACCTCACTCAGATTCTAAGTCAATGATCATAGAGTCACTTCTCCATGGGAGGAGTTGCAAAGAATTTTTGGTTGTTCCTAATCTGCCACCCCTTCTACTTCTGTTTTAAATGAACTATAACAAACTGTGATTCATGAGGTTTGGGCATATTTTACTTGTAGCACATGTTTGGAAAAATTGAAATTTGGTTGCCAATTAGTAAACATTTTATTAGGGAAAACCCCTCCTTTTAAGAATTAAAATACACCCTGAAAATGACCTAGTTCTGTTCCTTGGAAGAACATGCCTTTAATATTGAAAAATCAGAGGCCTCCCATTAAATATCAGTCCTATTATTTATTGGTTGTGCTGATATAATTCCAGCAGAGCATCTTGATTTTTTCAATTGTAAAATGAGGAAAGGAGTGTTAATACCTATGGTATCCATATAATTTGACCTAAACTGGAACACTTTGGGAAATGCTAAAAATGAAGTGGCTACATCTGCTTGGTAAAAACCTAAAACTGAGGCTATGTTGGGTAAATGAAGACCAATTTGCCTTTCTATTTCTCAAGATTTTTGTGATGATCAAATGAGGCTCTGTATATCAATGAACAGTCAGAATTATAAAATGTGTAATAGAGGCAAGATAGTGGTATTCAAATACTTTTGGGGATATTATTTATGTCCTCAATTTAGACACTTCTAAAACAGTTTCTAAATCTATTTGAATTACCTTCAGTATTGGATAATGCTAAATATATGCTGCTTTTCCTTAATTGTAGAACTGGCATGATATATTTGAAGATAATTTCTACTTATTCTATTCCCAAGGAATTCTGATGAGAGTTGATCACTACTCACTTTTGCACAATAAGCTTCCCACCTATTGCAGTTACTCTTGTGTCTTTTTAGTTGATGCAGTGACACTCTTGTGTCATTTTTAAGACTAAGTAATATCAGATCCATTATGTCCCGTGTTTTATATTAATACAGTTTGACATTCATTATAGTAACTCCTCAGTAGTTTTAAATTATAAATCTCAGCGTAGTTTCCAAACTGATTACCTATTGGGACTTTCCTGGTGGTCCAGTGGTTGAGACTCCATACTTCCACTGCAGGGAGAGTGGGTTCGATCCCTGGTGAAAAGAAACCTGATCACCTATTAAGTAAAGTTATCCTTTTACTTGAATATAATGAAAATCTTTAGCTTAGCACATACGAATAAAAACCATTCTAAAACACACTAATTCAGAGTGGTTTGTCTTATACAATATCAATATTCACTCTGATTTTCCAGGACCAAAATATTAAATCCAACTCTCTGGCTTTATGTCTCATGAATTCTTGCCTAACTCTAGATCTAGTTATAGGTTGCTGGTCTTGCATTTTTTTTTTTTTTTTTTTTTTTTTTTTTGCGGTACGCGGGCGGGCCTCTCACTGTTGTGGCCTCTCCCGTTGTGGAGCACAGGCTCCGGACGCGCAGGCTCAGCGGCCATGGCTCACAGGCCCAGCTGCTCCGCGGCATGTGGGATCTTCCCGGACCGGGGCACAAACTCTTGTGCCCTGCATCGGCAGGCAGACTCTCAACCACTGCGCCACCAGGGAAGCCCTGGTCTTGCTTTTTGATTCTGATAAAAAAGAAACAGCATTCAAGCAGCACTGTCCTTGGTAATTCTAGAGTAGCAGAAACCTGGAAGAAGAGCCCTGAACAAAGTCTGAAATAAAATTTTCTCCAAAATAAAACTGGTCTTCAAGGACAGGAAATTTCTTCTTTGTGGGAATTGGAAATACCAGATAAGAGCCCAATCATTGGCTAGAACTCATTTATGGGAGACCTGAGGAACAAGGTCAGATCATTCCTGACAACACTTTTGATTGAATCAGGCATTTAAGAAAGTAATGATTAATCCATAACTTTTTATACTCTTCTATCATAGGTCCAGAATCAGACCTTGGTTTGGATTTATAGAGAGTTTTATCACATGAAAAAAGGAGTTGCAGTTTCTGTGTTCAAAATCTATACAATATAATAGGAAGCATGGTCAGATTTGCCAAATGTGCAGTAAAGAGAAATGAATACTTACAAAGTTAAGAACACTGAGGAGAAAGGGTGAGTTAGCAGGTTGGGAAGAGTTAGGTTCAAGTCTAGAGTAGGGAACATGTCTATCAGAGTGCTTAATGTTTGTACATGGATGGAGGAGTCTCACTGAGGTAGTATTAATGGAAGCTTGGGAAATGCTGTCATCTACAAGTACAAAATTTTAGATGATACTAAAAAACTGCTTTAAGATATTTAAAAATCATAACATAAGCACCATCCTTTCAGCATTTGATGCACTCATGTCATTTTTAATTTAATGCTATGTTAGTTGAGCATCCTTTGGATTATGCTTGGAAATATAATTTTAGTGTATATTTCCCCTACTTCTGTAGTGGGCTTTTATATTGCTGTAGATCTTGAATATTTTCTTGCAGATTATTACAAAGTATCAGTGGTGCTTGATTAAGTGACATCAGTCTGAAAGGAAGAAGTGCCAGCCTTGCACATAGTAGACTTAATTATACTGTGAATTGTGAGCTTCCAGTGTTGTATTAAGAATGAAAATTATAAGCACTCTCTTTTCCTCTCTTTTTTAAGTATTCCCAAAAGAAACAACAATTAAAGAAACACTTCACAGTGCACGGTTTCATGGCTGTATTCAGTAGAGAGACTTTTGTTTTGATAAATTCTTTACCAATAATTCTGATTACAAGAATCACTTATTTAAGCGTGATTGTAATAGACACAAGACAGAATTCATTATTTTCATTTTATAAAGGCTGCATTATGGGGAATGAAATAGACCTTTCTCTTTCTGAGTTTCCTTGTCTTTATTTTATGTCTGTAATATAATTGTATGTAAATGTTTTTATTATATAAGCTATTCAAAGATGCTAAAATAAAAATTCAGTCTTCAAAAGTTTTAAAAATAATACTTAAAAATTCTAGCTGGTGGTCTTTGACAATAAGAACACAATCCAAAACAATAGTATTTGTTGATACAATTCAACTGTGAGTTAAATATATTTTATTCTGTAAACATAATGCCATTTAACATTTAGTCCTGAGACAATAAAGCAAATGTTATTGCAATAACAATCCTTCCCTTATTGAACTTATATATAATAGTTGAATTATTGCTAATTATAGGAGGCTTTGTGCTTATTGCAAATTTTAAATTATTATAAGTAAAAATATTATTTTCTAACTACATTTGGACTCATCATGTCTTAACTTGACCAACTACTCTTCCAACTGCCTTTAGACCTGTTAGTCTTCCTTCTTGGTTTCTTATCTTTCCTTGAAAATTTTCTTAAAATTCCTCAAAATAAGAAAGTCTTAACTTAGTTTTTTAAATATTTATACTATGGGTGAAAATGCTTTACATTTTAAATACTGAGTCGTTCGTTACGTTAATTTTAACTTTAAAGATGTTAGTTATCACATATCTCTAATATTTTAGATCAAATATTTGCTTTTTGTCCATACTTTGAATTTTGTCTACTCTTTGCTTTCCCTTGATGAACTTCATAGTCCATATTCTTATATAATATTTTTGCTTTTTATTTAACCAGTTTCTGTTTAATTTTTTAAATTTATTATGACCTATATATCTTTAGTATGTTTCGATAAATGACATTTATGTGCTCAATTTTAATTTTGCCCATCACATCACTCACAAGGCAGAGTTAATGCTACTCTTTTATAATTTTTTTTTAAAGATTATTGGTGCAAAACTAAGAGTTAAACTAAGATGGCCATTGGGATTGAGTGGTCACAGTATTATAAAAGTACACGGGAGACAAAGGACCATTTTTCTTCTCCACTACTGATGATAACTGGGGCTTTGGGCATTTTATTTGCTGTGTTGGAGGTTCAGTGAACACATCTGTAAAATAGGAAAACTAATACTTATCTGTTTGAAAGCAGAAGACTCTCCTAAGCTACATTCTTGTTCTGAGATCTTAGATTCCCTGATTATTGATTTCCTTTTTAGTCTGGAGCATTTGGATTTTATTTATTTATTTATTATTTATTTATTATTTATTTATTTATTTTTTGTAGTGTAATTGCTTTACAATGTTGTGTTAGTTTCTGCTGTACAATGAAGTGAATCAGCTATATGTATACCTATTTCCCCTCCCTCTTGGACCTACTTCCCCCCCCTCCAATCCCACCCATCTAGGTTGACACAGAGCACTGAGCTGAGCTTCCTGTGCTTTATAACATGTTCCTGCTAGCTATTTTATGCATGGTAGTGTATATATGTCAATCCTAATCTCCCAATTTGTCCCACCGTCCCCCATGTCCACATGTCCATTCTCTACGTCTACATCTCTATTGCTACCTTGCATATAGGTTCATCTGTACCATTTTTCTAGATTGCACGTTTATGCATTAATATATGATATTTGTTTTTCTCTTTCTGGTTTAACTTCACTCTGTATGACAGACTCTAGGTCCATCCACATCTCTACAAATGACCCAGTTTCGTTCCTTTTCATGGCTGAGTAATATTCCATTGTATATATGTTCCACATCTTCTTTATCCATTCGTCTGTCATTGGACATTTAGGTTGCTTCCATGGAGCATTTGGATTTTAAATGTTTATTGACAGACTCAGGAGTATGCCTGTAAGTCTCTTGGTGGCTAATTTCTAGAAAACTTCGGTCATTATCCTCTATGGATTTCTACCATACTTCATTGCATGTTTACGTAACATCTAACTGAAAATTGTTGGGATGTGGTCAGAACCACTTCGATAAAGGAACCAAGTGTGAGCAAGTGTGAGAGGATGGTCAAAGCATACAAAGGAAGAGTCTATGAGACACATATTGAATGAGGAGTTTTGAAAGCATGTTAGCTCTATGATCTGTCAGACAAAGAATTATCTTAAATTGGGATCCACCCTCTCAACCTTTACACTGTTTCCTTAAGTATTTTGGTGCCCTGTAAGTTCATAGTTAACCACTGATGGCACCTCTGTGACCTCCCACCAACTGTACTTTAGACTTGTGAAATTTTAAAGACTTTTTTTTTTTTTTTTTTTTTTTTTGGCGGTACGCGGGCCTCTCACTGTTGTGGCCTCTCCCGTTGCGGAGCACAGGCTCCGGACGCGCAGGCTCAGCGGCCATGGCTCATGGGCCCAGCCGCTCCGCGGCATGTGGGATCTTCCCAGACCGGGGCACGAACCCGTGTCCCCTGCATCGGCAGGCGGACTCTCAACCGCTGCGCCACCAGGGAAGCCCTAGACTTGTGAAATTTTTAAGAGAGTCTCATGGACACCCATATAACCATCAATTTTTCTCTATTCTTTTTTTTTTTTTTTGCTCAATGTTGCTTAACAAAAAATGACTATTGTTAAACGGTTCTAGCACTGATATTTGGCATATTTTGGATAAATACATCAACTGTACTTTACATGTTATGTTTGCATATAATATTTTGCCTAAATAAGAATTCTCAATTAAGTGCATGTTGTGAGTGGACAACTATATTCAACAAAATTTTACAGTACTTTGACTAGTTCCAACAAAAACAAAACCTTAGAATTGGGGGGATTAGACATGGAACACATCATATGAGAAACCATTTAAACAAAATTATGTGAACTAATGAGGCTTATCAGGAAAATAAGAATGGGATGACATTCCAAGGAAGGAAGAATTGCATGTACAAAAGTTTGGAAATGAGAGAGCAGGGTGTGGTCAAGGTATATTGTGTTGTAAAGTTGGAGAGGCGGAAAGGGAGAAATCATGGGGTTAGAAATTAGCAACACTAGTTAGGAAATGTCAGTAATCCATCACTGTTTAGCCAATGTTTTAGAAAATATGAAGAGAAAAAAATAGTGCACCTTGTCTTCAGTATAATCTTAGACATTAATTTATTTTTTATTTAAATTTCTTATCTAAATAGAAATTTAGATATTATATATTTAGATAATATATATAATATTTAGATATTATATATCTTATATTTAGATATGTTATCTAAAATGTAATTTATAGTCAATGGAGAGTACATTTACTAATTATCAAATTTTCTATGTGGTAAATAGAATTTTTTACAGGTGAATCTGTTGTTTATGCAGCCAGTACTTGAATGAATTTGTGTTATATGTGAGCCAAAGAAATTTTTTTTTAAATATGAATTCAGGGAAATTAGTATCACACCTCAGGGCGAATGAATCAATAGAAAGTGTGCATAATCCATAAAATGATAGCAGCACTATGCACTGTTTTAATCTATTGGCTTTTAAGAAGTTAAAGTATTGGCATTTCCAAATTTAACATATTTTTACTTATGAATTTATCTGTTGACTCATGAAAAAAAGGTGACCATTTTAAGTTAATTTGGTGCTTACATTTTTTTAAATGCCCTCAAATATTAGATTTTTCACCCCCTCTTATAGTCCAAATGTAAATCAATTAGTTGTCAAACATTTCTTCTCCCAGTAAAGGATTTTTAATGATTTATAATCTAGTTAAATATTTATATGATATTACTCAGTATGTCATAATTCTTGTAAGTTAATGGCTGCATCCTGTAGTCACGTCTTTCCACAAAGCCTCTAAATCCATGCAGATAAAGAGAATAAATAGCATTGCCCATAGCTCATGGCTAGTCATAACTAGGAGACAGATATGACTTCAAACTACAATTCACACAGTGAATAACTTTTGCAATAAGCAGAAGCAAGCTCTGAAACTTCCAAAGAAATAAAAAATCAACAAGGATAGAAGGGAAGAAAGAAGAGCGAGGAGGAATCCTATTGGGGACAAAATTCAGATCACATCAACTAGGGTTTAACCTTGGTAGAAGAGAGTCCTACTCCCAGTGGAGAAATACTGTGAAGAAAGAATTCCGATAACTGGTGGATTAGATTAAAAGAAGGGGCTTGGAAAGTGTCTGAGACCAGAGGAGGTGGCAATCGTGGGAATATACTACATCTAAGAGTGAGGGCAGCAGTGTAGAAGAGGGATGTATCAATTAGAAGCTTGGTTATGGAAGAACAAAAAGCATTTGAAGATGAAGAGCTAATGAAAACAAGGAAATGCTTCAATATGAATTAGTCAGAATTGCAGATATAAAAGAAAAATATGAAATTCAAAATAGATACATATCAAAATGATGTAATATAAGAGCTGACTGATTAAAGAAATAGTTGAAGAAAAAGACAACGTCATTCCAGTAATAAAAATTAATCACAAGGGACAGTAGGTATTTCAATAATAGTAAAAGATACAAAAAATAAGAATAAAAAAACCAAAAGAATAAAAATAATAAAGCCTGGCTTCACAGGGGAATTCTATCAAACATTTAGAGAAGAGCTAACACCTGTCCTTCTCAAACTCTTCCAAAAGATAGCAGAAGGAGGAACACTCCCAAACTCATTCTATAAAGGCACCATCACCCTGATACCCAAACCAGACAAAGACGTCACAAAGAAAGAAAACTACAGGCCAATATCACTA
>NC_041215.1:70296968-70297445 GCF_002837175.3 Physeter macrocephalus | reverse complement strand
TCAGTGGAACAGGATAGAAAGCCCAGAGATAAACCCACACACATATGGTCACCTTTTCTTTGATAAAGGAGGGAAGGATATACAGTGGAGAAAAGACAGCCTCTTCAATAAGTGGTGCTGGGAAAACTGGACAGCTACATGTAAAAGTATGAAATTAGAACACTCCCTAACACCACACACAAGAATAAACTCAAAATGGGTTAAAGACCTAAATGTAAGGTCAGACACTATCAAACTCTTAGGGAAAAACATAGGCAGAACATGCTATGACATAAATCACAGCAAGATCCTTTTTCACCCACCTCCTAGAGAAATGGAAATAAAAACAAAAATAAACAAATGGGACCTAATGAAACTTAAAAGCTTTTGCACAGCAAAGGATACCATAAACAAGACCAAAAGACAACCCGCAGAATGGGACAAAATATTTGCAAATGAATCAACGGACAAAGGATTAATCTCCAAAATATACAAGCA
>NC_041215.1:70296599-70296943 GCF_002837175.3 Physeter macrocephalus | reverse complement strand
CTCTATTTACTGTGACCAGGACATGGAAGCAACCTAAGTGTCCATCGACAGATGAATGGATAAAGAAGATGTGGCACATATATACAATGGAATATTACTCAGCCATAAAGAGAAACGAAACTGAGTTATTTGTAGTGAGGTGGATGGACCAGGAGTCTGTCATACAGAGTGAAGTCAAAAGGAGAAAAACAAAAACCATATGCTAACACAAATATATGGAATCTAAGAAAAAAAAATGTCATGAAGAGCCTAGGGGTGGGACGGGAATAAAACACAGACCTACTAGAGCATGGACTTGAGGATATGGGAGGGGGAAGGGTAAGCTGTGACAAAGTGAGAGACTG
>NC_041215.1:70284955-70296463 GCF_002837175.3 Physeter macrocephalus | reverse complement strand
GGGAACGTGTGTGTATGTGTAACTGATTCACTTTGTGGTAAAGCAGAAACTAACACACCATTGTAAAGCAATTATACTCCAATAAAGATGTTAAAAATAATAAAGATGGGTAAAGATCAAAGAGCCCAAGAAGATTGGAGCCCAAGAAGAACAAAAAACAATGAAACAGAGCTAATCTTTAAAATGACAATCTAAGAAAACTTTCCTGAAATAAAAATAGGCTTGGTTATACATATTGAAAAGGCCTTCTATGTGCTGGCAAAAATTTACTTTGAAATATATTCTAATAAAAATGCTAGGCTTTAAAGATAAAAAAATTCCTTCAGGCTTTCAGATTGAAAAAAAAGCAAGCCACTTAACAAAAGAAACATAACTAACTTGGCATCAGAATTCTCAATGGCAACATATAAAACAAGACCACAGTGGGGCAACGACTTCAAGAAACTCAAGGATAGAATGACAAGGATTTTACATCCATTCAAGCTGTCTGGTAAGAATTAGGTTAAAACAAAGCAGATTAACACTGTAAAACTGCAAAGAATATTATGCCCTCAAGTCCTTCTCATGGAATCTAATATGGAGCAAATTTTATCCAACTTCTAAATGCTAGGGACTTTTTGGCAAATAGACTGATAATGAGGATTGGAAACATTTAGATGGGTATAAGTGTGGAAGACAGCATGTAATTTTGGTATGTGCTTGACAAAGTAGGAATAATGCAAATAAAAAGAAAATGAGAAGAGAGAAAGTATCAAATAGGAAAAACCCATGAAGTGTCAAATAATTTTCATTTTGGGGTTCAAAATTATTATTTCAAGCTGAGAAACTACATAGGACAAGCTTATGTAAGAAGGAAGACTATGAAGACTATACAGAAGTATTAGTATAAAAGTAATCACTAGAAAAAAATGCAAATCTTCGTATCAAAACAATGTAAAAATAAGCAAGGAAAACAGAAAACATAGTGAAAAACACAACATATCATAATGTAGTTAATTGTACATATATAAGTTGACCTATCTTATCTGACAGAGCTGAGACCAAATATATCAATTATATTAATGTATCTAAGTGAGATTAATCAGTTATTAAAAAAAGTTTTTCTGATTGGCTTACAAAGCAAAACCTAACTCTGCTATGTGCAAGTTACCTACCTGAAACAAAGTGACCCATAAAGACTAAAAATAAATAGTATTGGTAAAGCTATACCTTGTGTATTAGACACTTTTGTGCACCATTTCTAATCCTTGAGGTCCTCTTCTAACTCCAGACACTGCTGGGGCTGTTGGTTCCAAATAGGCTTTGCATCTGTATGAACTGGATAGTGCCTCACTCTGAACCTATACCATCTATCTCATTTCTGACACAAGGAATTGTGTGATGTCATGGCAGGAAACACCTAAAGACAACCTGCTCAGCAATGCTGTACAACCTAGAATTGTAGGGGAATTAACACCTTTGGAGCCACCCTTGAATAAGGGAAAGTTGGCAAGTACAGATAAATGATTCTCTCTTTTATCCCCTGGGTGAATGGTTATGAGATACATTTCACAAGCCACCTCTGATAGTCCTGCAGTGTTGAGAGCCAGGTATCTGAAACTGTAGCCAATTTGATAAGCCAATATAATTTGATTGTGTTTGCTTTATTTCCTTTCTTATTTCACCCTCCCCATCCCTTGCTTTAGCCCTTTGGGAGTGTTTGCCCCAGGCTATGGTTTTGGTCTGAGCCACCAGTCAAATTCAAACCAAACCTAAACAAAACAGGGATCACATTCTTTGTATTTGATAAGCTTGAGCTCAAGACTCAAAGTATTAAACAAGGCATGAAAGGAATTCGATAAAGCTAGAAGCTACAATTCACAATATATATATAAACATTATGAATATATATGTGCCAAATAACACAGCCCCTGCAGAAGATGCAAACAGGGACCCTTTAACAATATCAGTCTTTATATGTGGCACTCATAGTCCATTTAAATGTAAAAAATATATAGGCCTATAGAAGGCTTAAAGTACAAAATTAATGTAGTTAATTTTATGAATATATGTTAAAGTTGAAAACCTGAAAATTGAGAAAACACCATTTTCCAAGTGCACAGTAATCTTGATTACATATCAAGTCTAACTATATACCAATTGTTAAACAACAACTCACTGAATTCCACAAAAGAAAAATAATATGAACAGCGTTCTATGGTCAAATGCAGTAAAATTAGACATTTAATGATAAAATTTTTTAAAAAGCCCTTCTTATTTAGAAATCTACAGAGCTTCTTATTAAACAATACTTGGTCAAAGGGGAAGCCCAAGCATCCAAAAATAATGATAATGGAAACAGTATGTAACAGATTCTCTGGGATACTATTGAAACAATGATCAGATGAATTCTATAATTAGGCCAATAAAAATGAAAGTGAAGGACTTCTGGTTCCCTGTTTGCATGTAAGGAGCTTGAAAGTGGCCTCTCTGTCCTAACAACAAATAAAAAGCTGAATAGACTGAAAAATCAATAACTCTCTTTGGATCTGTAAGAGAAGGGAGAGACAACTGCTGCCCCCAAGTGGGAAACACAGGTGAATACAGGGAGTCATGGATTACCGGAGTAGAGACTTATGAGTGAAAACCTACATAGCACCCAGGGCTGGGATAGGGAAACCTGAACTGTAATTGATAAATTGCTGGAGGGTCAGTGTGAACTCTATGAGACTTAAAAACTCCAGGAGGACCCAGTTATTGGAGGAGTGGTGGGGGAGGGCATTATTGTGAAATTTATCTCCATTAGACTAAGTTCCCACAGTAAATATCAAGAGAAAAACCCCTTATACTTCAGGCAGGAGGAGAGGAAAAAACCATTTTAAAATATAACAGAGCAGTCTCTTCTTAACAAGACCTGCCCCCTGGGGAAACTAGTTAACTAGAGTCTAAACTTTGACGGTATGATCAGAGCCTTACAGACCTGGAAAGAACCAACCAGAAGGGAAATAGCCAACTCTAGTCTCCTCTAGCCATTCTGTACCATCTAAAAGTTGGGGAGGGGAAGAGGAACTGAGAAACACATGAGAAGTTCACCATCCAGAGGCATAAGTCTCACTAAAAGACTGAGACCTAATCTTAGTACTGTGGAATGTTTCCCCTCCCCCCATAACTCACCACTACATTACTAAAGTCCTCTTTATACCAGTTCTTTTTACCCAGTGCATCATGTCTGGCTGTGGAAAAAAAAAATTACAAATCTCAATTTAAAGAGACAGAGCAAGCATCAGAACCAGACATGGCAAGGATTTTGGAATTTTCTGACCTGGAATTTAAAACAACCATGATTAATATGGTAAGGGCTCTAATGGATAAAGTAGACAGCATGTAAGAACCAAAAAGAAATGCTAGAGATAAACACTAATAAAAATGAAGAATGCCTTTGATGGGCTTATTAGTAGACTGGACATGTCTGACCAAAGAATCTTTGAGCTAGAGAGTGTATCAACAGAATCCTCAAAAACCAAAAAGCAAAGAGAACAAAGGCTGAAAAAAAGACAATAACCAAGTTCTGCAAAAGGTGTAACGTATACATAATGGGAATATTAGAAGGAGAAGAAAGAGTGAAAGGAACAGATAAAATATTTGAAACTGTAAGGACTGAGAATTTCCCCAAAATTAATATCAGACACTGAACCACAGATCTAGGAAGCTCAGAGAGCTCCAAGCAGGATAAATGTCAAAACAAAAACAAAAAAATCAAACCAAACCTAGCCATGTCATTTTTAACTATAGAAAATCAAAGATAAAGGAAAAGTCCAGAGGAAAAGAATACCTTACCTATGGAAGAACAAAGATAAGAATTACATCTGCCTTCTCAGAAACTGTACAAGCAAAGAGAATGGAGTGAAATATTTAAAGTGTTGCAAGAAAATGCCCTACTAACCTAGAATTCTGTACTTGCAAAATTATCCTTCAAAAGTGAAGATGAAATAAAGACTTTCACAGACAAACAAAAGAGAATCTGTTGCTAGTAGCCCTGCCTTGCAAGAAATGTTAAAAGAAGTTAGAAGGAAAATAATATAGGTCAGAAACTTGGATCTACATAAAGTAAGGAAGCACATGAAGAAGGAATAAATGAAGGTAAAATGCAAACTTAGTTTTCTTACTCTTAATATGTGCCTATGTATGCTTATGTATAAATGAAATGAAGGACAGCAAAAATACAAGGGACAGAAGGCAGGGATTAGGATTATTTTGTTATTATAAGTGACTCACACTACCTATGAAGTGGTATAGTGTTATTTGAAAGTGGACTCATATATTACAAACTCTAGGGAAACCACTAAAAAAAAGTAAAAAAAAAAATATGACATGCTAAGAAAAGAGAAAAAATAAAATATAAGAAGCTGAATTATTACAACAAAAGGCATAAAAAGGTGGAAGACAAAAATTGGAACTAAGAACAAGGGCAACAAATAGAGACAGTAATAAATATGGTAGATAGTAATCCAAATATATCCTATATACCAGCAATGCAGAAGTGGAATTTGAAATTAAAAATACAATACCATTTACATTAGCACCCACAGAAATGAAATACATAGGTATAAATCTAACAACTGTACAAGATCTATATGAGGAAAACTATAAGACTCTGATGAATGAAATCACAGAATAACTAAACGGAGATTTATTTCATATTCACGGAGAGGAAGACTCAGTATTTTCAGGAGTTCTTCCCAACTTGAGCTATAGATTCAATGCAATTCCAATTAAAATCCCAGCAAATTATTTTGCAGATATTGACAAACTTATTCTAAAGTTTGTGTGAAGAGGCAAAGACAGAATAGCCAATACACTATTGCAGAAGAAGAGCAAAGTTGGAGGACTGACGCTTCAAGACTTCAAGTCATGGTAATTAAGTCAGTGTAGTATAGGTGAATGAATGAACAAATAGATCAGTGGTACAGAATAGAGAGCCCAGAAATAGACCCATGGAACTTCCCTGGTGGCGCAGTGGTTAAGAATCTTCCTGCCAATATAGGAGACATGGGTTCAATCCCTGGTCCGAGAAGATCCCACATGCCGTGGAGCAACTTAGCCTGTGTGGCACAACTACTGAGCCTACACTCCAGAGCCTGTGAGCCACAACTATGGAGCCCATGTGCCACAACTACTGAAGCCTGCACGCCCTAGAGCACGTGCTCTGCAACAAAGGCAAGCCACTGCAATGAGAAGCCTGTGCACCACAACGAAGAGCAGCCCCCGCTCGCCACAACTAGAGAAAGCCCGCATACAGCAACGAAGACCCAATGATCCAACGCAGCCAAAAATAAATAAATAAATAAAATATTTTAAAAAAAGAAAAATAGACCCACATAGATGAATCTAACTGATCTTTGAAAAGGAACAAAGGCAACATAATGGGGCAAAGATAATCTTTTAAACAAATAGTGCTGGAACAGTGGGACATCCACGTGTGAAGAACTGAATCTACACACAGACTTTACACCTTCACAAAAGTTGACTCCAAATACGTAAAATATGTAGGAAATCCAAGTCAATACCAAAAAACCAAATAACCTTATTTTAGAATGGGTTAAAGACTTTAATAAGCATTTCTTTTAAAAAGACATACACATGGCCAACAAGTATGTGAAAAGATGCTCAACATCTTTAATCCTCAGGGAAACGCAAATCAAAACCCAATGATATATCATCTCACATCTGTTAGGATGGGCATTATCAAAACAAAAAACCCAAAAAAGGTAAGTGTTGGTGAGAATTTGGAGAAACTGGAACTTTTGTACACTGTTGGTGAGAATGTTAAATCATTCAGCCACTATGGAAAACAGTATGGAGATTCCTCAAAATACAAAAAATAGGACTACCATATGAGAGTAATCTGACTTCTGAATATTTAGCCAAAAGCTTTGTAGTCAGGATCTCAAAGAGGTATTTGCACTCCCATGTTCATAGCAGCGTTATTTGCAATAGCCAAGATGCGGAAACAACCTAAATGTCCATCAATGAATGAATGCATAAAGAAAATGTAGCATATATATATAATGGAATATATATAATGCAGCCTTAAAAATGAATTTTGCCATATGTGAAAACTTGGATGAGTCAGTCTTGAGGAAATTATGCTGAGTGAAATAAGCTAGTCACAGAAAAACAAATACTGCATGATGCCACTTATATTACATATATAAAATAGTCAAACACTTAGAATTAGAGAGTTGAATGATGATTGCCAGGGACTGTGGGGAAGGAGAAATAGGGATTTACTATTCAGTGGGTATCATGCTTCAGTTATGCATGATGATTAAGTAAGTTCTAGGGATCTGCTGTACAGCATTGTGTCTATGGTTTATATTAGTTCATTTTACACTTAAAAATTCGTATAGAGGGTAAATCACATGTTAAGTATTTGACCACAATAAAGAAAAAAAACGAGCATGAAGCACCATTAAAAGATACATTTTTAAAAGGGAGATAATGTTGCCCTATCCTATGTATATAAATTTGACAAGCTTGGTAAAATGACTTATTTTCTAGGAAAATATATTTTACTAAAATTGACCCCACTAGAGATAGGAAGTTTTAAAATAATGATTTCCATAAAAGAAACAGATAATTTATCAATGAACCCTCCACAGAAAAACATCAAGCTTATATATTTGTAAAACCTTCAAAGACAAGATAATCCCAGTTATACTTAAATTGTTCCAGATCATAGAAAAGGAGAAAAACTTCCAAATTCTTTATATGAAGCAAGTATAACATTGATACTTATACCTGATAGAAAACTGTAAAAGAAAAACCAAAGACCAATATTACTTATGAATATTGATATAAATATCCTAAATTAAATAATAGCAAATAGTGTCCAAAAGTACATTTAAAATAATACATCGTAACTAATAAGATTTCTTTCATAAATGTAAATCTGGATTTATATTAAGAAATCTATCAATATAGTTCAACATAGTAATAGATCCAAGCAGGACAAAAATATGATCATTTCCATAGATGCTCAGACTCTTCTCACAAAATTTAATGATCAGGGAGACCTTCAAGATGGCGGAGGAGTAAGACGTGGAGATCACCTTCCTCCCCACAAATACATCAAAAATACATCTACATGTGGAACATCTCCTACAGAACACCTACTGAACGCTGGCAGAACATCTCACACTTCCCAAAAGGCAAGAAACTCCCCACGTACCTGGGTGGGGCAAAAGAAAAAAGAAAAAACAGAGACAAAAGAATAGGGACAGGACCTGCACCTCTGGGAGGGAGCTGTGAAGGAGGAAAGGTGTCCACACACTAGGAAGCCCCTTCGCAGGTGGAGACTGTGGGTGGCGGAGGGGGGAACCTTTGGAGCCACGGAGGAGAGCGCAGCCACAGGGGTGCGGAGGGCAAAGCGGAGAGATTCCCGCAGAGAGGACCGGTGCCGACCAGCACTCACCAGCCCGAGAGGCTTGTCTGCTCACCCGCCGGGGCGGGCAGGGGCTGGGAGCTGAGACTCGGGCTTCGGAGGTCGGATCGCAGGGAGAGGACTGGCCTACAGAACACCTACTGTACGCTGGCAGAACATCTCACACTTCCCAAAAGGCAAGAAACTCCCCACGTACCTGGGTGGGGCAAAAGAAAAAAGAAAAAACAGAGACAAAAGAATAGGGACAGGACCTGCACCTCTGGGAGGGAGCTGTGAAGGAGGAAAGGTGTCCACACACTAGGAAGCCCCTTCGCAGGTGGAGACTGTGGGTGGCGGAGGGGGGAACCTTTGGAGCCACGGAGGAGAGCGCAGCCACAGGGATGCGGAGGGCAAAGCGGAGAGATTCCCGCAGAGAGGACCGGTGCCGACCAGCACTCACCAGCCCGAGAGGCTTGTCTGCTCACCCGCCGGGGCGGGCAGGGGCTGGGAGCTGAGACTCGGGCTTCGGAGGTCGGATCGCAGGGAGAGGACTGGCGTTGGCTGCATGAACACAGCCTGAAGGGGTTAGTGCACCATGGCTAGCCGGGAGGGAGTCCGGGAAAAGGTCTGGTCCTCCCCACAAATACATCAAAAATACACCTACATGTGGAACATCTCCTACAGAACACCTACTGAACGCTGGCAGAACATCTCACACTTCCCAAAAGGCAAGAAACTCCCCACGTACCTGGGTGGGGCAAAAGAAAAAAGAAAAAACAGAGACAAAAGAATAGGGACAGGACCTGCACCTCTGGGAGGGAGCTGTGAAGGAGGAAAGGTGTCCACACACTAGGAAGCCCCTTCGCAGGTGGAGACTGTGGGTGGCGGAGGGGGGAACCTTTGGAGCCACGGAGGAGAGCGCAGCCACAGGGGTGCGGAGGGCAAAGCGGAGAGATTCCCGCAGAGAGGACCGGTGCCGACCAGCACTCACCAGCCCGAGAGGCTTGTCTGCTCACCCGCCGGGGCGGGCAGGGGCTGGGAGCTGAGACTCGGGCTTCGGAGGTCGGATCGCAGGGAGAGGACTGGCGTTGGCTGCATGAACACAGCCTGAAGGGGTTAGTGCACCATGGCTAGCCGGGAGGGAGTCCGGGAAAAGGTCTGGAGCTGCCGAAGAGGCAAGAGACCCTTGTTTCGGGGTGCGCGAGGAGAGGGGATTTCTTCCGTCTGCCCACAGAAGGCAGGCAATGCCTAAACGAGCTCCAGAGACGGGCGTGAGCTGTGGCTCTCAGCTCAGACCCCATAGACGGGCATGAAATGCTAACGCTGCTGCTGCAGCCACCAAGAATCCTATGTGCAAACACATCACTATCCACACTCCCCTGGGAGCCTGTGCAACCGTCAGTGCCAGGGTCCTGTGATCCTGTGATCCAGGGACAGCTTCCCGGGGAGAACACACTGCGCGCCTCAGGCTGTTGCAACGTCATGCCAGCCTCTGCCGCTGCAGGCTCGCCCTGCATTCCAATTATAACTACTGTACCCCTCCCTCCCTCCAGCCTGAGTGAGCCAGAGCTTCCTAATCAGCCGCTGCTTTAACCCCGTCCTGTCTGGGCGGGAAAAGATGCCTGAGGGTGACCTACATGCAGAGGCGGGGCCAAATCTAAAGCTGAACCCCGGAGCTGTGTGAACAAAGAAGAGAAAGGGAAATTTCTCCCAGCAGCCTTAGGAGCAGCAGATTAAATCTCCACAATCAACCTGATGTACCCTGCATCTGTGGAATACCTTAGCAGACAACGAATCGTCCCAAAATTGAGGCTGTGGACTTTGGGAGCAACTGTAGACTTGGGGTTTGCTGTCTGCGACTGACTTGTTTCTGATTTTTATGTTTATCTTACTGTAGTTTTTGGCTCTTGTTATCATTGGTGGATTTGTTTATTGGTTTGGTTGCTCTCTTTTTTTTGTTTATTTATTTATTTTATTTTAACACTTTTAAAATTTATTATTTATTTTAGTTTTTTTTCTTACTTTTTTCTCCCTTCTGAGCCATGTGACTGACAGGGTCTTGGTGCTCCGGCCTGGTGTCAGGCCTGAGCCTCTGAGGTAGGAGAGCCGAGTTCAAGACATTGGACCACCAGAGACCTCCCGAGCCCATGTAATATCAATCGGCAAGATCTCTCCCAGAGATCTCTATCTCAGTGCTAAGACCCAGCTCCACCCAATGGCCAGCAAGATCCAGTGCTGGATGCCCCATGAAAAACAACTAGCAAGACAGGAATACAACCCCACCCATTAGCAGAGAGGCTGCCTCAAATCATACTAAGTTCACAGACACCCAAAAACACACCACTGAATGCAACCCTGCCCACCAGAAAGACAAGATCCAGCCCCACCCACCAGAACACAGGCACCAGGCCCCTCCACCAGGAAGCCTACACAAGCCACTGAACAAACATCACCCACTGGGGGCAGAAATCAAAAGCAACGGGAACTATGAACCTGCAGCCTGTGAAAAGGAGACCCGAAACACAGTAAGTTAAACAAAATGAGAAGACAGAGAAATATGCAGCAGATGAAGGAGCAAGGTAAAAACCCACCAGACTAATTACAAGCACTGAAATTGAAACTGTGATTTAAAATCTTCCAACAAACAAAAGCCTAGGACCAGGTGGCTTCACAAGCGGATTCTAACAAACATTTAGAGAAGAGCTAACACCTATCATTCTCAAACTCTTCCAAAATGTAGCAGAGTGAGGAACACTCCCAAACTCATTCTACGAGGGCACCACCACCCTGATACCAAAGCCAGGAAAAGATGTCACAAAAAAAGAAAACTACAGGCCAATATCACTGATGAGCATAGGTGTGAAAATCCTCAACAAAGTACTAGCAAACAAAATCCAACAGCACATTAAAAGGATCAGGCACCATGATCAAATGGGGTTTATTGCAGGAATGCAAGGATTCTTCAGTATACGCAAATCATTCAATGTGATACACCATATTAACAAATTGAGGGTAAAAACCATATAATAATATCAATAAATGCAGAAAAAGCTTTTGACAAAATTCAATACCCATTTATGATAAAAACTCTCCAGAAAGTAGGCATAGAGAGAACCTACCTCAACATAATAAAGGCCATATATGACAAACCCATAGACAACATCGTTCTGAATGGTGAAAAAAATGAAGCCATTTCTTCTAAGTTCAGGAACAAGACAAGGTTGCTTACACTCACTGCTGTTATTTAACATCGTTTTGGAAGTTTTAGCCACAGCAGTCAGAGATGAAAAAGAAAGAAAAGTCATCCAAATCGGAAAAGAAGTAAAACTGTCACTGTTTGCAGATGACATGATACTATACATAGAGAATCCTAAAGATGCTACCAGAAAACTACTAGAGCTAATCAATGAATTTGGTAAAGTAGCATTAAACATGACACAAACAAATGGAGAGATATACCATGTTCTTGGATTGGAAGAATCAACATTGTGAAAATGACTCTACTACCCAAAGCAAGCTACAGAGTCAGTGCAATCCCTATCAAACTACCAATGGCGTTTTTCACAGAACTAGAACAAAAAATTTCACAATTCGTATGGAAACACAAAAAACCCCGAATAGCCAAAGCAATCTTGAGAACGAAAAATGGAACCGGAGGAATCAGGCTCTCTGACTTCAGACAATACTACAAAACTACAGTAATCAAGACAGTGTGGCACTGGCACAAAAACAGACATATAGATCAATGGAACAGGATAGAAAGCCCAGAGATAAACCCACCTACATATGGTCACCTTATCTTTGGTAAATGAGGCAAGAATGTACAATGGAGAAAGACAGCCTCTTCAATAAGTGGTGCTAGGAAAATTGGACAGCTACATGTAAAAGAATGAAATTAGAACACTCCCTAACACTGTATACAAAAGTAAACTCAAGATGGATTAAAGACCTAAATGTAAGGCCAGACACTATAAAACTCTTAGAGGAAAACATAGGTAGAACACTCTATGACATTCATCACAGCAAGATCCTTTTTGACCCACCTCCTAGAGAAATGGAAATAAAAAGAAAAATAAACAAATGGGATCTAATTAAACTTAAAAGCT
>NC_041215.1:70276899-70284945 GCF_002837175.3 Physeter macrocephalus | reverse complement strand
GAAGCAACTGACAAAGGATTAATCTCCAAAATATACAAGCAGCTCATGCAGCTCAATATCAGAAAAACAAACAACCCAATCCAAAAATGGGCAGAGGACCTAAATAGACATTTCTCCAAAGAAGATATACACATTGCCAACAAACTCATGAAAGGATTCTCAACATCACTGATCATTAGAGAAATGCAAATCAAAACTACAGTGAGGTATCACCTCACACCAGTCAGAATGGCCATCATCAAAAAATCTACAAATATAAATGCTGGAGAGGGTTTGGTGAAAAGGGAACCCTCTTGCCCTATTGCTAGGAATGTAAATTGATACAGCCACTATGGAGAACAGTATGGAGGTTCCTTAAAAAACTAAAAATAAAACTACCATATGACCCAGCGATCCCAATACTGGGCATATACTGTGAGAAAACCATAATTCACAAAGAGACATGTACTACCATGTTCATTGCAGCACTATTTACAATAGCCAGGACATGGAAGTGTCCATCGACAGATGAATGGATAAAGAAGTTGTGGCACACATATACAATGGAATGTTGCTCAGCCATAAAAAGAAACAAAATTGAGTTATTTGTAGTGAGGTGGATGGACCTAGAGTCTGTCATACAGAGTGAAGTAAGTCGGAAAGTGAAAAATAAATACCATATGCTAACATATATATATGGATTCTAAAAAAAAAAAAAAAAAATGGTCTGAAGAACCTAGGGGCAGGACAGGAATAAAGATGCAGATGTAGAGACTGGACTTGAGGACATGGGGAGGGGGAAAGGTAAGCTGGAACGAAATAAGAGAGTAGTATTGACATATATACACTACTAAATGTAAAATAGATAGCTAGTGGGAAGCAGCTGCATCTCACAGAGAGATCAGCTCGGGGCTTTGTGACCACCTAGAGGCAGGGCATAGTGAGTGTGGGAGGTAGATGCAAGAGAGAAGGGTATGGGGATATATGTATACATATAGCTGATTCACTTTGTTATCCAGCAGAAAAACAACATTGTAAAGCAATTATACTCCAATAAAGATGTTTAAAAAATTTAATGATCCCTAATAAAAACATTTAATCCAATAGGCATCAATATTAGTTGTGTAAAGTAACCATTTTATTCTGCTCACAGATCCTGTGGATCGGGATTCTGACCAGGCAGAGTGGGGATGTACTGTCTCTGTTCCTTGATGTCTGGGCCTCAGTTGAGGACTTCAATATATGGGGATGACTCAAAGGCTGGGTACTGGAATCATCTTGTGGGTTTTCACTTTCATGCTTGGCATTTGGGTTGAGATGACTCAAAGGCTGGGCTCACTTGTCTATTGATCAGAGCGGCTATGTATGGTCTCATCATTTGGTATGGACTCTCAGAGCTTGGTGGCTGGGTTGTGAGAGAGTATGTCCTGACAGACAGCATCTGGAGAACTAGCTTTCCAGGAGTCAGAAGGCTTCGTTTGACCTAGGCTCAAACGAAGCTTCACTTTTCTCACATCCTCTTGGCTTCTGTTGTATCACTAAGGCTGACCCAAACTCAAAGAGAGGTGAATTCAACTTCATCCCTTGACAGGGAAGTGGCAAGGTCACGTTGCATAAGGGCGTTTAGGATAGGAGGTAATATTGTGACAATTAGGGGAAGATATCATCTGTCACATTCAGCATCTTATTTAATGGGGAATTATTAGAGGCATATATGCTAAAATCATAAAGCAAGATACTCACCATCTTCACTACTGTTTAACAGTTTAGCATATATGCCTTGTATTGAGGTTTTTACCAGTGTAATTAGAATAGAGAAACCAATTAAAAGCAGCGTATGAATCGGAAAGGACAGTCTTTTGTGTGTGTGTGTGTGTGTGTGTGTGTGTGTGAGAGAGAGAGAGAGAGAGAGAGAGAGAGAGTGTGTGAGAGA
Source organism: Physeter macrocephalus (assembly GCF_002837175.3). NCBI lineage: Eukaryota > Metazoa > Chordata > Mammalia > Artiodactyla > Physeteridae > Physeter > Physeter macrocephalus. The sequence goes on along the minus strand of NC_041215.1, from coordinate 70,283,033 downwards.
GAGAATGTTAAAACAAATATGGCACAAAATTAAGATGGAAGGCATACAGATGCTTTTAGGCTTATTGTTTATTAGGAATTCAAGAGATGGACAACATAGATGTACTAGCCATAAAGAGCATGTATTAAAAATAGACAGTTTTTTGCCCTCTAGGTACCTATGAGGCAATAAAATATACAAACAGATCAAACATACTATCAACAAAGCAGTATCATTATAAATTCAAAGACTACCTCTCACGAGAAGTTGAAGCATGATTATGTTGGCAAATTAAGAATGGATAACCCTAATACAAAAAATTTCTGAGAAGAGGTAGAGCATGAAGGAATTTGTGACAGCGTGTACAAGTGGCAAACAGGAGCAGGGAGGAAAATGAAGCATGAGGACCAGCTTGGGCAAGATGTGGCTATTAGTGTCAAAAGCCTTGGGTTGCTGGGTTGGTAGCAGGAGCTCATGCACATATGAAATAACATTTTGAACAAGTCCACACACTTCAGCTTGGGGTGAGAGATTAAGGAAGGGAAAGGGGTGCGTGCAGCTCAATATCAGAAAAACAAACAACCCAATCCAAAAATGGGCAGAGGACCTAAATAGACATTTCTCCAAAGAAGATATACACATTGCCAACAAACTCATGAAAGGATTCTCAACATCACTGATCATTAGAGAAATGCAAATCAAAACTACAGTGAGGTATCACCTCACACCAGTCAGAATGGCCATCATCAAAAAATCTACAAATATAAATGCTGGAGAGGGTTTGGTGAAAAGGGAACCCTCTTGCCCTATTGCTAGGAATGTAAATTGATACAGCCACTATGGAGAACAGTATGGAGGTTCCTTAAAAAACTAAAAATAAAACTACCATATGACCCAGCGATCCCAATACTGGGCATATACTGTGAGAAAACCATAATTCACAAAGAGACATGTACTACCATGTTCATTGCAGCACTATTTACAATAGCCAGGACATGGAAGTGTCCATCGACAGATGAATGGATAAAGAAGTTGTGGCACACATATACAATGGAATGTTGCTCAGCCATAAAAAGAAACAAAATTGAGTTATTTGTAGTGAGGTGGATGGACCTAGAGTCTGTCATACAGAGTGAAGTAAGTCGGAAAGTGAAAAATAAATACCATATGCTAACATATATATATGGATTCTAAAAAAAAAAAAAAAAAATGGTCTGAAGAACCTAGGGGCAGGACAGGAATAAAGATGCAGATGTAGAGACTGGACTTGAGGACATGGGGAGGGGGAAAGGTAAGCTGGAACGAAATAAGAGAGTAGTATTGACATATATACACTACTAAATGTAAAATAGATAGCTAGTGGGAAGCAGCTGCATCTCACAGAGAGATCAGCTCGGGGCTTTGTGACCACCTAGAGGCAGGGCATAGTGAGTGTGGGAGGTAGATGCAAGAGAGAAGGGTATGGGGATATATGTATACATATAGCTGATTCACTTTGTTATCCAGCAGAAAAACAACATTGTAAAGCAATTATACTCCAATAAAGATGTTTAAAAAATTTAATGATCCCTAATAAAAACATTTAATCCAATAGGCATCAATATTAGTTGTGTAAAGTAACCATTTTATTCTGCTCACAGATCCTGTGGATCGGGATTCTGACCAGGCAGAGTGGGGATGTACTGTCTCTGTTCCTTGATGTCTGGGCCTCAGTTGAGGACTTCAATATATGGGGATGACTCAAAGGCTGGGTACTGGAATCATCTTGTGGGTTTTCACTTTCATGCTTGGCATTTGGGTTGAGATGACTCAAAGGCTGGGCTCACTTGTCTATTGATCAGAGCGGCTATGTATGGTCTCATCATTTGGTATGGACTCTCAGAGCTTGGTGGCTGGGTTGTGAGAGAGTATGTCCTGACAGACAGCATCTGGAGAACTAGCTTTCCAGGAGTCAGAAGGCTTCGTTTGACCTAGGCTCAAACGAAGCTTCACTTTTCTCACATCCTCTTGGCTTCTGTTGTATCACTAAGGCTGACCCAAACTCAAAGAGAGGTGAATTCAACTTCATCCCTTGACAGGGAAGTGGCAAGGTCACGTTGCATAAGGGCGTTTAGGATAGGAGGTAATATTGTGACAATTAGGGGAAGATATCATCTGTCACATTCAGCATCTTATTTAATGGGGAATTATTAGAGGCATATATGCTAAAATCATAAAGCAAGATACTCACCATCTTCACTACTGTTTAACAGTTTAGCATATATGCCTTGTATTGAGGTTTTTACCAGTGTAATTAGAATAGAGAAACCAATTAAAAGCAGCGTATGAATCGGAAAGGACAGTCTTTTGTGTGTGTGTGTGTGTGTGTGTGTGTGTGTGTGTGAGAGAGAGAGAGAGAGAGAGAGAGAGAGTGTGTGAGAGAGAGAATGTTAAAACAAATATGGCACAAAATTAAGATGGAAGGCATACAGATGCTTTTAGGCTTATTGTTTATTAGGAATTCAAGAGATGGACAACATAGATGTACTAGCCATAAAGAGCATGTATTAAAAATAGACAGTTTTTTGCCCTCTAGGTACCTATGAGGCAATAAAATATACAAACAGATCAAACATACTATCAACAAAGCAGTATCATTATAAATTCAAAGACTACCTCTCACGAGAAGTTGAAGCATGATTATGTTGGCAAATTAAGAATGGATAACCCTAATACAAAAAATTTCTGAGAAGAGGTAGAGCATGAAGGAATTTGTGACAGCGTGTACAAGTGGCAAACAGGAGCAGGGAGGAAAATGAAGCATGAGGACCAGCTTGGGCAAGATGTGGCTATTAGTGTCAAAAGCCTTGGGTTGCTGGGTTGGTAGCAGGAGCTCATGCACATATGAAATAACATTTTGAACAAGTCCACACACTTCAGCTTGGGGTGAGAGATTAAGGAAGGGAAAGGGGTGCGTGTGGGATATCATTTCCCTCCATCTCAGTTGTTACACTGTTCAAGTCTACAGAGGTTTGTAATTGAAAGTGTACAATAGCAGTAATACTAGTAATAATGGAGTTAACCTTTATAAGCCCTACTGTTTACTAAACATTGTGCTAAGTAAGAAATGCTAGCCTCAGCACCTCCAGTGTTCTTTCCTGCTGCATAGTTACTCTCTCAAAATTCATATGGGCTCTCTGCTGTCACAGAAGCCTGAGCAGAGAGCAGTCAGGGGACTGTGATCTCCCTTCCAGTCAGTGATAAGTGGGGGGCACACTGTGGCCCACCTCCCAATCTGTGTCTGAAGTCCAAAGAGAAACCGAGAGCTCAGTAGGTATTATTGTACATGCCGTTTTCATTAGCATTCAGTTTTGGTCTGTTGCTTATGATGTGATAGGACAAGCATTTTCAGGGTGCTCCATTAAATTTCTTCCTAACGCCTGAATCTCTTTATGATGGTGGGAAGATAAGATGTCCTTGTCCTCCATGTCCTTGTATTATTCACTCTAACCTGGTTCTCGAGTGTCTCCATTCACCCATTCTGAAGCCTTCTTTTCCTAATCTTCGTAGATTATTTCTCCATTTTTTGAAGACCGGGCAGTTGGCTCTTAAATGTTTCCTGTGGTCCTTTCATTTCACTGAATTTTAAATATTTCAGCCAATTTGAAGAGTTCATAATGATGAATAAGATTAAGCTTGGAGCTTAACCTTTTGAAACTGGGTGACGCGTTAACTGGGCTGGAACGGTGGTTAATTTAACAGCAGGAGTTGAATTAACTCGTCACGGCTCTGCCATTGTTACACTTCCTGCTCCTGATCCTGTCCCCATCTCGCAGCACTCAGTTGTCCTGGGACCAGGGGATGAGTCAGGGTGAAGAGGAGAGTCGAAACAGGAGAGGAAAGATGGCATGCATTGTTAGGAGGGTAACAGGGTGACCAGAAATGGCCAGATGAAAAATCTGTTTTAGTTGGGGAAGACTAGACAAGAACAAGGTGAGGGGGGGAGTTTGATAAATAAAAGGCAAAGCAAGGGGGTCATGGGGAAGGGGGAAGTGAGGAACAGAGACAGGATGAGACATGAAAGAGAGGAGTATATTAAGAGGAGACAATGGGTGATGTGACTTGAATTTCTTGGAAACGCGTTACGTTCAGCACATCAGAAGCTTTTAATAGTGGCAGCCTGGCACACAAAAATAAAATCACCTGCTTAAAAATATCCCGTTCATTAGGCAGAAATGAAAATGTTGAACCATAAGAATAATTTCAAAGATGATCTCAACAAAGAAAGAAGTTACTTTGAATTTGGCTCAGCAGAAACATTTATTAGGCAGATTTGTAGATCCTTGTCAGACATTTTGGTTCAGTGCAGTTTAGTCAGTTAGAAGGGAAGAGAGTAAAGGGGTGGGAGGAGTGGAGAAGGAAAGTAATTCAGGGACCAGGGAGTCCAAGGAGGGGCAGGAGGGGGAGCACATTTGTGGAGGTTGGGGACAGAAAGCAAAAACAGAAGCAGCTGCAGCAGGTACATTTGCAGTTATCTTTCCCTTCAACCAAGTATCGGGCATTGCTGGGCTGGAATGCTCTGTGCATGTATTGCCTACCCTATGAGTAACTTTCAAATGCGCATTGTCTCAGGTTTGCTATTCCTCTCAGACAGGAAGCTGTGTGCAGTAGAGTAAGCGGCTCGGCCTTAAGGGCAGAGGCCTTAATGACACCTGAAATGCAGGCAAAATAACCAGTCTGCTCCTAAGCCCCAGCTGCTTTGAGCCTCATCAATAGGGATCACCGAGAGCCTGTCTTCCTTTCAATTGTTTCAGCAGTGCCTTAACTTAACACTGAAAGGACATTCTCTTTTCTATTTGTATGATTTTGTCTGAGGGCTCACGTTATTCCACAGATGCTCTAACGGGTTTTCAATTTCCAAGGTAGTTGCCTGAAAAGACTGTTGGCTGCTCAGGAGCCTAACCAGCACTCAGTAGCTGGATCTGAAGCGGATTACTAAGGATTCCAGGGCCTTTTGCTTCTGTCCAAAATTACTTAAAGGTATAGCTATCAGATGGCTATGCTGTGTCTGATGGATCAAGAGAATGAGGCAAGTGGAGAGAAGGTGAAAGGGATAAGTAGGAGATAGAGGACAAAAGGAAGGTAAAAAAAAAAAGTACAAGAGAGTTAAAGAGTGAAGGATTTCTTGTTTAGTTTCAGGATAGAAACTAAACTCTCAAGGCATTTTAAACTCACCAATTGATGTTAAAAGGCCCTAAGAAAGTTTTGAATCTGGGTAGCCAGAAAGCAATGCACTGAAAGGTAACCATAGTGAAAGAGATTTGATGAATTAGCTGGTAAGGTTGAACTTTCCTCTTGTACCAAAGCAGTTTGCTGGGTGCATGATTGTTTTGCTGCAGATATTCCAAGCAGAGGTATCATTATTGGTGAAGTTTGGGCAGAATTTGAGGGTACAAATTTGCATAGTAGTGTTAACCACATGTTTCCTTTTTCGGTGGAGGTAAGTTAAATTTTTTTTTCCACCATCCGAAGTATATATGTTTCCTAATAAAAACAACAGCTAGTGTGAGGTGGGTTTGTCTTCTTCTCCAGCATAAGGACTTCATTTTTCAAGTTCTAAGGGATCTTTAAATTGGTGTCTAGATAATAAACTCCAAGGGCAGCACTATATAGAAACTCTAATGCCTTTCTTGAAAATAATACTTCTCAATATTACTTGGTACACCTGAGCTTGATTGGCCTTAGCATTTTTGTTAAATAATGAAAGTGAAGTAGGGGAAATTCAAATTGAAAAAAGAGGGGCATGAAAATTTCCACTCTCGGATGAATGAAACAATGATTTCCACTCTGTTTCATAGAACATTACATGGAATGGCACTCCATGAGAAAGGTATTTTCAATGAACTTATTTACAAAACAGAAACAGAGTCACGGATGTAAAAAACTTATGGTTACCAGGGGGGAAGGAGGGGGGCAGGGATAAATTGGGAGATTGGGATTGACATGTACAACTACTATGTATAAAACAGGTAACTAATAAGGACCTACTGTATAGTACAGGGAACTCTACTCAGTGCTCTGTAATGACCTGTTTGGGAAAAGAATATAAAAAAGAGTGGATATAGGGGGGGGCTTCCCTGGTGGCGCAGTGGTTGGGAGTCCGCCTGCCGATGCAG
>NC_041215.1:70260675-70276752 GCF_002837175.3 Physeter macrocephalus | reverse complement strand
GCGGGTTCGTGCCCCGGTCCGGGAAGATCCCACGTGCCGCGGAGCGGCTGGGCCCGTGAGCCACGGCCGCTGAGCCCGCCCGTCCGGAGCCTGTGCTCCGCAACGGGAGAGGCCACAACAGTGAGAGGCCACAGCGGTGAGAGGCCCGCGTACCGCAAAAAAAAAAAAAAAAAAAAAAAAAAAAAAATATATATATATATATGTATACGTATAACTGATTCACTTTGCTGTACACCTGAAACTAACACAACATTGTAAATCAACTATACTCCAATAAAAATTTTTAAAAATAATAAATAAATAGGAAAAAGAAAAGACTTCATTACTGTACATCTCCAGGATGTGGTAAAGAACTTTCCAAACGTGTTGACTAGGGAGTCATTTTCTTCACAGAATACCAATCCTTACATTTTAGAACACAGCTATTTCTTCTTAAGAACAGTATAGTCACTGTTTCACCAAGTTTTCATGAACATTCTCAGAAATAACTGACCTACAGTCTATTCAGAGACAGGACAGAATTCTGCATTCCCAGTGCCACCAGTATGATTTGATGGTATTGGTTTGACACACGGACTATTTAGCTCTTTATGTCATGCTAGCTTGGGCAGCACCTTCAGCTTGCTGTGACTTCTATTTGTGCTGGACAGTAGTGCCCCAGTAACTTTAGGTGTACAAGTTAAAGAGGGGCCATGGAGCTGCTGCCAGGAAAACCAGCCCTCAAGGTTTCAGGGTTTCAGTGAGCTGAGAGTGTACATTTTGTAGCCACAGAGAGGGGGAGATGTGGGCTGCTCTGTTGCATCTGGACAGGACATCTGTACTCCTAGTCAAATGGCCATCCAGGCACCTCAGTGCTACTTTATGTGCCTGTAATTTCCATTATGACTTTAGACTGTCATCTTTCAGCATATTTTCATTTATTGTTTTTAGCTACAATCAGGGCAGTAATAGGAGAGCAATTCTAGGGAGTGAGTGCACAGATAAAATATGTGGACCCCGGCAACAGTGAGGTCTACTTAGCCACACCTCATATTTCAGTTCACAGAAATGTGTGTAGGGGTTGACATAAGTACTCCCTGTTGTGTTATTGCTTCTGGCTCAGTAGCCCTTTGAGAAGACCGGAGAATAAAGGACTGCAGAGAGCGGGTGCTATCGAAATGGCAGTGCTAGAGAGGGTGCCTACAAGCACCCGAGAGAGTTTTATGTTTTTTAACAAATGTTTTCTTGATGTTACCCTTAAATCCCACCTGCGATTTCTTCTCTCGCCATTGACATCAGTCGCCTCTCTGCTTTTCAGGCTTCTTTTTGAGGCATCAATGAACCTAAAGGAAACCAGCATGATGGGAATTTCACGACAACTTCCAGCACATCGTGCTTTCTTGGCAAGCAATGTCATTGAATGGCATTCAGACTCTCACGGCAGGGCCACGGCTGATCAATAATTTCCAGAAGCCCCTTTTGATTGTGTCAGAAGCAAAACCCAAGGAATGTGACTAGACCAGTTAGAAATAGCACCCTGACAGGAAAATTCCAGGGCAGTCAAAGGATAAATTGTAACATTTGGTTATATTACTATGTGCTAAGGCTCTTTCTTGACAGGAGACATTTGGTTCCCATTTTAAGGCTGCAGAAGGCTTTAACTAAGCATAAAGATATGAGTGTCACAAAGGAGTGTTTCAAACAGCTACATTAAGAAGCTGAGGTTGTCAGACCTCCCCTTGTGATTTTAAGGATGAGAAATGATCATCTAGGTATGTACTAAAAGGTTCCATTAGAAAACTATTTTAAATGCTGTTACCCTGGTAAAGCCTCTCCTAATGAAATGGAAATAATGTTATGATTTCTAAACTATTTTTTTTTCACTTTTCTATCAGGAAAGTATATCATCTTGCAATATAGTACAGTTATATTTTTCTTAGCTTATTATTTAATTTAGTAGTAGTAGTAGGTCTACTCATATAGACAGTTGTTGCATGATTACGCAGTAATTCCAGCAGTTTATTAGCTTTTAAAATGCTTGTCTAGAATACTGCTAAATATTAGAGAACTTGGTAAGTATTTTTGGGTGATGAAGAACACAAAACCCACTCTCTTCCTTTGTATTATGCATGTAGAGAGCAGAAGACATCAACTTTTACAAACATCACCATCATCAATGCCGTTTATTGAGGCTGCATGTAGAATACAGTATGACTGGGAATACGGAAAAGGAAACTTAATTCTTGGACTTCTTATCCTCCTTTTAGTCAATTAGCAAACTGAAGTTCAGACTAGCTCCTTAAGTAGTCCTGTAGGCCATAAATGGTCAAGGTAGAATTTGGAAGCAGATCTCCCAGACTCCAAAGACCTTGTTCATTCTTTAATACAAGACTGTGTCCTAGTCAATGACAAAAAAGTAGAGCTAACAGGTTATTTATTCTGTTTCACCTTCAGTTATTGATCTGTGTAATGGGAATACTGTTGTATTCATTCCATGCATTTCAAAACTATTGTAAATAAGAGAAAACTGATATGCAGAAATTAATATAGTAGGCTTCTAGTTAATGGCATTCTCCATCATCATCATCATTATCATCCTCAACCAAATTGCAAAGTTAGTTGTGATAATAACTCTTCTTAAAGGGATAAGATTAATATTTTTTATTATTATTTTTTAATTTTTTGGCTGCGTTGGTTCTTCGTTGCTGGACATGGGCTTTCTCTAGTTGCAGCGAGCGGGGGCTACTCTTAGTTGTGGTGCGTGGGCTTCTCATTGCGGTGGCTTCTCTTGTTGCAGAGCACGGGCTCTAGGCGCACGGGCCTCAGTAGTTGTGGTGCACAGGCTTAATTGCTCTGTGCATGTGGGATCTTCCAGGACCAGGGATCGAACCCGTGTCCCCTGCACTGGCAGGCAGATTCTCAACCACTGCACCACCAGGGAAGTCCCTGGAAGAGGTTAATATTGATCAGCACTTTGAAAGGGCCTGACGTGACAGACAAGAGGAAAGGTCATTCAAGTTTAGAGGGAATGTCTGTGCCATAACTTGGAAGTGAAATAATTTTAATTTAATTTTATAGAGAATCTTTTAAGCAGCACTCATTGGATAGGGTCGAGAGGAGTGGCATATGTGTGGCAAGGCGGTGGTGGTGATGGCGATTAATAGAGTCTTCATTCATTTATTCAACAAACATTTAATGAGTACCACTTTATGCCAAGCAAAATACTAGCTGCTGGATTTGTAAGACATATAAACCATGATTTCTGCATTCAAGGAGTTCACTGTTTAATGAGCCATCAAATAATGAACCACTACTCTTTAGAAAGTGTTGTAAAATAGAGCTGTGTACCTGTACGGTGGTGGCAGTGAGCAAGAGGGAGCTGGTTTTCTTGAGAAGACTGAGAAAGTTTTTCTAAAGGTTGATGCTTAAAATAGCACTTTCCTTTGGAATTGTAGTTTGAATTTCAGAAGATGTGTGGCCCAAGAGCTGACCAGAGAAGTGAACTAACACGATCAAAATGCGTGTCAAAGAAATTACTTTACCTATAGGATGGAGGGGAGACTGGGGATGCAGAAGTATCCGAAAAATGCTGTTTTGCATCGTACAGGTAAGGCATAGGTCCCGACAGTGGATGGATTTGAAAGAATTAATGGATGATGGACTCTGTGTCAAAAGTAAAAGAAGAGACGTGGAAAATATGATATTATATTTATAAGCTTGAATGTTGTTAGAGATAATCGTGCCTTTGATATATACACAGAAAGATGAAGAGCCATACAAAATGTCAGCTTGAGTGGGAGTTAATTATTCCCAGCATGGAGAGAATTTCAAGAAGGTGTCAACCAATGGGACTGACTGGGAAAATTGAATAGCTTACAAGCATTTTCTGAATTAAGTCTATTTCATCTTTTTCCAATGTCCACAAACCACTGCAATAGATAAATCTGAGAAATGATGAAACTGATGTTTTTTTCCCTTTTTCAGCTTGTTAAGAGTAGAGAAATAAAAATAAAAGCAGTCTCATACAGCATCCCTGTATCAAAAAGGAAATATCCAAACACACTTATTTCAGAGCCCAAAGTGACTTTGGGATTATTCCATTCTACTCTCCTGATTAGTATCAGTTAAGTGAACTAATCCTGTTTGTGGATGAGACCTTCAAAATAGCATATTTCTTTGTTTCTTTAAGTAAGAACATATGAAAACAGGGTACAGCTGTTTTAATTATATGGAAAATACTTTAGTCAGTCACCACAGTCACAGTTATTGTCACTCTAGCCCTGACAGTATAGATTTCATAGCTGTGGTCTGATATGTGCTTCTCTTCTAGGTTTAATCTGACTTTTGAATAAAGAGAAGCATGTCACATTTGCTTTTCTGTGTCATGCAAACTTTCTTAGGCTCTACATAGGGTAATTGTTAATATATCAACTTTTTAATTCCTTGTTACTTGGAAGAAAAAATCTTCCTGAAATAACATGAAGTGAAAACCCAGGTAAGTAAATAAAGATCTGAAAATCTGCATTAATTTTTTCAGTGGAGGAATATGGCATGCACAGAAGATTATAACTTTCAATTTAATGCGAGCATGTCTCGACAGTCTTGACTTCATGAGAGATATAAAAATGTAAAACTGGAGATTGAGTGTGTACTCCTAGGAATGTATAGGACATTTGGAAGACATAGGCCGATTGGGCATTATTTGGTGGGCATAATTGAGAAACAAAAGTCAGAGTGCTGAAAGAGAACCCTGGGAAATGTACAAATTTGTTACTTGTACATTGAGATGATTCCAAATTCCATGAGGATATTTAGGACTGGTATAATTTACCGATTAAGAGCATGGGCTTATCATCCCACGGAACTAGATTCAAATTCTTGTTTCCCTTTAATTATGGAATTTTGTGCAGAGTTATTTATCTTCCCTGAATCTCAGTTCCCTCATCTAGGATGGTGATGAGGACAAAAAGAGGATAAATAGATGATGTTTGCAAAGGGCTCAGCACAGTGCCTGACACAGTGAATGATCAATAAATGGTACTAATTTTAGACTTTTATAGTTCTTTCTGTAGAGCTAGCTTTGAGAGTTTAAACCAGATGAGGCACTTTCAGATATTCATGGGCACAGAATTTAGTTGCTTCTCAACTCTCCTCTTTTGGTAAACCGCTAGAGAAGTATAGCAGAGTGAACGTTTTCTGTGACAAGCTCAAATCACCTTTCTCCTGATCTTTACAAGCTGGTTTCAACTGCCCAGATGCCCAATGCTCACTGAAGGCAGAGGCTGCTTAAATGAATGACTTCCTGTTGCCAGGGCTTTCCTGTACACGTCTCCCTTGGCACCCGTGGGGATTGGTTTCAGGACTCCTGTGGATGCTCAAATCCCTTATATAAAATGATGTAGTATTTACATATAACCTAAGCATATCCCCCCATATACTTTAAAGCATCTCTAGATTAGTTACAATGCCCAATACAATGTAAATGCTATGTAAATAGGTGCTGGTGCAGGGCACATTTAAGTTTTGCTTTTTGGAACTTTCTGAAATTAAAAAAATATATTTTCTATCTGCCGTTGGTTATGTCCGTGGATGTGGAACCTGTGGATATGGAGGGCCAACTGTAGTTGTTGGGCATGCTAGCCTGAGGTCCTGTTGCCCTTACATGCGGACCTTTGTCTGCCCCTTTAGCTTTCAGTCCTTTTTCACTTTCTCTTCTATCTTAGCTCCTTGGGAAACAGAGAAGAAGAGTGAATTTACAGCTCTAATCCCCGAAATGGGGCTATTGACCTTGCCTTTCCATGGATGAGTTGAAGAGTTTACTCATCCAAAAGAAGTTCTAAACAGTGCCTGTCAGTTTCTTACCTCCAGTATGCTCCTTGCAGGGGACTGGTAGATCCTTCTTAGATTTAGGGCAACTGTTAGGTGAACACATTTCTTTCACTTTAAAATTCCAACCATGCAGGAGAAGGGGAATTCCTTTTCCCCAGCACAAGCCTTACAGGACAGCATTACCTGAGGCTATTTGATCATATGGACAAATACCAATATGCAACTTGTATTGAAGCAACTGACATTAGTGACTGCTCCTCTTAGTGCTGTTGAGATCATTGCCATGTGGAACTAGCGATTCCAGTGACTTAGTCTCTCTCCCTTTGTGCTATAGAGGGATCACTGCTCGTGTAACACAGGGTCACCCCAGAACCTATCTACTCTGGATCCATGGATGAAGAACACTCTAAATATGAAACAGATTTCTTGCAGAGAAATCCCAAAAGGTAGCAGGTTGCAAAGACCTGATCTGAAAGGAATCACATTTTCAGAATCTTGGAATCAGCTTCTAGAACTGGTTTTTCAGAGATATTCATGGTCAATTCAGGGTCTCCAAGTGGTTTACACCAGAAGAATGGGAAATAGCAGTCTATTTCACTTGGAATTTTTAAATTTATGTTACTAAAGAGAGCCAATCTCAAAAAATGTTACCATAATGACAAAGTGAATTAACGTTGGTCTCGGAAATCATGAAACAATGCTCTCTAAGAATTTGGCTCATTAAGAAAGAAAAACCACTTCTTGTTTTGTAACAATTTTTTAGATTTTACACTTCTTTTCTCCTTTGAGGAATGGAAAATGTAAAACTGGTACGGCAGTCATTTGAAATTAATTTCGAAAGCCTACTCAGTTTACTATTTAAGATCAAAGTACGTTTTTCTGACATTCTTTTGATACTAATTACCATTATAGTTTAATTGACTTCCATTTGGGAAGGGATATATATATACACATACATATATGTATATATACATGTATATATAAAACATATGCACACACACACGCACGTAACCATGCAATGCTGTTTTATACACCTACATGTGTGTATGTGTATATACATATACATGTATACATATGTATACATATATATCCATCAATGGTAAAAGCAATAACATAACTGGCTTTTAAACTCTAGAATTGACTTATAGAACATATTAAAGGTGTTTTACAAAATAAAATATAATGGAAACCAAGCATAAAGGTGAGTTAAAGATTTTTGTGTAGGAAAAAATTCTATTCTAGCCATCTTACAACACTGTGTAAAACCTTTTTGAAATATAGAAGCAGAAGCACAAACCATTCGCCCAGCTTCCTCTTTCTCTTTTTTCTTCACATTTTATAAAACTGCAGTTTTACTGCTAGATAATACGGTAAAAAAGATTCATTGTAAGGGTTACCGAACAACGTTGGTGGTGTTGATGAATAGTTGCAATTAATACATTCCCTTAATTAGTCCGATACCCAGAAGATGCACCTGGCAGGTCATTTTAATACTACAATTGATTTATAGCTGCTAGAAATGATTTTACCAGCTATCTTCAGAGAGTACAATTAGAGTAGATTTCATTTTTTTATGCATTTTCACTGAGGAATAAACATAAAAGGTCTATGTAATTCAGAACAAAGCAGCTATAATGTACTAATGGTTTATGGATTTTATTAATATTCAGCTAACATTAGAGGCAATTTTAGGGGAGAGCAACCTAATTTTTTTATGAAGTATTCAGTTTTTTAGTATCTGAGTGCTTTGTTTAAAAAATAAACCCTGATATTTTCTGATAATTTGCTTCTATTTCTTATAGCAAAAATGTTATCTGTTACAAAGTATGAAAAAAGAAAATAAGAATTTTACGTGCTATTTATTAATTGCATGCAGATACATTTATATACTGCATATTTACTTCTTAAAAACATGTAAATTTTAAAGTAAGTCATTAGGCATTCATGTGATTTAAATAGTGCTTCCATTAATATAATTGTTGAGCTAATGGATGAACTCTATTAGGAATGGAGGGAGTTGCACTTCGTGGTTGAACAGGTAACAGAATATTTTAAGAACCTGATTACATATCTGGCTTTTAATTCCCTGTTTATCTGGGATATTAATTTTGCTAATCGGGACTCTCTCTCGTTCTCTCTCGTCATCCATAACATGGGACCAGTTTACTTGTTTAGTTTAAGATACTAGGACAGTGAGAAATCAGTTCCACAGATAAAGCCAATAGTCCTGTGAAAAGTATTAATATTTAAATATACCATTTCCATGATTAAAATGAACGCTACCTAAAAAATGTCTTTACCAAAGGGTCAGCTCAAGGAAAATTTACATATAAAAAAATCCAAAATTACTTTAAAATTTATTCTCTATGTCTAGTTAGTGAGGGTCTACTACGTGCAAGGTACTAGGCTCAGGAAGTGCTGTGGATTCAAGAGGGAAAGAACAAAAGGTCTCTGTCAACATGGAATTACAGTTTAGTGGGGAAAGGCAGGAGGATTCAACTGATCCACAAATAAAAAATCATAAGCTTGGGCTTCCCTGGTGGCGCAGTGGTTGCGCGTCCGCCTGCCGATGCAGGGGAACCGGGTTCGCGCCCCGGTCTGGGAGGATCCCACATGCTGCGGAGCGGCTGGGCCCGTGAGCCATGGCCGCTGGGCCTGCGCGTCCGGAGCCTGTGCTCCGCGATGGGAGAGGCCACAACAGTGAGAGGCCCACGTACCACCAAAAAAAAAAAAAAAAAAAAAAAATCATAAGCTTAATCCCATGAAGGAAAAGCTGAGGAGCCTGTGAAAGGATATCGCAGGGAGGCCTGGTTGCTGCTGCATTTCTGTATTACAGATTCCAAGGGGGAGATTGACAGCCTGGTCCAAACCACAGAGAAATACATCACAACACCCAAAATGTCCCTTAATAATACTTCTCCTCTTTCAAAAGTGAAAATTCTTCTGAACTTCCATCAGTAGGTGAGCTTGGTTTTTCTGTTTGGTTTTGTTTTTAGTAGTTAGTAATAGATTTGCAAAGTCATTCAATCTCTTGTCCAAATTTCCCTCTTAACTAGCACTACAACTTAGTAGCTGACAGCCGGCTAGGGTTAGCAGTGGAGTTCAGAATCAGCTATTCTAATTCTTTGGAATTCTGTCATCCACATAAAGGATAATTTATCAAATCTTACAACATGTGTGTGTGTTTCTCCTTAAAAAAAATTTTTATTGAGGTATAGTTGATGTATAATATTATATGTTTCAGGTGTGCAGCATAGTGATTCACAATTTTAAAAGATTATATTCCATTTAGAGTTGTTATAAAATATTGGCTATATTCCCTGTGTTGTACTATATATCCTCATAGCTTATTTATTTTATACTCAGCAGTTAGTACCTCTTAATCCCCTACCCCTATTGTGCCCTTCCCTCCTTCACTCTCCCCACTGGTAACACTAGTTTGTTTTCTATATCTGTGAATCTGTTTCTTTTTTGTTATATTTTTAAATATTTTGTTATTTTTTTATATTTTTTGTTATATTCACTAGTTTTTAGATTCCACATATAAGTGATATCACACAGTATTTATCTTTCTCCATCTGACTTACTTCACTTGGTGTAATACCCTCCACGTCCATCTATGTTGTTGCAAGTGGCAAAATTTCATTCTTTTTTTTTTTTTTTTTTTTTTTTGTGGCACGGGCCCAGCCGCTCCGCGGCATGCGGGATCCTCCCAGACCGGGGCGCGAACCCGGTTCCCCCGCATCGGCAGGCGGACGCGCAACAACTGCGCCACCAGGGAAGCCCAAGTGGCAAAATTTCATTCTTTTTTATGGCTGAGTAGTATTCCATTGTGTGTGTGTGTGTGTATACCACATCTTCTTTATCCATTCATCTGTGATGGACACTTAGGTTACTTCCATATCTTGGCAATTGTGAATAATGCTGCTATGAACATTGGGGTGCAGGTATCTTTTCAACTTAGTGTTTTTGGGTTTTTTTAGATATATATCCAGGAGTGGGATTGGTGGCTCATATGGTCGTTCTAGTTTTAGTTTTTTGAGAAACTTCCATACTGTTTTCCATAATGGCTACACCAATTTACAGTCCCACCAACAGTATATGAGGGTTCCTTTTTCTCCACATCCTTGCCAATATTTGTTATTTGTGGATTTGATGATAGCCATTCTGACAGGTGTGAAGTGATATCTCATTGTGGTTTTAATTTGCATTTCTCTGATGATTAATGATGTTGAGCATCTTTTCATGTTACAACATATATGTTTAAAATAAAAATTTCTCAGCCAATATTATCCTGTGTAATTGAGGATTATTCAAAATTAATCTTAATTAAGATTAATAATAATATGTCTGGAATCATTAAGGCAAGATGATCTCTCAAGATGCTTTAAGGCCTTTAATTCTATACCTTTCCTGCAAAAACTACAAGTTAAAAAAAATCTATGCTCGTTTACCAAACAGCGTAGTTACCCATAAAGTTTCTGAGATTCTCTGGGGAATGTCCTAATGCCAATAGGAAATTGAATAATGATTTCCACTAGGATTAGAGGGCCACAGGAATTTGGAAGTTTCCAGGTATTGGAAGCAAAGCTATTTTTCCCTCCTAACAGTACTTAATTAGCTCGGCTCACAAATCTCTCTCTGAAACCAACTGATGCATAGAAGTAATCATTTGCCTCGGGGGAACACGATGCTATGTAGATAGATTGTTTTTGTTTATTTGTGGTTTTGGCAAATGAACATTTAAAAGTGAAATTCTCTCCCACTTGATTTTGTTCACAATGTGGTCTAAGTTATATTCTGCTCTGGTTCTCATGCCGCAGGAGGTTTTTAATGCCAAACAGGATCACTGACAGCCATCTGTGCCTGGCCCCAGGCATGGACTCTCCTAGGATATGTCTACACTCACCTGTCGGCACTGCAGGTTTAGGCTGCTAATATCATTTGAACACTTTGCATTGAAAGAAATAGGAATAAAAAGGTAGTTTTGTGTCCTGTAGGAGAGTCATTATTCTTACAACTTGCCGGGCAGCTCCTTTCCAGCTTCTTCAAGGCTGGCTGTTGACACAACTCATGTCACATTACACTGTTTTTTAATTTTTATTTTTAGAAATGATCTAAAACCAACTTCTGATTTAAATACTTAAGAGTTAGTTGTCCCTGATACTTTTTCTCCTAATTTCCCACTAACATGCTTATGAAGACGTAAGAGATAAAGCAAATCAAGACACAAAACCAATCTGTAGCTTGCAGATTTTTAAACAAGAAACATAACAGTCTCAATCACCTAAAAGAAGGTGGGTGGATTCTTTCTTCTTTCAAAGTGCGTTCCCTGACTCAGAAGCCTACCATCTATATCCAGCAGAGTAGGGGCCATCTCACCTCTGCATTGGTAAGTTGTAGGAGCTGGAGAGAGACTAGTAGCGTCTCCATCCCCTGGGAGCTTGTGAGAAATGAGGGATCTCAGATCCTGCCCAGACCTACTCAATCAGAATCTGCATTTGAACAAGTTCTGCAGGTGATTTGTGTACTCGTCAAAGTTTGGGAAAGCACTGTTTGAAATGTTGAGACTCCCTCCCAATATGCAGTATTAAGAAATAAACATGTTGAGAAAGAAGATGATAGAAGTTGAGAATGAGAATTTTTAACCAAATATGATGGTGTTCTATTTCAGCTCATGCAAACAATTTTCAGGTTAGGAAACCTAGTAAAAAATATCTTTTTTTCTCTTTACCCACAACAGAGTTGTATAGAACACTAAAATGGCTTCTTTTACTTTTTAAAATATCCAGGGTAATTGAGTAATTAATTTATGCATATTTAAGCATTTTGAATGATGTGAGACATGACATTTTGCTGTAATTTGACAGAAACTGTGCAGTAGCAGATATCACTCACTGATTCCATCTTAAATTCCTTTCTATCCGAGACCTCTGACTGTTAGTAGACTTAAAAATCAGAACATACAAAATCTCAAATATTTAAAAATGCATAGGAGAGATTATATTAAGAAAATATACCAATTGCTAATGATGATCTTCATTAGGATTCTGGATGAGTTTTTTCTTCATTTACATTTTCTGTATATCCCAATATTGCTATAATAAGTATGCATTACCCTATGGTCAAATTATATTACTTAAAACTTAATTCATGCAGTTTTGTTCATGCAAGAAATTGAAACTATGTAAAACCAGCAGAAAGTCTGGAAATACACCAAAATACTATCTATACATTTTTGTATTTTTAGTTTTTTATCAATATATAGAATATGTATTTTTTCTATAGTGGTTGCCACAACAGTTTCAGTAAATGTCTATGAATGAATAAATATGGATGTAGAATTTTGGATGAATAAATGCATGGTTGTAGAATTTACTCCTTCACTAATGTTAACTGTGAGGTATTTGCATTATAAATTTTTAGATGGTATCACCCATAAGGATTGAATTATGATGGTTAATTTGTACATATACAGTCAAGTCAGATTAGTAATAGAAAAGTACCGTTTTCAGTGACCACTTCCTGTTTCTTTTCTCCCAAACATCATGGCATTTTGTAAATGAATGGCTTAACTAAACTTTCCCAAAATTTAGAAACATACTGTTTGATATATAGTTCCTTAAAAAACATTTACATTTAAATTAATTAGCAATTGCAAATCTCTTTAGCATATGATATAGGTGGTAATGTTGATAGCGTCATTGAATTTTGGCCGGTAGGTATATAGATTACTGAATTCAGAGATTTTAAATATTTTTAGCTCTGGGATCCTTTATTCAATGTATTCTTAGTAGGAGCATGAAAATTAAATACACCCAAGAAGTTCTGGTTGTTTGGGGTGGGGCAAGTTCGAGTTCCTGTCTGACTCTTAATGAGGGTCCCTATAAGTGGATTTGGAAAGTACAGTGTGAAAACCATGAACTTACAAAGCATTTGGATACTGGGTTAAAGTAGAGTATTTTTTCCCCCAGGATAAAACGTGGTGCAGTAAAATTTCATGATTATTTACCATATCTGTATCCATCATTTTTGTGATTTCTCTGTAGCACTGAGAGTTAGTTCCTCTTACTACTAGTGAAGAAGAAAGAGACATCCAGTGTACTGCCCAAGTTGACAGTATTGCCCTTGAGCACCAAAGCCAGGCTTTGATCCCAAGCTGAAAGAAAGCAAACCTCAAGTACTTTCAATGCAAGGCGGTGCTGTACTCTAACATAAATAGCTGATAAGTTAGTAGTTATTGTTAACTAAAGAGGCAGTATAATGTGGTACCCAAAAGTTCAAACTCTTAAATTAGACCCCGGGCTCAAGTCCTGCCTCTGCCACTCACTGTGACCTTAGGCAGGTGACCAAATTTCTCTGTGCCCTTGTTTCCTTGTCTGTGAAAAGTGGTCATCATAATGTTCTTCTTTTAGATTAGTTTGGCGTTTAAATAAATTTATATAAGAAAAGCACTCAGAACAAAGCCTACCAATAGTAAGTGCTCAATAAACTTTAGCTATTTAGAGTCCTTAGAGTAGCCAAGAATGACACTGGGCATTTTATATGTACTATTTATATTTAATCTTTACCACAAAGGAATGATATATGTTTTTTAAAAAATTCTAATTTTATGGAAGAAAAACCAAAAACTCAACAAGTATAAGAACTCTGTGAGGATAAGTCATGATTCTGGAATTTTGGTCCAAATCTCTCTAGCTCGAAAACCAATGCTCCTAATTATTAAAAAAAAATAAAAAAACAAAACAACGATAACTGGCTTTTAAAATGATAAAAGTTTCAGTGAATTATTTTCTCAAAAAAAACAATGAGTAACAATAATTCTTGGATTCATTTAATCTTATTCCTCTGATTCTAAAGTATATGCTTCCATTTGTTTATATAATAGCCTTATAAGATATGGAATAGGTAAATATAATTACCTACGACACCAAAAAGTTATTAAACACATGTTTATACAGAAAAGATTAGTAGTAATATCCATATTAATGCAGAGCAAAATATGTCAGAATGTAAACCTCAATGTAGAATGTGTTCTGTCTCCCTGACAATCAATTTTCCTACTTTGTATTTCATAGTCCTTATAGATTTTCATATTTTCAGTTACTTCTTTTCTCCTGGTGCGTTGCATAAAATACCTAGTAATATATAGAATAACCATTTCCCATAAGTGGTATTTCACACCATATCATTGAAATTGATCTTTATTTTCCTTTTGATGGCAAAGTTATCAGAATACCCCCTACAGAGTTCACTTATGCAAAGTGTTAATTTCCCGTCACTTTTTAATTTAAACAAGGGTGGAAGAAACAGTTCAGAAGGCAGTATGTATTATTATGACCAGCAATTATGAAATTGAAATAAAATTTTTACAGCTTATTGTAACTGGAAATGGCAGACTGTTCCCTAATAATTAGCAATTTGTCAACTTCAAAATAATTTAATAGAACCATGAATATCCCATGAGTGACTGTTAAATGATCTATTATGAAATGTCAGTGAACTGAGTCTACTTTCAATTGACTAATGACAGATCTAACAAAAACTAGGTATTATCCCTATCTTCTCCTGAAACTTGCTACTACTTAGCAAAGTGGACCAAACTTTAATGGAGAAAACAACTGGTCTACTCTTTCACCAAAGAAATTGTCCTTTTCGTTTGGGATTGAGGCATGTTTCCTTTATTGCAAAGGGCATTTCATATTGAGGCTGTCATTTATATTGATGTTCTTTTTTCAAAATGACACCTTCATGTAATTTTTTTCTGCAGAAAAATTGGACTTCAGTGTTCAGGGTCATTGGTAAGAGATCTTTCAGTGATTCAAAATTCATTTAAAATTTTAGGAAGAAGGGGGGGAAAAACCAGAACAAAAACTCCCCAAGAGAAGTAATATGTACCTCACTTGGAAGACCTAACGCATTTTAAATGGGCTTACCAAATAGAAGACAGTATTTTTCCTTTGCCAATTTAATAACAACACATGGGAATTTCTTTCTCTAGAATTTTGTGAAAACTTACAATCATCATAGGACTGAGTGTGGTTTGTTTGCTTCCCACAAAAGCAGAGATGATTTTTATTGACCAATCTTTGATCCGAGAGATTAAAGAAAGTACTGCATGCGCAGCGAGAAGGATAACACCACGGGGGTCAATAGGCTTTACTGCTATTGGAAATGAAAGTGAATCATTCCATTGGGAGATGGGGTAATTTAGCATTCTTACTGGGAACTCAAGACTCTTTCTTTTTCTCCCTCTTTTGGAAAAAAAATATTCAACTTTGAATAGGTTTCTCCATGACTTAATACCACAGCCGCACATGAGGTCATTTGGAGGGCACTAGATTCACCAACATAATTCTGCACAATGCTTTTTAGCCCAAATGGCCTGGCTGTCACATTCTCACACCCTTGATTGAAATGTCCCTAGTAGACTTTTGGAATGCAGTCTGAAGGCTTAGTGACTCAATATTTTCACAGTGAATACATTTCCAATCTCATAGAAAGTTGCCACTAACTATTGCAGAGGTTATGTCTCTTTCAGTTTTCCTCTGAAAGACTGTAAATGGAGTAAAATTCAAGTTTAGCTGAGTTTTGAGAAAACAGGATATCATAAATCTACGCTGCCATTATTTACCATTATAATATGGTTCTGTTCAAGACAAAACTATTCAGCCTACCATCTTTGAACTGATAGTCTATAAAATAGTTTTTTCTTATTGCCATAAATAGGATGATAATTTTTTTCCCTTTATTTTTACTATGAGCCAGGGAATAAGGATTGGAAGTATAACATCTGGTATGATTGTGACTGGTGATAATGTTGAAATACCATTGTTTATAGAATATTCACCAAGACTCCTAAGGCCTGAGAAAATGTTCACCTTATGCTTCTTTAATTCTTTGAAATATTGCCAAAGAAATTTCATTGAGTTATCTGGTTGTATTTCTCTTCCAATTTGCTAAAGATGTATTTAAGGCTCTGGGCAATTTATTTTAAATTTTGGCTGATTGTTTTTAACAGAGTTCTCATTTAAAATGTCCATATTCTTCTCTCTATAAAAGTTCTTGGATGTAAGACAGGTGTCTTGTAGTGATATCAGTAACTTGCCACCCAGAGCTATCCGATTCTGGTCCCTTTGGTTTCTAAAGCTGATTTAGCATTGGGGTTACATTGACAAAATTAAAATTTATGATCAAAACTACTCTCAGGGGCTTCCCTGGTGGCACAGTGGTTGAGAGTCCGCCTGCCGATGCAGGGGACCACGGGTT
>NC_041215.1:70216215-70260557 GCF_002837175.3 Physeter macrocephalus | reverse complement strand
CCACATGCCGCGGAGCGGCTGGGCCCGTCAGCCATGGCCGCTGAGCCTGCGCGTCCGGAGCCTGTGCTCCGCAACGGGAGAGGCCACAACAGTGAGAGGCCCGCATACTGCAAAAAAAAAAAAAAAAAAAAAAAATCTTAGTTTCCTCTCATTTCAAGGCAGCTGTCCATTTTGCTTTTCTTAGCAAGAGTACAGAACTAAATTCTACATACTATGCCTCTCCCTTATCAGATCATTCCATTCCAGTTTAAAATTTTGATTAACAGGAGCGTAATTCTCTTCTTCTTGGGGGGAAAATCACATTTGTTAATATTAACAGGGACATACTGCTGTAAGTTTACATGATGGAATATGATTTCCCCTCAATTTTGCTAGCATACCTTTTTATACTTATTCATCTAGAGTCTTCTAATAGTATTCAGAAAATTGCTCTTGGCCATACCAAATGGTGTCCAAGTGGATAGAAATAGTGCATACTTGTTTTCAAAGCATTCACTTTGGTTGTTAGTAAGAATCTGTGCAATGACTAACTTATAACTTACAAGATTCTTCATTAAATGTTATTAATGTATTAAATTTTGACCAATGCCTTATAATTAAAATTAATAGGAAATAATAAGTGATTCAGGAGACTGATGCTTTTTTCTAAACTAAACATGGATTCATCTGTGACCTGAGGCAAATCAATCAATTTGAACCAGGTATATGTAAAAGAAGAATCTTTTATTTTTAAGAGAGACCTGAGTGATATTGTACTGAAAGTCACAAAAGATTTCTCATTCTTAAACTGGGCAACTTTTGATTCCACCATTAGTGTGGAAAAATGTCACTGTTAGTCTAAAGTACCTAGTAGCTCTGTCTAACTATGTAATCTGGGCTCAAATCAGTTACTGTTGCATGCCTGATATAAGTGCCAAGGGTTAGTATGGAGTTAATTTTAGTGCTATAGATCCTGTTGAGTTCTGTATGCTAAAGTGTAGTACTTATAATAAAATTATAACAACGAGAATAGCTAATATTTATTGATTCCATACTGTATATCAGTCAGACTTTGTGCCTTACATGTACCATGTCATTTGATCCTGAAGATCAACGTGGGGTAGGTGTTGCTATGGACTGAATGTTTGTGATCCCCAAAATTCGTGTGTGGAAATCTAATCCCCAAAGTGATGGTGTTTGAGGCCGGGCTTTTAGGAGGTAATTAGGTCGTGAGGGTGGAGACCTCTTGAATAGTATTAGTCCCCTTATATGAAGAGGCCAAGAAGCTAGCTGCTCCCTTATCACCATATGACGATACCAAGAAAAGTTGTCAGTCTGTAACCCAGAAGAAGGCCCTCACCAGAACCTGATTATGCTGGAACATGGACTTCCAGTCTCCACATCAGTGAGAAATAAATGTTTGTTGTTTAATCCACCCAATCTATGGTTATTCGTTATAGCAGCCCAAACTGACTGAGACAGGTATAAATATCATTTCTGTTTTATGGTTGAGGACACCATATAATACTAAACATGCTCAGAACTGGTATTTAAATTCTTATCTAAATGTCTCTAGATTCCACTTTAAAAACCATTCTGGGTTTCCATGCTGAACTCCTGGAGCCTCAGGACTCCAGGGGCTGCTCTCAGGGGGTCAGGGAGAGGCCAGCAGGTAAGAAGGTTCACGGTTCCCTCCTCTGCACCAATCAGAGCATCTCTCCTTTTACCTGGTTTACAAATGGGGCTGTGCATATGTTTTTGATGACAAGAACGATTTTGCTGCCAAAACATGTTGGGCAACCCCTGCTGACACATGCCTGGGGAGGCAGGGGGGAGACCAGGAATGCTCTCTACACCTGGGAAAGGGGGGACTTTGTGTCCAGACACCCCTTCCTGATTCTAAGGGCTCTGCATCCTCTCTCTGCCCTCACTGTCCCCTTCCCGAAATGCTGACTGGTCCTCTTCTGCAGAGTCTCTGATCCCCAAGTTGGCTCTGGCTTCCCACAGAGTGACTCGGGTGGCCGAGGCTGGGTGACTGAATGGGGTGAGGGCACAAACCCAGTCAGGACGGGCAGGGGTGCTTTCCACACCACATACCAGGTTTGGGGCTAAGAGTAAAAGACTTGGGGAGAGGCGGAGTCAAGATGGCGGTGTGGGAAGGTGCAGAGTTAGCATCTCCCCACAACTAAGGCACCTGCCGGCCACTGATGGGGGACTCTGGCGCCCAAAGAGATGGGAGGAACCCCAGAATGAACCAGTAGGATGTAGGGGGACTGAGGGTGGAAGAGACTTGGAGCCCAGACAGGATCAGCGCCCCTAAGGCCGGGGAGATCAGGAGAGGCAGGTGGGAGGGGCCATCCAGGAGTAGGGGGAGAGGAGTGGAGGGCAATTGCCCTTCCCACTGGGACCCAGGGGGCCTGCTGAGCTCCCAGGCCGATCCCCTGCCCTCCAAAGCCCCCTCCAGGTCACATGGGTCCTTGCAGGGCATAGGAAGGAGGCCAAGGGGAGAACAAGAGAGGCAGGCAGGAGGGGAGCTCTGGGAGGAGCAGAAGAGGAGCAGAGGGTGTTTGCCTACTCATGTACAGGGAGCCTGCTGAGCTCCTAGGCCAATCCCCTGCCCTCCAAGCCTCCAAGCTGTGTGGATCCTTGGGGGTATAGGAGGGAGGCTGGGGAGATGAGGAGAGGCAGGCAGGAGGGGCCCTCCCAGACCCCAAACCGGAGGAGCAGGAGAGGAGAGGAGGGCATTTGCCCTGCCCACTTGAGGCCAGGAAGCGTGCTGAGCTCCCAGATGAGGTCCCCTGCCCTCTGAGACCAGGGGTGGGGGGCATGCCTGGGCCCCTTCGGTTCCTTAAGCCTAAGCCCCACGCCCCCACAGGCCACAGGGCATTTTCCAGCCCTGTGGGTCCTCAGCATTGGCCCTGCCCACCCCCCAAACCTCACCCTTGCTTAGGCCCCACTCTCCAGAGCTAAGGCCTCCCTCCCACCTTTTTTTTTTTTTCTTTTCCCTCCTCTTTTTTACTATTGTGGTACTGATACACCTTCTGCCTGTTGATTCATTTGTATTTTTATTTTTACATTCT
This sequence comes from Physeter macrocephalus, assembly GCF_002837175.3. Lineage (NCBI taxonomy): Eukaryota > Metazoa > Chordata > Mammalia > Artiodactyla > Physeteridae > Physeter > Physeter macrocephalus. The sequence continues at coordinate 70,257,498 of NC_041215.1, read as the reverse complement.
TTCTAACATATCTGTTAGTTTCCTAGTCTAATTTTGTTTTTATTTATTTATTTATTTATTTGCCACCCCATGCGGCTGGCAGGATCTTGGTTCACAAGCCCAGGGTTGGGCAGAAGCTCCTGCAGTGGAAGCTCTGAGTCTGAACCACTGGACTAACAGAGAACTTCAGACCCCAGGGAATATTCCTCTGAGTGAGACCTCACAGAGGTCCTCATCTCAGCACCAAGACCCAGCTCTACCCAATAGCCTACAGACTCCAGTGTTGGAAGCCTCAGACCAAACAACCAGTAAAAGAGGAGCACAATACCACTCATAAAAAAAAAGAAAAAAGAAAATGAAACACCAAAAAAACATGTCACAGATGAAGGAGCAAGGTAAAAACCTACAAGACCAAATAAATGAAGAGGAAATAGGCAATCTACCTGAAAAATAATTCAGAGTAATGATAGTAAAGATGATCCAGAATCTTGGAAATAGAATGGAAGCATGGATTGAGAAAATACAAGAAATGTTTAACAAAATCTAGAAGAACTAAAGAACAAATAAACAGAGATGAACAACACAATACCTGAAATGAAAAATACACTAGAAGGAATCAATAACAAAACAACTGAAGCAGAAGAACGAATAAGTGAGCTGGAAGACAAAATGGTGGAAATAACTGCTGAGGAGCAGAATAAAAAAAAAAAGAATGAAAAGAATTGAAGACGATCTCAGACACTTCTGTACAACACTAAACGCACCAACATTCGAATAATAGGGGTCCCAGAAGAAGAGAGAAAAAGAAAGGGTCTGAGAAAATATTTGAAGAGGTTATAGTTGAAAACTTCCCTAACATGGGAAAGGAAATAGTCACCCAAGTCCAGGAAGCACAGAGAGTCCCATACAGGATAAACCCTAGGAAAAAGGCACCAAGACACATATTAGTCAAACTAACAAAAATTAAATTCAAAGAAAAAATATTAAAAGCAGCAAGGGAAAACCAAAAAATAACATACAAGGGAATCCCCATAAGGTTATCAGCTGATTTTTCAGTGGGAACTCTGCAGGCCAGAAGGGAGTGGCAGGATATATTTAAAGTGATGAAAGAGAAAAACCTACAACCAAGATAACCCTACCCAACAAGGATCTCATTCAGATTCGATGCAGAAGTCAAAAGCTTTACAGACAAGCAAAAGCTAAGAGAATTCAGCACCACCAAACCAGCTTTATAACAAATGCTAAAGAAACTTCTCTAAGGGACAAACACAAGAGAAGAAAAAGACCCACAAAAGAAACCAAAAACAGTTAAGAAAATGGTAATAGGAACATACATATCGATAATAACCTTGAATGTAAATGGATTAAATGCCCCAACCAAAAGACACAGACTGGCTGAATGGATACAAAAACAAGACCCATATATATGCTGTCTAAAAGAGACCTACTTCAGACCTAGGGACACATACAGACTGAAGGTGAGGGATGGAAAAAGATATTCCATGCAAATGGAAATCACAAGAAAGCTGGAGTAGCAATACTCGTATCTGATAAAATAGACTTTAAAATAAAGACAAGAGACAAAGAAGGAAAGGAAACCAAGAAAACAATAGCAAAGATCAATAAAATCTGGTTCTTTGAGAAGATAAACAAAATTGATAAACCCTTAGCCAGACTCATCAAGAAAAAAAGGCAGAGGACGCAAATCAATAAAATTAGAAATAAGAAAGGAGAAATCGGGCTTCCCTGGTGGCGCAGTTGTTGAGAGTCCGCCTGCCGATGCAGGGGACATGGGTTTGTGCCCCGGTCCGGGAACATCCCACATGCCGCGGAGCAGCTAGGCCCGTGAGCCATGGCCGCTGAGCCTGCGCGTATGGAGCCTGTGCTCTGCCATGGGAGAGGCCACAACAGTGAGAGGCCCGCGTACCGCAAAAAAAAAAAAAAAAAAAAAAAAATCACAACTGACACTGCAGAAATACAAAGGATTATAAGAGACTACTACAAACAACTATATGCTTATAAAATGGACAACCACGAAGAAATGGACAAATTCCCGGAAAGGTACAATTTTCCAAGACTGAACCAGGAAGAATTAGAAAATATAAACAGACCTATCACAAGTAATGAAATTGAAACCATAATTAAAAATCTTCCAACAAACAGAAGTCCAGGACCAGATTTCACAGGCAAATTCTGTCAGACATTTAGAGAAGAGCTAACACCCGTCCTTCTCAAACTCTTCCAAAAAATTGCAGAGGGAGAAACACTCCCAAATTGATTCTATGAAGCCACCATCACCCTGATACCAAAACCAGAAAATGATATCACAAAAAACGAAACTTATAGACCAATATCACTGATGAACATAGATGCAAAAATCCTGAACAAAATACTAGCAAACAGACTCCAATGCACATTAAAAGGATCATACACCATGATCAAGTGGGATTTATCCCAAGGATGCAAGGATTCTTCAATGTACACAAATCAATCAGTGTGATACACCAAATTAACAAATTAAGTAATAAAAACCATATGATCATCTCAATAGATGCAGTAAAAGCTTTTGATGTAATTCAACACCCAGTTTTGATAAAAACTCTCCAGAAAATGGGCATAGAAGGAACTGACCTCAACATAATAAAGGCCATATATGACAAATCCGCAGCAAGCATCATACTCACTGGTGAAAAACTGAAAGCATTTCCACTAAGATCAGGAACAAGACAAGGATGTCCACTCTCGCCACTCTTAATTCAACATAGTTTTGGAAGTCCTAACCATGGCAATCAGAGAGGAAAAAGAAGGAATCCAAATTGGAAAAGAAGAAGTAAACTGTCACTGTATGCCAATGACATGATACTACACATAGAAAATCCTAAAGATGCCACTAGAAAACTACTAGAACTAATCAGTGAATTTGGTAAGGTTGCAGGATACAAAATTAATGCACAGAAATCTCTGGCGTTCCTATACACCAACAACAAAAAATCAGAAAGAGAAGTTAAGGAAACACTCCCATTTGCCGTTGCAACAAAAAGAATAAAATACCTAGGAATAAACCTGCCTAAGGAGGAAAAGACTTGTACTCACAAAACTATAAAACACTGATGAAAGAAATCAAAGATGACATAAACAGTTGGAGAAATATACCATGTTCTTGGATTGGAAGAATCAATACTGTGAAAACGACTATAGTACCCAAAGCAATCTACAGATTCAGTGCAGTCTCTATCACACTACCAATGGCATTCTTCACAGAACTAGAACAAAAAATCTTAAAGTTCAATTCGTATGGAAACACAAAAGACCCCGAATAGCCAAAACAATCTTGAGAAAGAAAAACGGAGTTGGAGGAATCAGGCTCCCTGACTTCAAACTATACCACAAAGCTACAGTAATCAAGACAGTATGGTACTGGCACAAAAACAGAAATACAGATCAATGGAACAGGATAGAATGACCAGAGATAAACCCACACACATGTAGGCACCTAATATACGACAAAGGAGGCAAGAACATACAATGGAGAAAAGACAGCCTCTTCAATAAGTGGTGCTGGGAAAACTGGACAGCTACATGTAAAAGAATGAAATTAGAACACTACCTAACACCATACACAAAAATAAACTCCACATGGATTAAAGACTTAAACGTAAGACCAGACACTATAAAACTTAAAGAGGAAATCATAGCAAAAACATTCTTTGACATAAACCACAGCAAGATACTTTTTGACGCACTTTCTAGAGTAACAGAAATAAAAACAAAAATAAACAAATGGGACTTAATTAAACTTAAAAGCTTTTGCACAGCAAAGGAAACCATAAGCAAGACAAAAAGACAACCCTCAGAATGGGAGAAAATATTTGCAAATGAAACAACAGACAATGGATTAATCTCCAAAGTATACAAACAGCACATGGAGCTCAATATCAAAAAAACCAACAGTCCAGTTATAAAATGGGTGGCAGACCTAAATAGACATTTCACCAAGGAAGACATATAGATGCCCAAGAGGCACGTGAAAAAAGATGCTCAACATCACTAATTATTAGAGAATGCAAATCAAAACTACAATGAGGTATCACCTCTCGCTGGTCAGAATGGCCATTATCAAAAAATCTACAAACAATAAATTCTGGAGTGGGTGTGGTGAAAAGGGAACCCTCCTACACTGTTGCTGAGAATGTAAATTGATACAACCACTATGGAAAACAGTATGGAGGTTCCTTTAAAAACTAAAAATAGAACTACCATATGCCCTAGCAATCCCACTACTGGGTATATACCCTGAGAAAACCATAATTCAAAAAGAGACATGCACCACAATGTTCATAGCAGCAATATTTACAATAGCCAGGACATGGAGCCAACCTAAATGTCCATCGACGGATGGATAAAGAATATGTGGCACATATACACGATGGACTATTACTCAGCCATAAAAAGAAACTAAATTGAGATATTTGTAGTGAGGTGGATGGATCTAGAGTCTGTCATACAGAGTGAAGTAAGTCAGAAAGAGAAAAACATATACCATATGCTAACACATATATATGAAATCTAGAAAGAAAAAAACTGATGAACCTCATTTCAGGGCAGGAATAAAGAGGTAGACTTAGAGAATGGACTTGATGACATGGGGTGGGAGGGTGATGCTGGGGCGAAGTGAGAGTAGCATCCACATAATTACACTACCAAATATAAAATATTTGGCTGGTGAGAAGCAGCAGCATAGCACAGGGAGGTCAGCTCGGTGCTTTGTGATGACCTTGAGGGGTGGGATAGGGAGGATGGGAGGGAGGCTCAAGAGGGAGGGGATATGGGGACGTGTATGCATATGGCCGATTTGCTTTGTTGTACAACAGAAACTAACACAGTCCTGTGAAGCAGTTATACTCCAATAAAGATCTATCTTTAAAAAAAAATTCTGCTTTGACTTTTATATATTTCTCCCCTTGACTTTTGTATATTCACATAGTCCACAGTTGTGTATAATCTCTATTGATTTCTCAAAACCACGTTTTGGTCACCAAATTTCGTGGTGGTGGTGTTTGCCAGACAATTATATCTGATTGCTTATTAAGACCTCTACTAAATAATAATTGCCAAATGTCTATTTCCACTACTTTTCCTTCACAGGGCCATTCTTTTCTGTGTCTTGTAGTGAATAAGATTTGGGGCTTTAAAACACAGAGACCTAAGTTCAAATCCTTGCCCTACTATCTACTAGCTGCTAAGCCATTAATGCTAAGCAATCCTGAGCAAGTAGCTTAATATCTTTCCTCAATTACCGTGTTTGGAGGACTAATGCTACTTGCCAAATAGAGCTATTATTAAGATTAAATGAAATACGGTATAAATATGCTTATCATACAGTTTTTGGCATTTAAATATCAATTGTTTTAATTTTTATTGTTATGAGATATAGAGATAAGACAAGGTCTTTGTCATAATAATTGAGATTATGGGGTCAGTGGGCATGGTTTGCACTTCTGAAGACTCACAGAAGTCTTAAGTGGAAGGAGCAATAATTCTTCTTTGGCTACTGAAACTGCTAGGGGGAAGTCCTGGTCCTGTTCCCTTTTTACACTACAGAACCTGCCTTGCACCTTGGCTGTTAATGAGAATAGTGTTCTATTTCAGAGGACCCCAGCTCATTTCCAATTGTTCGGTTTCCTTGCATCACCATAGTAAAATGTGATAGTTTATAGAGGACAGGGTGTTTTGAAGATTTGCTTGTTCCCTATTTTTACTCTATAGAAAATAAACATTCCACATTATTAAATGGAAAATGGCGACTATATTGCTTGATTCATTTCCCTTAGGGGTTTTTTCTAAGGATCAAAAACTTCAGCCTTGATCTCAGTATGCATATCTACTATCTCTGTCATGTTGTAATTTAACTCCATAATTGTGTTTTGAACTAGATATTTCTCAACTTTGGCATTTTACAAAGCAAAAAAAAAAAAGTAATAAATTGAGGGAGGTTTTTTTGGTGTGTTTTTTTTTTTTTAAAGGTGCAACTGTGGCATTTTCAAGAAAAGCAGGCGCTTTTGATATGAACATGAAAACTTTCCCTCTTTAGAAGATTCAGGCCAGTTTCTGAATTTTACTATCTCAGGGAACTATTTACAGTTACTTCCCTGAAATAAGCAACTTGAAGAATAAAAAACAATTTTATAGTCAATTGATGTCTTTTTTAAAGCTTTTCTTCTTCTCTTTTCTCCAAGATTTGATCTTACAATTATTGTTTGAGTACAGGAGATAACACAAATAAATTAAACATTTTTGCATTAAAATATAAAAAGCAAGAATAGTATGCTACATGTAGCTTCAAATTTTCTCTAATCTTTTCTATGGTTCAGTACCGGTAGGAATGATGTAGGTGATATTATTCTTCAGTTTCTACAGCTACTGAGAAGAAATTACTTTTCAGGGAAAATGTATACTTTTATAAAAATAAGACTCCAGTTCATGTAGAGCCTTTGTAGAGTTAGAACTTCCACTGCTGAATTTCATTTGGAAGATCCCAGGAGTATATTATACTTACTTTATCTGCTTCTGAATGATGAAAGACTAAGTTGAATCTACTTGTCGTTAAACTTCAGTTTATGGATATAATATTATCCTGTTGGTAATGAAACTTTGTATGATTTTGGCTGATTAATAGACTGAGAAATGGGAATATTATTAAAATTCTTATAGCCAAATGTAAGAAAAACTGCTTTAAGCTCATGTAGAATCAAGTTTTTCTATTGAATGCAATGCAGTTCTCACGCTAATTACCTGAAATTAGCATAGACTTCACAGCTTGAGGGCACTATCCTCCACAAGACACCTCACTTTAGACACCAGTCATACTCTCCGGGGTGCACAGGTTACCTTTGCTTCTGAACAACTGGCTACATAAGCAGGGGTTCCCATTACCTTTCAGCTTCAATTATTCACTGGAATAATTCACAGAACTCAGGAAAGTGCTATACTTATGATTATGTTACCAGGTTGGCGTGCATTTTGTCAAATGGCTTCAACCAGGGAGGTCAGCGGACGACCCGGACCAGCAATCTTGGTCCTCCTGATAGCAAGCAAAGAATTGCAGGCTACCACTTCGGGCTTAAGGACAGAGCAGAGTTTGTTTAAAGCATAGTTACACTCTCAGAGAGAGAGAACGGGCTGTTTCTACGAGGCGAAAGCAGCATTCCTGTACAGGCTTAAGGGTGTTTTTAAGGAGCATTATGTGGGCAGGCGGGGTGAGTGACAGGGGATCATTATTTGATTGACAGTCACGAGCTATGTAACAAGTTCACTATTGCGCATGCTCTCACCCTAGATTCGCTAAGAAACGCCCACGGGGGGGCGGGCAAAACCACATGTAGATTTTATTATAATGATAGTATAATGAGTTTGGGTTTACTATAGGTCATACACCTGTCTGGTCTGGGCATGCGCAGCCCGGGGAAGTTCCCTAGTGTTACTGTGTCCCCTCTATCAGGATAAGTTTGCCCACCACACGACCATGGTTTCGCCCGTTCTGGGTGGGGTCAGGGGATGTTCCCCAGATGGTTGAGGTGTAACGTGACTCCTTGCTGCTAACGTCAAGTCCAAGGGTTTGGGGTGTTACTTGATTATTCCTTTTGTCCTTTCACTGCTGTCACCTTGCTGCTAATGTCTGAATAACTACATAACAATTATACTTTTATTATAAAGCATTACAGATCAGCCAAATGAAGAGATGCATAAGGAGATGTCTGGGAGGGTCTCAAATATGAAGCCTCTGTGTCCCCAGGACCCTTCACCCTCCTAGTAAATCTATGGGTATCACTAGCCAGGAAGTTCACCTGAGCTTTAGTATCGAGTTTTTATTGAAATTTTATTAGGTAGGTATGACTGATTGAATCATTGGTCACTTGATTGAATTCAATTTCCAGCCCCCATCCCCTCCTTGAGGCTGGGCTAATAATCATGTGGCTCAGTCCCAACCCTCTAATCACCTGGCTGGTCATTCTGGTATAGCCAACCCCCATCCAGAAACTGTCTAGGGGCCCACCTTATGAGCCACCTCATTAGCATAAACTCAGGTGTCCTTTGAGATGCCTGCTGTGAATAACAAAGTCCCTCCTATCAGTGGGAAATTTTAAAGATTGAGGATCTCTCTCTCACTGTCTCTCAGGTACAAGGGGACAAAGACCAGACAAATTCTTTATTGTACAATTATAAAGCTCTAGAGATTGTGGGTTTTTTTGTGTACTTAACTATGCAATATATATAACAAGATGCATGTATGGCATCCTACTCTTGGAAACACTGTGAAGAATCTAGTGGGGTAAATCAAATGTGGCTTGCTTAATTCCAGCTCATGCTGTCCCTACACATGAATATCTTTCTACCACTCCTCTGTGAAGCTGTATCTCATCACTTTCTTAACAACCTCAAGGTCCACCTCTTCCAAGAAGCCTTTTTTCTTTAGTGCACTTTGTGCTAGTGGTTTTCTTTTTCACAGTTCTACCTTTACAATGAAATGTGTCAGTGTATGTATATTATCATTTAGCTGCTTACGCGTTTCTATGGACATTTGGGTTCTGACAAAGAAACACTGGGGAAGAAATTGGGATGTAGGGAATTAAAATTGGTTAGACATAAAGGAAGATTCTAGATACAGGAGGGTTTTGATCCCTAGAAAGTACCGAATAACCCATGTTTTCATTTTTTATACAATTCTAGTGACATGAGGTTCTGCTCATATCTGGCACTGGTCATGTTTCTTAGATGCAATAATATTCAAGGTAAGTGAGCTCCCAGGGACAATGCGTTTTAGAGAGAGGAGAGAGATAACAAGTAAACAAGCACATGGCACAAGATAATTTCAGATAGTGATGGGTGATGATATGACAAGAGAGGAAGAATATGTGGGGCAGGAATAATATGAAGCTTCAGTTTGGGTCATCTCCTCTGAAGATGTGATATATTGAGCAGAATGGTATGAAGGAGTCAGTCACACAGTGACCTGGGGGCACAGTGCTCCAGGCAGAGGGAACAGTAGATGCAAAGGCTCTAAGACCAGACTGCACTTGGTGTAGCTGAGGAACAAAAAAGCACAGTGTAACTTCCAGAAAGTGAGGGGGAGACAAATGTTAAATGAAGTCACAGAAGAAGGTAGAAACCAGGGCCATGGTAAGGGATAGATTTTATTTTGAGTTTACTATAAAATATAAAAGCTACAGAAATATAAGAAAAAAGAATCCGTAGCCTAATAGAAACACTGTGGACAAAATATCAACTCATTTTTCTTCAATATTTTTTTTACTGCATATACAGAAGTACACGTAAAAAAAAGATCAGGGGTGAAGATACAGTTTTGTGACTTGCCTTTTTTTCACCAAACAATATGCTATGGGCACTTTTTCATGTCTGTACATACTGTTTTACAATGTGATGTTAATGGCAGCACATATTCTTTTATATGGATTTGCCATATTTATGTATCCAATCTACTATTTTTGAACATTCACTTTTTAAAAAATTAATTAATTTTATTTTATTTTTGGCTGCGTTGGGTCTTCATTGCTGCGAGTGGGCTTTCTCTAGTTGCAGCGAGTGGGGGCTACTCTTCATTGTGGTACGCGGGCTTCTCATTGCGGTGGCTTCTCTTGTTGCGGAGCACGGCGGGCTCTAGGCGCACGGGCTTCAGTAGTTGTGGCACGTGGCCTCAGTAGTTGTGGCCCATGGGCTCTAGAGTGCAGGCTCAGTAGTTGTGGTGCACGGGCTTAGTTGCTCCGCGGCATGTGGGATCTTCCCAGATCAGGGCTCGAACCTGTGTCCCCTGCGTTGGCAGGCGGATTCTTAACCACTGCGCCACCAGGGAAGTCCAGAGCACTCACTTTCTTTAATCTCTTTTTTCTCCCTTGCTTCAGGGATTATTCTTGTATTTAAAACATTTTACACATTTCTGATTATTCCTTCAGAATAAATTCATAACATGGAAATATTAGGTCAAATAGTATAAACACTTTTAGGGCTTCCAATGTGTAAATTTCCTCTAAAAATATACCAATTGGCACTCCCAGTCAGTGGTTGAGGTTTCTGACTCACTGTACCCTCACTTTAAAAAGCACTTCAACTTTAAGAGGTAAAAATCATATCTTGTAGTTTTTTACGGACTGTGTTTCATGAGATTAATACACTTTCCACTTACTTATTGGCTTTTATATTTCTTTTTTGTGTGAATTGAATTGGTACATTTTTCATAAAGCTTTTCTTGATTCACTAGGTGAAAGTTTTTCATCCTCTTCTGAACTTCCAGAGTATTTTATTTTTGCTTTATGGATTTATAGTCTTCCTTGTATTGTAGCATTGTGTGATAAATTTTGTAGTTCTCCTCATAGATGTGAGGTTGGAATCTTTGTCTCTTTTCCTGGATACTAGCACAGGTAACACATAAAGTGAGTACTTAAGATGTGTTAGTTGAGTCAATAACTGATCCTCATATGTAGTTTAGCAGATACTAGTGTAGAGCAACTTATGATTTGGGTGTTATTTTTATGCATATTCTTTAGGATAGTTTTCAAATAAAGTATCAGTTTTTGAAATGATGCTGTGTTGATGAGTTTAATTTGCTAAAATCCATTTTACTGCATCATGAATTATATATTGTCATATTTCTTCCTCATTTTCAATTATCATTGTACACTTGATTCTAGTCCAATTACAGACTTTCATCAAATGCAATAGTACTTGAGCTATTAGCTTAGTTTAGTTAGACAGTTTAAACTTTACTATGTATAAGAATCATAACGAGGACTTGTTCAAAGAGAGGAATGGTCTCTGCCTCCAGAGTTTCTGATTCTATAGGCCTGTTGTGGGGTCCAAGAATTTGCATTTCTAACATGTTCCCAGGTGATACTGATGCTGCTGGCCTTCAGACCACATTTTGAGAACCACTAGTCTAAATGATATTCAGCACACTTAGTGTCCCCTTGGAAAGAAAGAGCAGCTGCTTCTTTGCATAATTTTTCTTATGAAGTATGTCCTAGCAAAGGATGTAGGAACAAACTTTGAGAAGAGAATTTTGCCTATAGCTTTGGCAAGCGAACTGCCTTAGTGCCTTGCATTTTCTCTTGCTGGGAAATCCTCCTGTTGAGAGGGCCACCACCGTTACCATTTTAGAACTTGTTCTACTTTAAAGAACCAAGTGAGTTCAGAAGAGGGAAGAGAGAACAATGAGAAAGGACACCTGTGATGAACACAGGAGGGGGGTGCAGGTGTGATCAAATGAGCTCTATCAAATCACCAACTCTCCCAACCCCCCAAATATAGAAGTTGACATGTTGGCTCTACCTAAGGCTGTCTCAGAAGGGAAATGTCATGAAAGTATAAACTGCTGCTTAGGGCAGCACAAGTCCCGTGGGGGCGTCAACTTCAACAAAATTGTTAAAACGTGTGCCAGCTTCAGGTTGGCAATTTCGAGTTCACTTCAGTAACGTCAATGACGCACCTTCACACAGTAAGCGCAATAGAGACAAAGAGGTGCCTTGCAACTGCCGGAGAGAGAAAAGAGTCCTCTGAGATGAAATGTTAACATAAGAAGTGGAAATGGTTTGTCATAGTTGCAAGCTGGCTCTTTGGGGTTCACTTTCCTATAGTGAGTGAACTGTAGTGTGGTACCCTAGCAAAAGAGTCTCAATAAAATTAGAACAATCGTTTAAAAAGGGCAGAGAGAGAGAGAGGCTAGAGAGAGAAGGAGAGAGAGTTCTTTCTTTTGTGTGTATGTGATAAGAAGCTTAACAAAAGTGAAAAAATGCTTTATGTGGATGTGAGTTTTCATGGCAGTCTCAAGCCGACACTCAGTTGCCTTTATTAGAGACTAAGCTACTTTAGCAAGCAAAGGATAATGGAGAGACAGAGAATGCAGGAAACAACAGTCAGGTGGGGAGGGGGCATGGAGAGACCTTTGACAGGGAATGTTCTGTAACTAAAAAAACAATATACGTTTTCTTTATGTTTTTCGTACACTCTTTATAAGAAAGAAAAAGATCATGTGAGTTTCTCCCTGCCCTGAATCCTTGAAGTTATTTTGAAATGTGATTTAATAGAATGCTAAGTTTTACTTAAAATGTCATATTTCATGTTTAGGGCCAGTAAATTCTACATATAAGAGAAAGGCATAGCTGGAGTGTGTTGAAATAGGAGTCATTTTTAAAAGTTTGTTTCCAGTATATTACAGTGGAAAAATAACGGAAACATATTTATCAGAAAATGAAACAATCAACCAGGCTCCTTGCTCTTTTACTTTCTGAAATGTTCGTAGGGGTCAAACTAGTCCAAAATTGGTGGGAGGAATTGAGGGATTCCATTAAATAACTTGGCACCTTATTTACATTGTTAGCTTGAATTTTACTCAAACATTTAGGTTTGTTTTGTTTTTCTTCTACATACATGAGATTCCATGGAGTCATAGAAAGTGAGGTTTGGAAAAGACATTAAATATGACCTATTGGCAGATGCTTGAATCCATTGGACAATATCTCCAACGTGCTGTACGCCAGTTACTTCTTGAATGATGGTATTCTCATCAAGACAACTGGGTGCCTGTTTGAAGGTCTTTGCCTATTAGACTGAACCAAAAATCTGTCTCCTTGTAATTACCATACCTTGTTCTTTCATTTAGGTCCATACTAAGCCAATCGTGTTCTTTCTCCCTGATATAGTAATATATCTAGACAATTATCACATTTTCTTGAATTCTAAAGGTTAAAAATTCCCAGGACCTTCATCACTAATTATGGTGTTTCAGGTGGTCTGATAAGTATGGAGTAGAGAGGGCCATTATTTATACTGAATCAATTTCAGATCAATCTGAAATTCGATGACTACCCTACAACATTGACTCCTGTTAAAATAATTAAGTATAACTCCACCAATCCTTTTTATTTTTATACATGTTCCTCCTAAGAAGTTATACCTTTTTATATTCTACTTGTGCTGATGGTTTACTGGATTCAAATTTAGGGCATAGTATTTATTTTTATCAACCTCTTCTTATAATTGTCTATGTCCTTTCCCATCTGTGGGGATCTTTTTGAATCTAAACTTTATCATTCAACATATTTTATATCACTCCAAGCTTTGTGTAACTCACAGATTAATTGTATATGTGGACATGTGTATTTGTGTGTTGTATGCGCGTGTGTGTTTCTTCAGAATGGGGTAGTGATTGAGAGCTCCATCTCTGAAATCAAACATATCTGATTCAAATTCTAGCTCTATCACTTACTAGCTTGTGACCTTTGGCAAATGAGTTAACTTTGCCAAATCCCGTTTCCTCTTCAGCGAAATGATTCCTACCTTGATGGGTCATTCTGGCAATTCAATATGATAATTTAATGCGTATAGAGCTTAGCATAGTTCCTGGCACATAGTACGCAACTGGGGGAAAAATTTCTTAAGCTCACTAATTCTCAGTTTCCTGATTTGTAAAATAGAGGTAATAATAACATTTTTCTCATTGTGTTGTTGGGGGAAATTAAATGAGTTAATATATCTAAGGGGCTTATAATGGTGTCTGGAATATAGAAATTACTGTAGGTTTGCTACTATCCCCATTAGTATCATTAATAGTTATTAGTGTTAGTCTTACTTAATTCATAGTAGGTGCTCAAGATATGCTATTTGCTTGCCTTTTTGCTGCAAAACCATCCAGTTGCTTTCTATATTCATGATTAAAATTGCAAACATAAACTCATTCCAGTCCCTGTAATTTTGGTTAATACATTCTCAGTATTTTATTTAAAATATTTAGTTCTTTCAATTCATAGTTTATTCATTCTGATCATGTGTGCATTTTGTAGTGTACAGAGCTAAATGCGAAATGCTTCGTTCTGAAGGGAGATTCCAATATTCTTGGTATCTTTGAGAAAAATTACTGATTTCCAAGGAAACTGAAAATGATTTTTTTTCAAAGATTAAGGTCTTCTAAATAACGGTGAGCCTCTAATTTCCTTTTTATGGAAGATCATTATATATTTTTACAGCATAACATCTTTCTCATTTTCTCCAATAACCTATTTGTTACTCAAATAACCATCACTGAGTACTTACTTTGTGGGAAGTAATGTGTGGGATGTTTTCAAGGATACAGTTCCTCCTCCAGGAAGGCCTTACAAGGCAATGGGTAGGGATGTATGATCTTCTTACAAGGTGATGACCTAAAAAATTAGGAACAATAAAATTAGGAATAGTCATACAATCTATCAAAGTGATTATTATCTGCCTATCATGTGAACTATGTTATTGTGCTTCAGAACAATATTGTACTTTTTGCAGGTGAGAATGGGTTGATAAAACAGGTGAGGAGGAGAGAGCCTACTAGGCCAGGTTGTGGAGGAAAAAAAGTGGGTAGTGTACCTTTGGTTAGAGTAGGGGCTGTGGGCATGGGTAATAAATAATGAAGTTGGAAACCTATTTGGACCCTCTGGACTGTTGCAAACACATAAATAATTTTTTTAAAAAAAATTATATACTATGTTAAGCTACTATATATACTTTTATTTTATGCTTTTTCACTTTTTACAACTAGAAACTACTTAAAACCACCATGCTAATTTTGTTTATGCCTATATATTGCATAGTAGAATGTACTGAAAAAAATTATATGATAAACGTTGTATATTACCAGTTGCCTTATATAACAATGTTTAGCTAAAAATTTCAGTTTTTCTTTAAGATATACCAACATGGAAATAGCTTCTGAATAATTATTTGGTTTCAAAACAATAAGTTCATGTTCTCTGTTTTATATTTACTTATTTTTCATTTCATGAAAATTTTATAGGTTTTTAAAAAATTTTCTCTCCATGTTGCAATTTGAAAATTTTACTTTTACATTTTCAGTTCAGAAAGAAAATGGGCTTTAGAAATATCATTATGAGTAAAAATTAATCCAGAAAAGTTTTATAAGGCACGAGAATACTAGTAACAGCAAACATAATTGCAAATACTTCTGTACTTGCTTTATTTTCCAATAACCAGCTTATTTCCTAGCACATAGTAGACACTCAATAAAATGTTTTTTTTTAACAAATAAGTAAATGAGACTAAAGTTGTGAGTCTAATTTTCAGAAATACTCAGAAGCATATTTCCCAGAAACATTCTATTTTCTATCCTTAGGCTGCTTTCCAATAAGCCATTTTGGAAATAGATGGTATTAATGCTAATGGAGATTCATTAACAGTACATATAAGTCATGGCAAAGTAAAGTCTATTAAGTAACATCAACTTTATTTAGAAATTTAAGTCCAGCTTTACAATTTTTTGTTAATGATAATCACAAATTTAAAATAGACTGTAGAAATGGAAGGGATGTTAGAGAGCGTCTCATCCGGTGGAGAAACTGATGCTCATAGCGATTGATTCATTTGCAATTAATTAATGTCCATGAGTAGAAGCCACATTTCCTGACTCCCAGTTCTGTGTCCTTTTTCCCCTTATATCATTCCTATTGCCTTCCTATTGCCAAGCTTTGTATATAAATGATATAAAATCCTCATCCACAGATTTAGCAATTGTTTTCTAAAACTATGTTATGAAATATTGAATTTCCGTTGGACCCTGATGTTAATTAACAAAGCATATTGACTAATACTCTTTTGGCTACATTTGTTACATTTAAAGTAACTGAAATTGTGACTGTAGCCTCAGAATAAATACCATAAAGTTGAGGAATTGTAGTCTATTTCCCCCTTTCCAGGCAAAACCATGTGTAAGAAATTTATCTTCACACTACTACAATAAATAGAGTTGGCTAAAGTATATGATATTCTTCAAGTCCTTAATCAAGGTGCCTCATATCACATAATTTGTTTTTATTCTACCTACTGTCTTGTGTGTTTTTCCTAGTATGAAACTAATACCCAAATTTTTGAATTCCCTACTTTTGATTCTGGGCACTCATTTACACTTACTCTCATCTCTCCTGCTAAAATACAGACCTTTAAAACTGTTATTAGCTCTTCATGAAGGGGCTTATATATGAGCTGAGATTTAAAGAATGAGTGAATGAATAAATGATTGAATTACCTTTATTAGAGGAAGGCCATGTTCATTTCATGGTATGTTGTCATGGTTTCAAGGGAATGGAGACTCTTACTGTTAAAACGAACCCAGTTTCAGCTGTAGGCCCGACAGCAGCAGCTGCGTGACACTTCTTCAGTTGCAGACCATTCAGAAGAGGACTTGGAGAAATGGTGGAGCACAAGATGGAAAAAAGCCTTGGTCTCTTATCCACCGTGTGGAAGCTTATCTCCCGATATTTAATGAACCAAAGTACAGCCAATCCAGTGTCAGTCTGAGAATATTCATCTCCTTAGCTCTAAGAGCTTGAGTTCAAAAAGAATATACTGAGCAGTGCTTCAACATGGCGGAAGAGTAAGAAGTGGAGGTCACCTTCCTTCCCACAAATACATCAAAAATACATCTACACATGGAACAATTCCTGCGGAACATCTACTGAATGCTGGCAGAAGACCTCAGACTTCCCAAAAGCAAGAAAATCCCCATGTACCTTGGTAGGGCAAAAGAAAAAAGAAAAAACAGAGACCAAAGAATAGGGATGGGACCTGCAGCTCTGGGAGGGATCTGTGAAGGAGGAAAAGTTTCCACACACTAGGAAGCCCCTTCACTGGCGGAGAAGGGGGGTGGCGGAACAGGGGAGCTTCGGAGCCAAGGAGGAGAGCGCAGCAACAGGAGTGCGGAGGGCAAAGCGGAGAGATTCCCGCACAGAGGATCGGTGCAGGCCAACACTCACCAGCCCGAGAGGCTTGTCTGCTCACCTGCTGGGACGGGTGGGGACTGGGAGCTGAGGCTCGGGCTTCGGAGGTCAGATCCCAGGGAGACGACTGGGGTTGGCTGTGTGAATAAAGCTTGAAGGGGGCTAGTGTGCCACAGCTAGCCAGGAGGGAGTCCGGGAAAAAGTCTGGAGCTGCCTAAGAGTCAAGAGACCATTGTTTCAGGTGTGCGAGGAGAGGGGATTCAGAGCACCGCCTAAACAACCTTCAAAGACGGGCGCGAGCTGTGGCTATCAGTGCAGACAGCATAGACAGGCATGAAACGCTAAGGCTGCTGCTGCAGCCACCAAGAATCCTGTGTGCAAGCACAGGTCACTATCCACACCTCCTTGCCTGCCCCCTCCTGGGAGCCTGTGCAGCCTACCACTGCCAGGGTCCCATGATCCAGGGACAACTTTCCCGGGAGAACACATGGCACACCCCAGGCTGTTGCAACGTCACATCAGCCTCTGCCACCACAGGCTCGCCCTGAATTCAGTACCACTCCCTTCCCCCAGCCTGAGTGAGCCACAGCCCCCTAATCAGCTGCTACCTTAATCCCCTCCTGGCGGGCAGGGAACAGACAACCTCAGGTGACCTACATGCAAGGGCAGGGCCAAATCCAAAGTAGAACCCCAGGAGCTGTGCGAACAAAGAAGAGAACGGGAAATTTATCCTTGCAGCCTCAGGAGCAGTGGATTAAATCCCCGCAGATAACTTGATGTGCCATACATCTGTGGAATACCTGAATAGACAACGAATCATCCCAAAATTGAGCCAGTGGACTTTGGGAGCAACTGTAGAACTGGGTTTTGCTGTATGCAACTGACTTGTTTCTAATTTTTATGTTTATCATACTATAGTTTTTAGCTCCTGATATCATTGGTGGATTTGTTTATTGGTTTGGTTGCTCGCTTCTGTTATTTTAATTACTTTAAAAATTTTTTATTTTAATAATTTTAAAAATTTTAATTATTTACTTTAATTTCTTTCTTTCCTTCCTTCCTTCCTTCCTTCCTTCCTTCCTTCCTTGCTGTATGCAACTGACTTGTTTCTAATTTTTATGTTTATCATACTATAGTTTTTAGCTCCTGATATCATTGGTGGATTTGTTTATTGGTTTGGTTGCTCGCTTCTGTTATTTTAATTACTTTAAAAATTTTTTATTTTAATAATTTTAAAAATTTTAATTATTTACTTTAATTTCTTTCTTTCCTTCCTTCCTTCCTTCCTTCCTTCCTTCCTTCTTTTTTTTTTCTTTCTTTTTTCTCCGTCTTCTGAGCCATGTGGCTGATAGGGTCTTGCTGCTTCCACCTGGTGTCAGACCTGAGCCTCTGAGGTAGGAAAGCCAAGTTCAGGACATTGGACCACCAGAGACCTCCCGACCCCATGTTATATTAATTGGCCAGAGCTCTCCCAGAGATCTCCATCTCAACGCTAAAACCCAGCTCCACTCAATGGCTAGCATTCTCCAGTGCTGGACACACAATACTAAACAACTAGCAGGACAGGAACACAACCCCACCCATTAGCAGAGAGCCTGCCTCAAATCATACTAAGTTCATAGACACCCCAAAACACACCACCAGACATGGCCCTGCCCAGCAGAAAGACAAGATCCAGTCCCACCCACCAGAACACAGGCACCAGTCCCCTCTACCAGGAAGCCTACACGAGCCCCTGAACCAACCTTACCCACTGGGGGCAGACACCAAAAACAATTGGAACTACGAACCTGTAGCCTGCTAAAAGGAGACCCCAAACACAGTAAGTAAAACAAAATGAGAAGACAGAGAAATACGCAGCAGATTAAAGAGCAAGGTAAAACCCACCAGACCAAACAAATGAAGAGGAAATAGGCAGCCTACCTGAAAAAGAATTCAGAGTAATGATAGTAAAGTTGATCTAAAATCTTGGAAATAGAATGGAGAAAATACAAGAAACATTTAACAAGGATCTAAAAGAACTAAAGAGCAAACAAACAATGATGAACAACACAATACATGAAATTAAAAATTCTCTGGAAGGAATCAATAGCAGAATAACTGAGGTAGAAGAACGGATATGTGACCTGGAAGATAAAATAGTGGAAATAACACTGGAGAGTAGAATAAAGAAAAAAGAATGAAAAGACTTGAGGACAGTCTCAGAGACCTCTGGAACAACATTAAAACACACCAACATTTGAATTATAGGGGTCCTAGAAGAATAAGAGAAAAAGAAAGGGTCTGAGAAAATATTTGAGGAGATTATACTTGAAAACTTCCCTAATATGGGAAAGGAAATGATCAATAAAGTCCAGGATGCACAGTGAGTCCTGTACCAGATAAATCCAAGGAGAAATGTGCCAAGATATTAAACTATCAAACTTTAAATACAAAGAAAAAATATTAAAAGCAGCAAGGGAAAAGCAACAAATAACATACAAGGGAATCCCCATAAGGTTAACAGCTGATCTTTCAGCAGAAACCCTGCAAGCCAGAAGGGAGTGGCAGGACATATTTAAAGTGATAAAAGAGAAAAACCTAAAACCAAGATTATTCTACCCAGCAAGGATCTCATTCAGATTCGATGGAGAAATTAAAACCTTTACAGACAAGCAAAAGCTAAGAGAACTCAGCACCACCAAACCAGCTTTACAACACATACTAAAGGAACTTCTCTAGGCAGGAAACACAAGAGAAGGAAAAGACCTACAATAACAAACCCACAACAATTAAGAAAATGGTAATAGGAACATATATATCAATAATTACCTTAAATGTAAATGGAATAAATGCTCCAGCCAAAAGACATAGACTGGCTAAATGGTTATGTAAACAAGACCCGTATATATGCTGTCTACAAGAGACCCACTTCAGACCTAGGGACATGTACAGACAAAGTGAGGGGATGGAAAAAGATATTCCATGCAAATGGAAATCAAAAGAAAGCTGGAGTAGCAATTTTCATATCAGAAAAAAGAGACTTTAAAATAAAGACTATCCCAAGAGACAAGGAAGGACACTACATAATGATTAAGGGATCAATCCAAGAAGAAGATATAACAATTGTAAATATTTATGCACGCAACATAGGAGCATCTCAATACGTAAGGAAAACGCTAACAGCCATAAAAGGGGAAATCAACAGTAACACAATCATAGTAGGGGACTTTAACACCCCACTTTCACCAAAGGATAGATCATCCAAAATGAAAATAAAAAGGAAA
This sequence comes from Physeter macrocephalus, assembly GCF_002837175.3. Taxonomy (NCBI): domain Eukaryota; kingdom Metazoa; phylum Chordata; class Mammalia; order Artiodactyla; family Physeteridae; genus Physeter; species Physeter macrocephalus. The sequence goes on along the minus strand of NC_041215.1, from coordinate 70,237,484 downwards.
CACAAGATTTAAATGACACATTAAACAAGGTGCACTTAATTGATATATATAGGACATTCCATCCTAAAACAACAGAATACACTTTTGTCTTAAGTGCTCATGGAACATTCTCCAGGATAGATCATATCTCGGGACACAAATCAAGCCTTGGTAAATTTAAGAAAATTGAAATTGTGTCAAGTATCTTTACTGACCACAACGCTATGAGACTAGATATCAAGTACAGGAAAAAAACTGTAAAAAATACAAACACATGGAGGCTAAACAATACGTTACTAAATAATAAAGAGATCACTGAAGAAATCAAAGAGGACGTCAGAAAATACCTAGAAACAAATGACACCAAAAACATGATGACCGAAAACCTATGGGATGCAGCAAAAGCAGTTCTAAGAGGGAAGTTTATAGCAATACCTTCCTACCTCAAGAAACAGGAAAAATCTCAAATAAACAACCTAACCTTACACCTAAAGCAATTAGAGAAAGAAGAACAAAAAAACCTCCAAAGTTAGCAGAAGGAAAGAAATCATAAAAATCAGATAAGAAATAAATGAAAAAGAAATGAAGGAAACAATAGCAAAGATCAGTGAAACTAAAAGCTGATTCTTTGATAAGGTAAACAAAATTGATAAACCATTAGCCAGACTCACCCCCCAAAAAAAAGGTGGGGGAGAAGACTCAAATCAACAGAATTAGAAATGTAAAAGGAGAAGTCACAACTGACACTGCAGAAATACAAAGGATCATGAGAGATTACTACAAGCAACTATATGCAAATAAAATGGACAATGTGGAAGAAATGGACAACTTGTTAGAAAAGCACAACCTTGTGAGATTGAACCAGGAAGAAATAGAAAATATAAACTGACCAATCACAAGCACTGAAATTGAAACTGTGATTAAAAATCTTCCAACAAACAAAAGCCCAGGACGTCCAGGACCAGATGGCTTCACAGGTGAATTCTATAAAACATTGAGAGAAGAGCAACACCTATCCTTCTCAAAATTTTCCAAAATATAGCAGAGGGAGGACCCCTCTCAAACTCATTCTACAAGGCCACCATCACCCTGATACCAAAAGCAGGAAAAGATGTCACAAAAAAACTACAGACCAATATCACTGATGAACATAGATGCAAAAATCCTCAACAAAATACTAGCAAACAGAATCCAACAAAACATTTAAAGGATCATACAACATGATCAAATGGGGTTTATCCCAAGAATGCAAGGATTCTTCAATATATGCAAATCAATCAATGTGATACACCATATTAACAAACTGAATGGTAAAAACCATATGATGATCTCAATAGATGCAGAAAAAGATTTTGACAAGATTTAACACCCATTTATGATAAAAACTCTCCAGAAAGAAAATCAATGAATTTGGTAAAGTAGCAGGATACAAAATTAATGCACAGAAATCTCTTGCATTCCTATACACTAATGATGAAAAATCTGAAAGAGAAATTAAGGAAACACTCCCATTTATCATTGCAACAAAAAGAATAAAATACCTAGGAATAAACCTACCTAAAGAGACAAAAGACTTGTAGTTAGAAAACTATAATACACTGATGAAAGGAAATAAAGATGATACAAACAGATGGTGAGATATGCCATGTTCTTGCATTGGAAGAATCAATATTGTGAAAATGACTATACTACCCAAAGCAATCTACAGATTCAATGCAATCCCTATCAAACTACCCATGGTTTTTTTTCACAGAACTAGAACAAAAATATTCACAATTTGTACGTATACACAAAAGACCCCGAATAGCTAAAGCAATCTTGAGAAAGAAAAACGGAGCTGGGGGAATCAGACTCCCTGACTTCAGACTATACTACCAAGCTACAATAATCAAGACAGTATGGTACCGGCACAGAAACAGAAATATTGATCAATGGAACAGGATAGAAAGCCCAGAGATAAACCTACGTACATATGGTCATCTTATCTTTGATAAAGTAGGCAAGAATATAAAATGGAGAAAAGACTGACACTTCAATAAGTGGTTCTGGGAAACCTGGATAGCTACATGTAAAAGAATGAAATTAGAATACTTCCTAACACCATACACAAAAATAAGCTCAAAATGGATTAAAGACCTAAATGTAAGGCCAGACACTCTAAAACTCTTAGAGGAAATCATAGGGAGAACCCTCTATGACATAAATCACAGCAAGATCCTTTTTGACCCCCCTCCTAGAGAAATGGAAATAAAAACAAAAATAAACAAATGGGACCTAATGAAAGTTAAACGGTTTTGCACAGCAAAGGAAAACATAAACAAGATGAAAAGACAACCCTCAGAATAAGAGAAAATATTTCCAAACGAAGCAACTGACTGAGGATTAATCTCCAAAATATACAAGCAGCTCATGCAGCTCAGTATCAAAAATCAAACAACCCAATCCAAAACTGGGCAGAAGACCTAAATAGACGTTTCTCCAAAGAAGATATTCAGATTGCCAACAAACTCATGAAAGAATGCTCAACATCACTAATCATTATAGAAATGCAAATCAAAACTACAGTGAGGTATCACCTCACACCAGTGAGAATGTCCATCATGAAAAAAATCTACAAACAATAAATGCTGGAGAGGGTGTGGAGAAAACGGAACCCTCTTGCACTGTTGGTGGGAATGTAAATTGATTGAGGTTCTTTACAAAACTAAAACTAGACTACCATATGACCCAGCAATCCCACTACTGTGCGTATACCCTGAGAAATCTGTAATTCAAAAAGAGACATGTACCACCATGTTCATTGCAGCAGTATTTAACAATAGCCAGGACATGGAAGCAACCTAAGTGTCCATTGACAGAGGAATGGATAAAGAAGATGTGACACATATATACAATGGAATATTACTCAGCCATAAAAAGAAATGAAATTGAGATATTTGTAGTGAGGTGGATGGAACTAGAGTCTGTCAAACAGAGTGCAGTAAGTCAGATAGATAAAAATATCGTATGCTAACACATATAGATGGAATCTAAAAAAAATGATACTGATGAACCTAGGGGCAGGACAGGATAAAGGCGCAGATGTAGAGAATGGACTTGAGGACACGGGGAGGGGGAAGTGTAAGATGAGAGAGTTGCATTGACATATACACACTACCAAATGTAAAATAGCTAGCTAGAGGGAAGCGGCCACATAGTACAGGGAGATCAGCTTGGTGCTTTGTGACCATCTAGAGGGGTAGGATAGGGAGGTTGGCAGGCTGACACAAGAGGGAGGATATATGGGGATATATGTATACGTATAGCTGATTCACTTTGTTATGCAGCAGAAACTAACACAACATTGTAAAGCAGTTATACTCCAATAAAGATGTTAAAAAAAAGCATACACTATTTGAGAAGAAAAATTAAACAAAGAAGAAAAATTAATCTATCTCTACCCTTCCTGCCTTCCAAGTCCAGCTTTCAGTTTTCTTCCCACACAGCTACAACATCTGGGAAATGGTAGGAGTAGCTGAGGCAATGATGGCTATTAATTTCAACACCCCAATAATTTTAACTTTTCCTTAAAAATCCAAATGTGTATATATGCAATGGAATATTACTCAGCCATAAAGAATAATGAAATTCTGTTGTTTGCAACAGTGTGGATGGATCTCAAGGGTAGTATGCTCAGTGGAGTAAGTCAGGCAGAGAAGGACAAACACTCTGTTATCACCTACATGTGGAATCTGAAAAATAACATGAATGTATATGCATGTATCTAACAAAACAGAAACAGACCCAGTGATAAAGAGATCAAAGTAATGGTTAGCAGTGGGAAGAGGGAAATGGGGAAGGGGAAGATATGGTATCAGATTAAGAGATACAAACTAAACTATTATAAAATAAATGAGCAACAAGGATATACCCTATAGCACATGGAAATATAGCTGTTATTTTGTAATAACTTTAAATGGAGCATAATCTATAAAAATATTGAATCACTATGCTATACACCTAATACTAATATAATATTATTAATCAACTATACTTCAATTTAAAAATAAAATAAAATTATTCCCCCCCCAAAAAAACCAGAAAATAAAAAAACGAACCCAGTTTCCTGCCTGCAAAGGTTAAATATTCATTTCTTGCTATGCTATTAAACTGGCAATTATGTTGGATTTTTTAAATGGTTCTGCATCATGTTATGTTCCTGCCTTCATATGATGTCCAACCTGAATTAACATGACTGGAACAGATGCTAAATGACTCTACCCAAGTCACTTGTGTCCTGTTTTACACTTCACTTCATGAACTGTGCTAGACCAAGAGAACATTGGCTCTCCAGCTCCAAGTCACACCATATGTCTTCAAATTCATTAGATATAGGCTTGTGATCACTTTACTGCCCACCTGATCCCACTGTTGCTTTCTTAAAATTTAAACGCAAAGGAACATACATAGCAATAAAAGTTTAAGTTATAAGGATATGTGGTTTTATATTTAAGTTTTCAGTAGAATTTTTTACTAGTATAGGTTAGGGAATAGGCAGTAATTTTTACTGGCTGAAGTATAAAACTGCAGAAAATTTGTTGGTTTTGTGTAATGAGCTGAAATTTAAGGTGTTTTTATTTAGAAAGGTTATGAAATTCAGACAGGGTGAAAGTCATTTTTATTACAAATAAAGGTGTTATTTTGAAACTGTAACATGATAGGCTGTTGGGGTAACAGGAGGAACTATATTAAAATTAAACGGAGACTGTGGATGCAAGCTCCCCTCTGCATGTTAATGGTTTGGGAGGCAGTCTTCCATGGCTCTTTCCTTCTAAGAGTAGTGGTCGGTAAATCTTGTGGTTACTTAATTTGCATTGGTCTTCTGAAGATATCGCTATTTGCCTTCCTAAACCAAACTTCCTTTGGAAAAGTGAAGCATCTCTGGTGACACAGGTCAGGCAGGAGTGGCTTCTATTTACACATATGCAAACTGAGACTTTGACTTGAAATAATGCAGCAAATTAAATCTCAGAGTACATCCCCAGTTCCAGGACACTCTATTCAACCCACCTTGTAAATAGTGAGGTCTGATTTTAGGGTAAATGGCCAACCTGATTTTTGTGTGAAAACAGAAATGTGCACAGTGCTTTTCCTGAAGACTGTTTTGAATGAAATATTCTGCCTCTATCAGTGAAGAAATAAGTCATGCTCTTGGAAAACCAAAACCAAAACTAAAACAAAAAAACACATCCATAACAATGATTATGAAATCATCAGAAAGTCGTTTATCATTCACACAGTATTAAAGAAGGTAAGACTCATTTCCTTCTCATTATGAAGAAAGGATTGAGGGCACAACACATTTATTTAATTCACAAATGTTTTCTGAGATTTGAACCAGCTCTGTGCTGGGCGCTGGTGGTAATGAGCAGAGGTATCACGCTTCTGGTGATGACAGCTTCCCCTCAGTGGTCTTCCCCTATGCTCTACAGGTACTGATAGGAGCCCTCAAATCAGATTGATTAAAATAAGAGACGGTGGGTTAAGTAAATGAAAGAGGGGGTGATAGATTTGTGATTTGGTGGTGATGGGGTTATCAGGCAGTCCCAGGTGAGAAGAGAAGCCTGTGGGGGAGAGGGGAGCCAGCTGTATAGCCTCATAAAAAAGTCCTTTTCCCTCATCTTTCTTCCAAGGGGAGAGTGGTAATGAAAAAGGGATAAACAATACAAAATTCAGCTCATTTCTCCCATTTGCAGGTAACTAGAATTTATTCCAGATAAGAGAGTACATTGACTGGAATCTCTTACCCTACAGAATCAACATTCTATCTTCAAACATTTTATTTTTACTTTTTAAATATTGATTGATTGATTGATTTTTGGCTGTGTTAGGTCTTAGTTGCAGCACGCAGGATCTTTCGTTGTGGTGCGCGGGCTCTGTAGTTGTAGTGTGTGGGCTCAGTAGTTGCGGTGCGCAGGCTTAGTTATCCCGCAGTATGTGGGATCTTAGTTCCCTGACCAGGGATCAAACCCAGTCCCCTGCATTGGAAGGTGGATTCTTAACCACTGGACCACCAGGGAAGTCCCTTCAAACATCTTAGATGACTAACTTGCACTTTTATTTTCCAGTTAAGCCAAAACATATTTTCCCCACATCTTTATTCCATTAGTGATGAAACATTTAAAAAAATTTTAAAGGAAGGAAAATAACATGTTATTGGGTAAAACATTTATTCCTGGGTGCTTGTACCCCACATAACACATGTTATTATTTGACTAGTTTCTTTTCAAATATTCTGGGGAAAGTTAGGCCAACTATTACTATTTGTACAGAAAGTGACTTGCTTTCTCTTGTATTCTGCCAGAATTTTCTTTTTTATTTAATTGCCTTATTTTTAATTTTACCTTCTTGCTCTAGGCTTTATATTGACTTTCAGTTTTCAATGTTTACACACATTGGGTATTTGCAGACAATTCTCATGTTCCCCTTAGTTAGCCAACTGCATGTACATTATTTATTCTTTTAATATTTCCTCTAGAGTAAATACTTCTGGTTCCTTAATTATTCCTGTTGATTTCTTCTGAACTTCCCACAGTATGTCTCTCTTTTTCCCATAATGAGATCCCCAAACTAAGTGCATATTCCTGCTTCAGTCTCCTGAATCACAAAAAGGGGACTCTTTTTCCTCTATTCCATAACATAATTTTTTGCATGTACAGTTCAAAATAACAATGACCTTTTTCACTTAATGTTTCAGTACAAACCTACTCATCATTACCTTCCAGTAATATTTAAAATATTTTAGAAATATGAACTCACTTCCCATCTTGTGACCACAGGTGTTTAGTAGATTGGTAAATTGTGATCTCTAGTTTTTTGAGGCTGAGGCTTTCAAATTACCGTGTTACTCTGCTTCATGATGATCCAGTACACTGTAATCAGGTACAGCAGTAAGTCCACTTCTACAGCTTTTCCAGGCTTCCATTGCTTCATAATTGATGAAGTGTCAGGAAAGGAAAAGGATTGGCAAACTGAATTCTCTCAGAAGAGGGATGGGGATTTCACATATGTGAAAGGAAAGTGTCCATCCTTTGGTTTATCCTCTAAAGAGATTTAATATAAGTTATTTCCATGATTTCCTTCCTTCAGTCATTTTTAATTCTGCCTTTATTAATTTCCCTGAAATATCATTTTAGAATGTTACTCTTAAATGCTTCTGTGCCTTCCCATTGCTTATGTGACAAAATCCAAACTCTTCAGCTTAACATTTAAGGTTCTCTCCAAAGAGTTCAGCCTTGTGCCCCCTTTTCGCCTTTTAGGAATCTTCATTTTGTATGTGTGAATGTTTGTTTGTGTGCTTGTGTGTGTCTGGGTAGTGTACAACTCACCACTTCCACATTTTTGCACATAAAATTCTGCTCATTGTACAACTTTCTTTTATAAAGCTTGATCATACTTGCAAAGTCCTTCTAGAACTCCGTTATTCCTGTTCTTAGTGATATTTATTTGACCACATCATTTATGTCTTGTATTAAGAGACATCTCTTCAAATATCTATGTATCTCCCTTCCAAACTTCCTAGCTCTTTGAGCAAAGGACAGTGTTTGCATTTTTTAATTGTCTTGCACAATGTAAAATCACCCCAAAAAAACAAAAACCAAAACCAATGAAGCGTGATTTCTCACACTATCCATAATGTTTAAGGGTAATGAAAATATTGAGTAAGTGTTAAGAGTTCAGTTGGGTCCCCCAAAATTCATGTGCTGAAGTCCTAACCCCCAGTACCTCGCACTGTGACCTGATTTGGAAACAGGGTCATTGCAGATGTAATTAGTTAAGATGAGGCCATACTGGAATTGGTTTAGTCCCATGTGACTGATGTCTTCATACAAAGGAGAAATTTGAACACAAATGAAACACACATAGATGCTAGGAGAGAGGCTCAGAACTTCCCTAGCATCTTCAGAAGGAGCATGGCCCTGTGCCACCTTGATCTTGAACCTCTAGTCTCTAGAACTGTGAGATAATAAATTTCTTTTGTTTAAGATACTGAGTTTGTGTATGTACTCTGTTACAGCAGCCCTAGCAAATGGATACAATAAAAAACTAATAATATTTTATGAAAATGATGCCCAATTAGTAAGGCTACCATACATTGTCATATTTTTTCTCTCTTTAAAAAAACTGATTCATACTGACTGAAAGACCACTATGTTAAATTAATAAAATGATCTTTAACATCTCTTTGGATACAGTGTGTTGTGGATCCTATCCTAAAGGACAAGCCCTCTCATTATGACTACAGTAGACAATTTCCTAAGTATATTTTCTGCTCTCATCGCCTTGACTTGTACATTTTTTTTCCGTTGAAACTTGCCACTCATGTTGACATAGATTTGTTGTGCGTGATGAAGTGACAAAATCAATAAAAAAGGCATGTGACTCTTCTGCTTGCAGAGGGACTTTATTTTTTGTGTCCCTCCAAACTATTTCTATGAAGTTGTAGTTATTTCTTTGGTCTTTTTTATTCTACCTGCAGCTTAGAGATTGCTCTTGGAAATAGCATATGGTACATCTCCAAAATTTTACTCTCATTGAAATAAATTTATGTGACCATATATTCTAAAATGGTGCCCTCCCTGTTCTAATCCCCCGACCAATAAGAAGCTTAAATTAGCAATTCAACTTGGAAGACACACATGATTGTTCTATGATTTCCTCTTCCCGTAAAAAAAAAAGAAATTCCTATTTTCATCTAGTGCCAAGAAATGTCTTCTTTTTTCCCACATTCCTCACACTTATCTAGAATCAGTAATATTATTCAAAGCTGAACCTTCTGGTTCTAAAATTATCTATGTAAACAAAAAATTGCCTAAATGCTAAGTATATACACTAACCACAAAATTAAAATCAGATTTTAAAACTAGAGAGTCACATTATCACGTGTATTTTGAGGATGTAAATGCCCTGTGGAGAGAGAGTCCTAGGGCAGTGGCATTGAAAGAAATGATGAGGGCTCAGATTAAGGTGGTAGCTGTTTGGATGGTGAAGAGGGGGTAAAGGTGGTCAACTTGATAGAAATTGGTTATCATTTAACTTGGAGGGTGAGAAAGAAAGAGAACTTGTTGATAATTCCTACTTCATTTTTAGTAGTTTGTGAGGCCACTGTCAGAGAAATCCAGCAGGAACTCTATAAGGTATCCGTGCTATTGTTCTTCTTGTCATTATTTACCAGTTCAGGGAAAGAGAAAAATAAAATTTATCTTTTCATCATTAAATGAATTTAAATGTGAGTAGCATAAAATAAGCTCAATATGAATAGATTTCCTAAAATTTTTTTATCATTGGCTATGGTTTTTTTTTTTGTTTTTTTTTTTTTTGTTTTTTTTTTTGTGGTACGCAGGCCTCTCAGTGTTGTGGCCTCTCCCGTTGCAGAGCACAGGCTCCGGACGCACAGGCTCAGTGGCCATGGCTCACGGGCCCAGCCGCTCTGCGGCATGTGGGATCTTCCCGGACCGGGGCATGAACCCGTGGACCCTGCATCGGCAGGTGGACTCTCAACCACTGCGCCACCAGGGAAGCCCCTGGCTATGTATTTTGAAATAACAATTTGTCCAAATACAGCTAAAAATAAAAGTACAGAGAAAAAATTTTCAATACAAAGAAATGAAAGTGTTAACAATTAAATTAGATAATTTATAATAAAATTTCAAGATGGCTTATACATGATGGGAAATAACCTATGCTGCTAATACTCTATTATTCCTATAAATTGACTGCCCACTGAGAGATCTTGCCTTGAATATTTTAACTGTTCTTGACCCACATTTTCATTACTGAATTTCAAAATTAATAATCTGGCTTTAGTCAACTATATATTATAACTGGTATGCAGTTGTAGATCTGGTGATCCCAGGTTAATATTTTGAATTCTGGTTTTGGAAAAAAAGCGTTTTTTTTTAATAGGTATGACACTGAATACATGATTTTTAGATGACCTTTTATGAGGAAGGACTAGCAGTTTGTAATTGTAGATCTTTCATTTTTTCTGTGAAAGTGGTCCCCAAGGAACTGCTATTAAAACAGATTCTTGCCAGTCTTAAATCAAGAAGATACAAAATTGAAAGAAAAGTACTTAAAGAATGAAAGTAACATAAAATCATAAATTAAAAATTATTTTAAGAAGTTTATACAAATAACTATTATAGGAAAAAAAGAGAATAATATTTCTTAAATTCTGTTCCAGGCATGCTATGTAATTAACCTATTAAATATAACAAACATATGAGTTAGGTATTATTATTTTTGCTTTAAAGATAGAAAACAGAGGTTCTGAGAAGTAGAGCAGTTGCCCCAAGATCACACATTAATAAAGAGTAGAACTGCCTCTGAATTTGTGTTTTCCTTCTACAGCTTTTTGTTTTTTCACTATAGCCCTATACATAAGCACATAGGACTGCATGAACTGCATAAAGGCCCTTATGTTAGTCTCTTTTGTCCTTTTGCAAATAATCCCACTGAAGCTTAGAAATGAGTAGTAAAAACCTTACCTCTTGCTTCACTGGAACTGATTTGCGTATTTGTAAAACAGAATCTTTCTCAAAATTGAACTTGAGAGATAGGAAAACAGCTCAAAATCTGATTAGCATGTTTTATTTTTTCCCCTGTCAAAAGTTGAAAAAATTGTATACCTAAATCTTTATCTGTATATGTATATGTCTGTGTACACACATAAGTAGAAAGTATAATATAATAGCTGATAGGAATTATTTATATACTCTTGATACCAGTTCATCTAGCATGTGTTACAGAATCTCTCCCAGTCTATGACTTGTCTTTCAACTTTGTTCATAGTGTCTTCTGGTCCGGGGTACAAAAACAAATTCTAGGATGTAATATAATTCTTCTTCATTTTCTTCTAATAATTTCTGTATTTTTATATGTAAGAATTTAATTCACCTGGTATTCTTTTTCTGAATGTTGTGAAGTAGATATTTACTTTATTTTTATATGGATTTGAAATATAGCCATTTATTTGTATACCATCTTTTGCAACTGGAAATGCCTAACTCTTATGGCTTAATAATAATCTGACTTTATACAAAGTAACTGATTATTAGACTTTTCATTGGTAATAATGATGCCAGAAAACTATGAAATTATAACTTTAAAATGTTGAGATAAATTACTGTCAACTTAGAATTTTATGACCCACCAGAGTGTCATTAAAGAGTGAAAGCAAAATTAAAATATCACCAGATATTAAGATATGTATACCCATAAGCCCCATCTAAAAAAAAAAAGACAAAACCAAAACCTGTTAAAAATATTGTTTTCAATGAGAAAAAACCTTGAAAAAAGTAGACAAGTTGTGGCTAATGGAATGGTGAGCACAAACGTTAGTAAAATTTGCTGGTTAGATTTAGTTCACGTCCTCACTTAAAAAAAACTAATGAATTTTGTAAAGGCAAAGAGATAAGTTTTAAAGAGTTAAAAATGTTTGCAAAAAATAAGACTGGAGGGAAAGTGTGTTTAAAGAACAGTGAAGATATTTCCTTGTCATGGCCAAAAAGAGACTAGAAGTACTGGATAATGTAGATTTTAGAAAGTCTGTAATACATTACAAATAAACACTAAAAGATGAGAAACATAGATTGTAAAAATCAGCAATGAAAAAAGACAGAATGTTTGTCAATCCATGTGAAAGCAAGGAAGGAAAAGAAATAGGACAAACGGTATGAATAGTAAGCAGGAAACACAAAATGATAGGGAGGAAATAATTTTAAATATATTGGTAGCCATAATACATATTAACAAATTAAATATACCTTCTTAAGTCCAAAGACCAGCTATATGCTATGTGTAAGTGATATGCATAAGCAAATTCCAAAGAATGTTTAAAAATAAAATAATGTAAAGTGATATAATAGGCAAATAAAAAATTTTAAAAATGAAATTAGCAAAATTCATATAAAATTAAAATGTTGGCATCTCCCACAATTAAAAAGAATAAAGGGGATCATTATATATGATAAAAATAAAAATACACCAAAAATATATTTTATTCAGAAGTTTATGTGCACTTAACATTCTAGCTCAAAAAGGTACAGAGCAACCACAGAAAAAATGATAGTAAGGGATTCACAAATCCATAATGATAGCAGGGAATTTTAATGCAGCTCTATCAGAAACCCATTGACCAAACAGTCACAGGTATAAACTTTTGTATTATCTGCAAAAATATAATAAGGTCACAAGTAACTTGTAGACACTTTGAACAACAATACTAAAAATTTTGAGCTGATAGAAATCTGCTAATAGAAATCTGCCTCCAATAAATAGTTTGCCAGTACTTTTAGAACATAACTAAAATTTACCAGGTACTAGTTTGCAAATAAATTTTAAAGAGTTTAAGTAATTAATATCCAACATACCATATTCTCTAATAATGCAATTAAAGACCAACATTAAAAAGGTGACATTTTCTTCATATTAAGAGACTTTATAATGAAGTCCTGAATAAGTAATAGATTATTCAAAAAATCATGATGGAAATGACAAAATAATTACAACTGAGGAAATTGAAAATAATCAATGTGTGCATCTAGTCCTGTGTTATGCAGTTAAAATAGTACTTTTGACAGCCTCAAAAGCTTTTGCTAAAAATAGAAAAACAAATGAAAGTAAATAATATCCATACCCACCCAAAGAAGCAAGAAGTTACACCAAAATAAACGTAAAACTCTAATAAGGGAGGAAATAATAAAGACAAAAACAATATTTAATAAAATATTAATTACTAGAGAGGATGAAAAGAAATACAGTAGTCAAAATTCCAGGAAATAAAAAACAGTACAAAATATATGTAATCCAAATAATCAGCATGCCAACATAAGATGTGAAAAAAAAAATGGAGTGAGCTTTGAAAACAAATATGAGGGGCTTCCCTGGTGGCGCAGTGGTTGCGCGTCCGCCTGCCGACGCAGGGGAACCGGGTTCGCGCCCCGGTCTGGGAGGATCCCACATGCCGCGGAGCGGCTCAGCCGGTGAGCCATGGCCGCTGAGCCTGCGCGTCCGGAGCCTGTGCCCCGCAACGGGAGAGGCCACAGCAGAGGGAGGCCCGCATACCAAAAAAAAAAAAAAAAAGAAAAAGAAAACAAATATGAGTCTTCAAGTACCTTAATGAATAATATTCTCGATAGCAAATCCACCCTCAAATGGCTGTTTCCAGTAATGACCCTAGTGAAATCTAAAAGCATTTTTATTCCATATTGAAACTTTTTGTTTCAGCAGAACTAGAAGTGGCATATTTTATTAAACAGATGTATTCTAGAGCTAGAACAGCCAGGTTAGATGCCTTGTTCCACCAGGTACTAGCTCAGCAACCTAGGAAAATTTACCCTAAGACTCATCTACAAAATACAAATAATAATGATAGTATATAATCCATGTAGACAACACACAGCATAGTTTTTGGTACAGAAATAAGCAACCAGTAAATATTATAACTTCTCCCCCTCCTCTTCCTCCTCCTCCTCATTTTAGAGTAGGAAATGGAAATATATGGTTGGGTTACAGGAATGAAAATTACACTGTTTCCTCCATGGCAACTTAGAAAAATTTTCCGACTTTATGTTTATTGGTCAGACAGAAACTGACAGCCCTAGGAAGAATGGTTACAATTTATAAGAACGAGAAAGAGGAAGAGAGGGAGGAGAGAAAAAGATGTCGGGGTGGGGTGGCAGGGGGAGAGGAGGGAGAGAAGGAGGAGGAGAGAGAGGGAAGGGGAAATATGCATGCATGTGTATTTTGGGGCCTGCGTATATGGTGTATATGTACACGCTTTGGAAATACTGTATTTTCAGTTAAAGATGTGTAATGTCTATAGAGTCAGAAGGGTGAGCATTGCAGAACTTGGCACAATGCTTGACATATAGGAGACATTAAATTAATGTCTTTGGACTTGAGTTGAAGTGATAAGGAATATTCAAGCTGTTAATTTTGTTATCAGAGATGGAGTGTGTAAAATAACTGACAAAAAGCAAACCTAAAAAACCTGACATAATTTCAGAGACTTGTAAGTCAGATAGAACTGTGCGTACATCTGCAGATGGGTGAAATTTTCCTTTTCAGGAAAGCAAGCTAAAAAACTGAGCAAGGCTCTTTTTAAGGCTTTGCAAAAACTTTATCGAGTGTTTTCTCCTATCATTGCCCCTTTTCACATTTCTTTATATGCGTATACAAAGGGTTCCTCTTTTTGTAAGAGGAGAGAGAAAACTACCCTACAATTGATCAGATTGTTCATTTCAACCTTTGTAAGATTTGTTGTCTTGAATTAGTTGAAGATAGTGAGAGGGCCCTAATATGACATTAGTGGGAGGTATCTGTGTGACTGAGGGCAAGATTTGGCCACAAGATTTTTCTAACAAGTATTGCAATATTTTTAAAATGTCATATATTCTATATATAGTGACTGGGTTTTAATTTAATGTTCTTTTAAAATTTAAGAATAAAGAGAGAATTAGTCAAAGGAGTAAGTCTTGGTTGTGTATGCAGGTGTTGGCAAGTGTTAAGCATGAAATCAGCCATGGTGTTAATGAAGAGTTCCCTGTCCTCTACCTGTCAGGTATCCCTATCTAAGGTAAGAGGCAGGACTTGGGACCATATAAAATAGTCTGTTTCTTTAAGAAGTGTCGGTTAATACAGAACTGAAAAGAGAATGACAGTGAATTTTCTATTAATTTTCGAACCTTGCTACTGCCAAAATGTAATAAAAAGACAGTATTTTAAAGCAGAAAAGATTAAATGTTTATTAGTTTTGATCTATAAAGATGATTGCTATCAGAGGTTCTCAAACTTTACTTGACATCAGAATACTCTTGGGATAACTGTTGAAGTGCAGATGCTTACACACCACGTCCAGGATTCAGGCACTCGAACGGGGACTGGAAATCTGTATTTTAAGATATAGATTATTCTAGAGAAACTTAGGTGGTGTGTTAGTTTGCTAGGGATGTTGTAACAAAATAATACAGTCTGGGTGGCTTAAGCAACAGAAGTTTATTTTTCACAGTCTTGGTGGCTGGAAGTCCAAGATCAAGGTGTCAGCAGGTTTGGTTTCTTCTGAGGTCTCCCTCCTTATCTTGCAGATGGTCATCTCCTTGCTGTGTCCTCACATTGTCTTTCCTTCATGCATGTGCATGTTTGGTGTTTTTTTGTGTATCCAAACTTTCTTTTCTTATAAGGACACCAATTAAAATGGAATAAGGCCTACCCTAAGGGCCTCATTTTAACTTAATCTCTTTAAAGGCCCTATCTCCAAATACAGGCACATTCTGAGGTATTGAGGGTTAGTGCTTCAACATATGAATCTGGGGACACAATTCAGTCCATAACAGTTGGTGCATGTAAAAACACTCTAGAAAGCCATCTCTTGATAACATTCTGCTTTAACAACCGAGACAACCCAAGTAATATATTGAGAATTAGTTCCCTCCTAGACTGTTTTCTGAAAAGTCTCTGGCTGCTGATTAAACTATTCTTGAAAACTTGCAAAAATAATACGAAGTGAGTTGTCCCACTACTGCTTAAAATGTAAATGTTTAGGTTCATATCTGAGGCATGGTACTACTCTCCAGCCCTCCCCTAATCAAAGTCAATAAAACAAAAATCCCCTGATGCACCCTGGGAAGCCCAATGAAAAGAGGAGCCCTGACCTAGGCTATTGATATGTAGGTGAAACCTTTTCATCTTTTTCTGCCCAAATACCATGGGAAGGGGGAGACAAAACATGCCTTAGGCAGGAGTCGTATTTCTAGATTTTATGTAAAAAAATTTTTGGAAAGTGCTTATATCATTGACACTGTTGCAATAGCAACTTATTAGGACACTTGGAACCACACTTATGAATTTGACCACTACTTTCACTTGACAATCTGTCTATGAGCTGTCCTTTCATTATACGGTATAAGAATAGACTTTGCAACCATGTGATAGAAAATGCTTTCCCCATATGGTCAAGAGAAGGTGACAGTAAGTCCTTCTCATATCCTGTTAGTAGAGCTCTCCAGAACAGTATCACCAGCAGGGACCAAAAAAGACTGACCCACTAAAGGAACCTCTTAAGTGGACAGCATGGAGGACTTCGCAGGGCAAATATTTCTTGTCATGCGGAAGAGTGATGGAGATTTTTAATATCTGAAATTCTTGTAGTTCACTGTAAATTGTGATTTATGTGATAATAACCATTGCGTAGATAGGTTCACAATTGAACTCTAATTTGTTCAACAAAAAGATATAGGCACCAATAAGATATATATTAATTAACTATTCGTTGAAGCATTTCCTCTTACATTGTATCAAGTTTCTATACTTTGCTCAACTGTTAAATACTTTTGTGAGCACCATAGTAGCAAAACGAAGAATGAAGTCATGTCAAAATAATTCAGGGCCCTGCACTGACATATATAGACTACCATGTGTAAAATAGATAGCTAGTGGGAAGCTGCTGTATAGCACAGGGAGTTCAGCTCGGTGCTCTGTGATGACCTAGAGGGGAGGGATGGGGGGGCGGGTGGGAGGGCGGCTCAAGAGGGAGGGGATATATGTATACATGTAGCTGATTCACTTTGTTGTACAGCAGAAACTAACCCAACATTGTAAAGCAATTATACTCCAATAAAAAAAAATCACAAGCTATAATATACATCTTTAAGACATTCCATTTACAATAGTGTATCAGTTATGAAATGCATTTTGTTGCTTGTAACAGGGATTGAAAATAAAAGCTGTATAAACAAACAAAGAAAAAAATTCAGGGAAAAATGCCTCTTTCCCATGTGATGACCAAAGAATTTAAGCAGAATTCATGTTTCCTCTCCCACACACTATAAAGATCACTATATATTTTTTCAAATTATAAAACAAATGTATGTTTTGTATAGAAGACACCTTTCAAAAAGCATCTACTAAGTAGGATCATTGTTAACATTTTTGTATATATTTGTCTGTACTTATGGATGTGTTTTTCTTCTCAATGTTTATTACAAACTGGCTACAAAATTACGTTCACAGCATAGTTGACTTTGCATGTGTAAAGGCAAGTTTACTCCTAATTCAACACCTCCATCAGGGAGCATTACTTAAAGGGAAAGGTCAACTTTATGTATTTTATAAGCTCTTAAATGTCAGAAATTGGTCTTCTACATCTTGTTACATAGTTGATAATTGGGAATGACAATAATTGAAATGAGACAAGACTGTTTTATTCTACACCAGGAAAAGAAAATAAATAGAATTATTTGATTTGGCAATGACTAAATTGTTCTAAATAAGATCAATGGATTTCTAATCACCCTGTCCCTATTTCATGCTGCATGTGGGGTCTTAGCTCCCTGACCAGGGATTGAGCCCGCGCCCCCTACAGTGGAAACATTAGAGTCTTAACCACTAGACCGCCAGGGAAGTCCCTCTGTGCTTCTTTTTTTTAAAATTTCTTTCTCATTCCTCTGGTATTCCTAAGACATGGGCTCAGTGCCCGGAATATAGTAGATGCTTAGTCATTAGTTATTTTCTCAAGCTACAGAAACAACATTGAAATATTTTATATTGGTCCCTAAACTACGATAGGAATTTAGATTCAGATATACAATGGTAGATCTGGGTGAAAATCTAGGAATTTTTAAAATCAGAATTGGAAAATAAGTTTCTCTCCAAAATTCCTCTATAATTGACTTATTGGGGGCCCCTGTTTGTTACTAATCTTGCATTTTCTAATCACTCCACATTCTCTAGCTAGGGGAGTTCATCAACCCCATTGTTTTAGAAGTCAGCAACCTCGTGTACTCCATTTTGCTTGTTCTTTGATATCTTAAAACTAATGTCTAAATATGACCTCTTGACTCCTGCCTCCATCACCAATTATGCGCCTCCATATAGGCTCCCCTCAGAGTCTTTATGTCAGGTAAATTTATCTTATCACAATTTACCCTGTTGCTTTAAATTAGAAATCTGAGAGTCACCCTTAATACCTTCCTCTCTCCTACACCCTCACATCCAAACTATCAGAAAGTCCTTTTTACATCACTCAGACAGCCTTTAGGTTTTTTTCAGAGGAAATTGTTCCATATGTAGCTGTAGACTCAGTGTGTCTGGAGAAGGAGGTAAGCTCAGAGTCTTGAACTGGATCAGAAAGCCCTTTTTTGTTTATTTGTTTGTTTTTATGAAATATTTTATGTTTTAGAACAGGTTTAGGTTCACAGCAAAATTGAGAAGAAACAGAAATTTCTACCCTCACAATTGTAGAGACTCCCTCATGTCAAATCTCCCATTAGAGTGGTAAAAATTGTTATAACTGGTGAACCTACATGGACACATCATAGTCACCCAAAGGTTATAGTTTACATTATGCTTCACTCTTGGTGTTGTACATTCTATGGGTTTGGACAGGCGTATAATGACATATATCCACCATTATAGTATCATACAGAGTGGTTTCACTGCCCTAAAAATCCTCTCTGCTTGGCAGATTTTATCCCTCCCTAACTCCTAACTCCGGGTAACCACTGATTGTTTTACTGTCTCCATAGTTGTACCTTTTCCAAAATGTCATATATTTGGAATCATACAGTATGTAATTTTTTCATATTGGCTTTTTTTTCACTTAGTAATATGCATTTAAGATTTTTTCATGTCTTTTATTAGCTTCATAGCTCATTTCTTTTGAGCACTGAATAATATTCCATCATCTGGCTATATCACAGTTCATTTACCCATTCACTTACTGAAAGAAGTTGCTTCCAAGTTTTGGTAATTATGAATAAAGCTGCTATAAATATCCCTGTGCAGGTTTTCTGGTAGACATAAATTTTCAACTCCTTTGAGTAAATACCAACCACTGCAAGTGCTGAATCGTTTGAAAGAGTATGTTTACTTTTGTAAGAAACCACCAAACTGTCTTCCAAAGTGGCTGTACCATTTTGTATTCCCTCCAGCAATGAATGAGTGTTCCTGTTGCTTCACATCCTTGCCAGCATTTGGTGTTGTCAGTGTTCCAGATTTTGACCATTCTAATAGGTGTGCAGTGGTACCTCATGCTGTTTTTTAAAATTTGCATTTCCCTGATGACATATGATGTGGAGTATCTTTTCATATGCTTATTTGCCATCTGTATATCTTCTTTGGTAGGGTGTCTGTTAATGCCTTTGGCCCACTTTTTTATTTGAGTAATTTGTTTTCTTGTTGAGTTTAAGAGTTTTAAAATATATTTTATATAACAGTTCTTTGTCAGATGTGTCTTTTGCAGATATTTTCTCCCAGTCTGTCTTCTCATTTTCTTGACATTGTCTTTCACAGAGCAGAAGTTCTTAATTTTAATGAAGCCCAATGTTTGAGTTTTTCCTTTCATGGGTCATGCCACAGGTATTGTATTTAAAAAGTCATCACTGTACCCAATTCATTCAGATTTTCCCTCAGTTATCTTCAAGGATTTTTGTAGCTATGCATTTACATTTAGATCTGTGATCCATTTTGGGTCAATTTTTGTGAAGGGTGTAAAGTCTGAGTCTAGATTCAGCTCTTTACATGTGTAAGTCTGGTTCACTACCATTTGTTGAAAAGATCATCTTTTCTGCATTGTATTGCCTTTGTTCCTTTGTCAAAGATCAGTTGACTACATTTATGTAAGTCTATTTCTGGGCTCTCTATTCTATTCTGTTAATCTATGTGTCTATTCTTTCACCAATACCACACTGTCTTTATTACTATAGCTTTATAGTATGTCTTGAAGTCAGGTAGTATCAGTTCTGCAACTTTGTTCTCCTTCAGTACTGTGTTGGCTATTCTGGATCTTTTTCCTCTCTCTATAAACTTTAGAATCATTTATTGGTACCCACAAAATAATGTGCAGGGATGGGAATTTTTATTGGAATTGCATTGAATCTGTAGATCAAGTTGGGAAGAACTGACATCTTGATAATATTGACTCTCCTATCCATGAACATGGAATATCTCTCCATTTATGTAGTCCTTCTTTGATTTTGTTCATCAGATTTGTAGTTTTCCTCATATAGATTTTAAAATATTTTGTTAGACTTATAATTAATTATTTAACTTTTGAAGGGTGCTTATGTAAGTGGTACTGTATGTTTAATGTCAAGTTCCACTTATTAATTTCTGGTGTATAAGAAAGTGATTGACTTTTGCATATTAACCTTGTATCCTGAAACCTTGTTATAATTGCTTATTAATTCCGTGAGTTTCTTTGTTGATTCTGTTAGATTTTATACCTAGAAAATTACATCATTCCCTGATTGATATAATTTCTTATAATTTGGGGAGTATTTTTTTGTGGATTCTTTTACATTTTCTATGTAGACAATCATGTCATATGCAAACAAAGACAATTTTTTTTCCTCCCTAATCTGTATACTTTTTATCTCCTTTCCTTGTATTACTGCATTAGCTGAAACTTCTACTACATTGCTGAAAAGAGTGGGGAGAGGAGACATTCTTGCCTTCATCCTGGTCCTAGTGGGAAAGCTTTGAGTTTCTCACTATTAACTATGATGTCGGCAGTAGTTTTTTTGGTAGATATTCTTTATCAAGTTGAGGAACTTCCTCTCTATTCCTCGTTTCCTGAGAGTTATTCTCATGAATGGGTGTTGGATGTTGTCAAATGTTTTTTTTGGTATCTATTGATATGATCATATGATTTTTCTTCTTTAGCCTGTTAATGTGATGTATTATACTAATTGATTTTTGAAGGCTGAGCCAGACTTGCATGTCAGCGTGTTAGCATGGTGTATTTTCGCCACCCATTTTCTTTTAATCAGTATGTGTTTTTATAGTTAAAATGTGTTTCTGGTAGACTACATATACTTGGGTCTCGTTCTTTGATCATTGCTGACAATCTTTTTTTTTTCCCGAATTTTGTTTTATTTATTTTTTTATACACCATGTTATTAGTCATCAATTTTATACACATCAGTGTATACATGTCAATCCCAATCACCCAATTCATCACACCACCACCCCCACCGCCCTGCCACTTTCCCCCCTTGATGTCCATACGTTTGTTCTCTATATCTGTGTCTCTATTTCTGCCCTGCAAACCAGTTCATCTGTACCATTTTTCTAGGTTCCACATATATGCGTTAATATACAATATTTGTTTTTCTCTTTCTGACTTCACTCTGTATGACAGTCTCTAGATCCATCCACGTCTCAACAAATGACCCAATTTCGTTCCTTTTTATGGCTGAGTAATATTCCATTGTACATATGTACCACATCTTCTTTATCCATTCATCTGT
>NC_041215.1:70214613-70215230 GCF_002837175.3 Physeter macrocephalus | reverse complement strand
TTTCCTTTGCTGTGCAAAAGCTTTTAAGTTTCATTAGGTCCCATTTGTTTATTTTTGTTTTTATTTCCATTACTCTAGGAGGTGGATCAAAAAAGATCTTGCTGTGATTTATGTCAAAGAGTGTTCTTCCTATGTTTTCCTCTGAGAGTTTTATAGTGTCCAGTCTTACATTTAGGTCTCTAATCCATTTTGAGTTTATTTTTGTGTATGGTGTTAGGGAGTGTTCTAATTTCATTCTTTTACATGTAGCTGTCCAGTTTTCCTAGCACCACTTATTGAAGAGACTGTCTTTTCTCCCATTGTATATCCTTGCCTACTTTATCATAGATTAGTTGACCATAGGTGCGTGGGATTATCTCTGGGCTTTCTATCTCGTTCCATTGATCTATGTTTCTGTTGTTCTGCCAGTACCATATTGTCTTGATTACTGGAGCTTTGTAGTATAGTCTGAGGTCAGGGAGTCTGATTGCTCCAGCTCCATTTATTTCCCTCAAGACTGCTTTGGCTATTCGGGGTCTTTTGTGTCGCCATACAAATTTTAAGATTTTTTGTTCTAGTTCTGTAAAAAATGCCATTGGTAATTTGATAAGGATTGCATTGAATCTGTAGATGGCTTT
>NC_041215.1:70213591-70214554 GCF_002837175.3 Physeter macrocephalus | reverse complement strand
GTTTTTATTCTTCAGTTTGTTAATATGGTGTATCACATTGATTGATTTGCATATATTGAAGAATCCTTGCATCCCTGGGATAAATCCCACTTGATCACGTTGTATGATCCTTTTAACGTGTTGTTGGATTCTCTTTGCTAGTATTTTGTTGAGGATTTTTGCCGCTATGTTCATCAGTGATATTGTCCTGTAGTTTTCTTTCTTTGTGACATCTTTGCCTGGTTTTGGTATCCGGGTGATGGTGGCCTCATAGAATGAGTTTGGGAGTGTTCCTTCCTCTGAAATTTTTTGGAAGAGTTTGAGAAGGATGGGTGTTTGCTCCTCTCTAAATGTTTGGTAGAATTAACCTTTGAAGACATCTGGTCCTGGACTTTGGTTTGTTGGAAGAATTTTAATCACAGTTTCAATTTCATTACTTGTGATTGGTCTGTTCTTATTTTCTATTTTTTCCTGGTTCAGTCTTGGAAGTTTATACCTTTCTAAAAATTTGCCCATTTCTTCCAGGTTGTGCAATTTATTGGCATAGAGTTGCTTGTAGTAGTCCCTTAGGATGCTTTGTATTTCTGTGGTGTCTGTTGTAACTTCTCCTTTTTCATTTCTAATTTTATTGACTTGAACCTCTCCCTCTTTTTCTTTTTGAGTCTGGCTAATGATTTATCAATTTTGTTTATCTTCTCAAAGAACCAGCTTTTAGTTTCATTGATCTTTGCTATTGTTTTCTTTGTTTCTATTTCATTTATTTCTGCTCTGATCATTATGATTTCTTTCCTTCTGCTAACTTTGGGTTTTGTTTGTTCTCCTTTTTCTAGTTCCTGTAGGTGTAAGGTTAGATTGTTTATTTGAGATTTTTCTTGTTTCATGAGGTGAGATTGAATTGCTATAACCTTCCCTCTTAGAACTGCTTTTGCTGCATCCCATAGGTTTTGGGTCATCGTGTTTTCCTTGTCATTTGTTTCTATGTAG
>NC_041215.1:70177224-70213542 GCF_002837175.3 Physeter macrocephalus | reverse complement strand
CTATCCTGGAGAATGTTCTGTGCACACTTGAGAAGAAAGTGTAATCTGCAGTTTTTGGATGGAATGTCCTATAAATATCAATTAAATCTATCTGGTCTATTGTATCATTTAAAGCTTCTGTTTCCTTATTTATTTTCTGTTTGGATGATCTGTCCATTGGTGTAAGTGAGGTGTTAAAGTCCCCCACTATTATTGTGTTTCTGTCGATTTCCTCTTTTATAGCTGTTAGCAGTTGCCTTATGTATTGAGGTGCTCCCATGTTGGATGCATATATATTTATAATTGTTATATCGTCTTGGATTGATCTCTTGATCATTATGTAGTGTCCTTCCTTGTCTCTTTTAACATTCTTTATTTGCTGACAATCTCTTTTAATTAGTGTATTTAAATCATCGATGTTCAAAGTGTTTATATAGTTAGTTTCGTATCTACCATATTCATTACTCTTTTCTGTTTATTGCCCTTGTCTTTGTTCCTCTTTTTGTCCTGCACTCTTTTTCCTGCCTTTTATTATTTCAGATGAGCATTTTATATGATTCCATTATCTCCTCTTTCTTAGCATACAAATTGTATGTTTTTAAAAACTTTTCTTAGTGGTTTCCCTAGAGTTTGCAACATATATTTATTAGTAATCCAAGTTCAGTCTCAAATAACACTGTGCAACTTCATGGGTGTTATGTATTTTATAATGACAAAGTAATTTTAGTTCCTCCCTCCCATGTCATTTATTTTACTTATATATAAGCATACATAAGTGTGTATATTATACTTCACAAGTACAGAATTCTAGGTTGGTAGGAGGTTTCTCACAACACTTTAAATATTTTACTCTATTCTTTTGCTGCTCAGTGGTTTCTGAGGAGAAGTTGGATGTAGTTCTTACCTTTGTTCCTCTATAAATACAGTATTTTTTCCCTCTGGCTTTTTTTCAGGATTTTTCTTTATCATTGATTTTTGGTAGTTTGAAAATGATATGCCAAAGTGTAGTTTTTATTAATTATTATTATTGCCATTTATGCTGTTTGATGTTCTCTGAGTTTTCTGGATCTGTGATGTCTGAAATTAATCTGGGGAATTTATCAGGCATTATTGTCTTAAATATTTCTTCTGTTTTTTTTCTGTCTTCTCCTGGTGTTCCCATTATGTTACACTTTTTGTAGTTGTCTCACAGCCCTTGGATATTTTATTCTTTTTTTTTAGTCTTTGTTCCCTTTGCTTCTCAGTTTTCAACACTTCTATTTGTATATCCTCAAGCTCAGAGATTGATTCTTCCCTCATCCATGTCCAGTGTACTAGTAAGCTCATCAAAGGCATTCTTTATTTCTGTTTCAGCGTTTTTGATCTCTAGCATTTCTTTTTGCTGCTCACTTAATATTTACATCTCTCTGCTTACATTGTCCTTCTGTTCTTACATGCCATCCATCTACTTTATCCATTAGAGCCCTTAGCATATTACTTATCCTTGTTTTATTCCCAATCTGATAATTCCAACATCCCTGCCGTGTCTGGTTCTGATACTTGCTCCTCTTGTCTTCACATTGTATTTTTTGCCTTTTGGTATGCCTTGTAATTTTTCTTGGTAGCTGGACATGGTGTACCTGGTAAAAAGAAATGTTTTAAATAGTTCTTTAGTGATGTGGTAGTAAAGTGTTGGGGGAAGGGAAGACATTCTTTATTCCTTTGATTAGGTCTCAGTTTTTTAGTGAGCCTGTGCCTTTGAACTGTGAACTTCATAAGTGTTTCCCAGTTTTTTTCTCCTTTTGTAGGTGGAACAAAATGGTTAGAGTGGGTTGGAGTTGGGTACTCTCCTTCTCCCAGGTCATTTAGGTCTGATGGTGCCCCAGGAGTTCAGGTTCTGGTTAAATAATTTCTCCTGAGGGCAAGCATTGTTAAGAACAGAATGCTATGTCATATTTTAAAATGTTTTTTTCCCTTCCTATGCCAGAAACATGAGGGGAATTTTCACTGATATTTACTGTGGGAACTTAAAGTCTACTTCACAAAGGTAAATCTCACACTAGTGTGAGGGCTCTTCCAATGACTGGGTCTCCCTGGAGTTTTTAAGTCTCAGAGTTGTCCACAGTGAGCCTCTGGCAATTCGTCAATTACAGTTCAGGTTTTTTTCTATGCCCGCCCTGGTTTCTATAGAGGTTTCCACTCATAAGTCTGCTCCAGTAAGCTGTGACTCCGTTTGTTTTCCAGTCTGTCTCCTGAGTCTTAGGGGCAGCCATTTTTCCTGTGTCTTACCCTCTCTTACAGATCCAAAAAGAGTTGATGATTTTTCAGTCTGTTCAACTTTTTACTTGTTGTGCAAATGGAATGATGACTTCAAAGCTCCTTACATGCAGAATTAGAAACTGGCCCTTGATCATCTTTTTAAAAGGTAGTTACTAGGGCTTCCCTGGTGGCGCAGTGGTTGCGCGTCCGCCTGCCGATGCGGGGGAACCGAGTTCGTGCCCCGGTCTGGGAGGATCCCACATGCCGTGGAGCGGCTGGGCCCGTGAGCCATGGCTGCTGGGCCTGCGCGTCCGGAGCCTGTGCTCCGCAACGGGGGAGGCCGCAGCAGGTGGAGGCCCGCATACCACAAAAAAAAAAAAAAAAAAAAAGGTAGTTACCAGTCTTGTTTTTATGTCCCAAAATATATCCTGAATCAGTTCACTTATTTTCATTCTCTACTGTCATGAATTTGGATCAAGCCACCATCATCTACTTCCTAGAGTAGTACTGTGGCTTCCTAATTGATGCCTCCACTTCTGTTGGCCTCACTTTAATCAGTTTTTCACACTGTGGTAACAATAATCTAGCATGCAGAGATCATTTCACTTCACTACTTAAAGCCCTTCGATGGCTCTCTTAGGCACTTAGAGGAACACTGCTTAACATGCATAGCCTAATATACATGCTCACACTGCTGCCAGCTGCTCTAAACTCATTAAGAGCTACTTCTGCCCTTGCTCCAGTCACAAATTAGGGAAATAATTGAGTCCAGCTCTTTTCCATCTCCGAGCCTTCTTACACACTGTTCCTTCATACCCGAAATCTTACTAATTCTTTGGGTCTCAGTTTTGTTGTTCCTCCCTCAGAGAAGCCTTCCCTGACACACCAATCTAAAGTATCTCCTGACAATTTTATACATGTATGTATGTATGTATGCATGTATGTGTATATATATAATTTTCTAAATGATTTGTAAAATATATAAAATCTTTGAAGATGATAAAGTCTCTTGGGAAAATGAAGCAGGAAAGAATGGGGGGGCACAATTTTATGCCCTCAAAGACAGGGAGGAAGTGACCCTGGAAGCCCAGGGTGCAGGTAAGGAAACAAAAGCTCAGAGACGTGCAGTAACTTGCCCAAGGTCACACAGCCAGAAACAGTGGAGCTAGAGCCCATTGACCCTCTGTGACCTGAAAGACCAGGTCTACCGTTCCACTCTTCTTCCCTGAGGCCTAAAACCCAGGGGGAGTCTGTCTCCACCGGCAGTCCCAAGGTCAGTTTGATTCTATCTCATGTCGACTGCTGGACAGGGAATCCACCCCCTCCCTTTTCACAGATGGGAAAACTGAGTCTAGAGAAGGGCCATGCCTAACGGAGATCATCCAGTGGGCAGTTAGCACCCTGGCCTCCACCCCGGGGGTCCACAGGCCCTGATTGGGGGTGGGGGTGGGATACTGGGGCTCCTGACC
This sequence comes from Physeter macrocephalus, assembly GCF_002837175.3. Taxonomy (NCBI): domain Eukaryota; kingdom Metazoa; phylum Chordata; class Mammalia; order Artiodactyla; family Physeteridae; genus Physeter; species Physeter macrocephalus. The sequence goes on along the minus strand of NC_041215.1, from coordinate 70,209,856 downwards.
TTACCCCAGCCTTGTTTATCCTCCCTGGGCTGCCACTGTCACCTCTGCTGCTGGTCTGTCTCCTGAGTCTTAGGGGCAGCCATTTTTCCTGTGTCTTACCCTCTCTTACAGATCCAAAAAGAGTTGATGATTTTTCAGTCTGTTCAACTTTTTACTTGTTGTGCAAATGGAATGATGACTTCAAAGCTCCTTACATGCAGAATTAGAAACTGGCCCTTGATCATCTTTTTAAAAGGTAGTTACTAGGGCTTCCCTGGTGGCGCAGTGGTTGCGCGTCCGCCTGCCGATGCGGGGGAACCGAGTTCGTGCCCCGGTCTGGGAGGATCCCACATGCCGTGGAGCGGCTGGGCCCGTGAGCCATGGCTGCTGGGCCTGCGCGTCCGGAGCCTGTGCTCCGCAACGGGGGAGGCCGCAGCAGGTGGAGGCCCGCATACCACAAAAAAAAAAAAAAAAAAAAAGGTAGTTACCAGTCTTGTTTTTATGTCCCAAAATATATCCTGAATCAGTTCACTTATTTTCATTCTCTACTGTCATGAATTTGGATCAAGCCACCATCATCTACTTCCTAGAGTAGTACTGTGGCTTCCTAATTGATGCCTCCACTTCTGTTGGCCTCACTTTAATCAGTTTTTCACACTGTGGTAACAATAATCTAGCATGCAGAGATCATTTCACTTCACTACTTAAAGCCCTTCGATGGCTCTCTTAGGCACTTAGAGGAACACTGCTTAACATGCATAGCCTAATATACATGCTCACACTGCTGCCAGCTGCTCTAAACTCATTAAGAGCTACTTCTGCCCTTGCTCCAGTCACAAATTAGGGAAATAATTGAGTCCAGCTCTTTTCCATCTCCGAGCCTTCTTACACACTGTTCCTTCATACCCGAAATCTTACTAATTCTTTGGGTCTCAGTTTTGTTGTTCCTCCCTCAGAGAAGCCTTCCCTGACACACCAATCTAAAGTATCTCCTGACAATTTTATACATGTATGTATGTATGTATGCATGTATGTGTATATATATAATTTTCTAAATGATTTGTAAAATATATAAAATCTTTGAAGATGATAAAGTCTCTTGGGAAAATGAAGCAGGAAAGAATGGGGGGGCACAATTTTATGCCCTCAAAGACAGGGAGGAAGTGACCCTGGAAGCCCAGGGTGCAGGTAAGGAAACAAAAGCTCAGAGACGTGCAGTAACTTGCCCAAGGTCACACAGCCAGAAACAGTGGAGCTAGAGCCCATTGACCCTCTGTGACCTGAAAGACCAGGTCTACCGTTCCACTCTTCTTCCCTGAGGCCTAAAACCCAGGGGGAGTCTGTCTCCACCGGCAGTCCCAAGGTCAGTTTGATTCTATCTCATGTCGACTGCTGGACAGGGAATCCACCCCCTCCCTTTTCACAGATGGGAAAACTGAGTCTAGAGAAGGGCCATGCCTAACGGAGATCATCCAGTGGGCAGTTAGCACCCTGGCCTCCACCCCGGGGGTCCACAGGCCCTGATTGGGGGTGGGGGTGGGATACTGGGGCTCCTGGCCTTACCCCAGCCTTGTTTATCCTCCCTGGGCTGCCACTGTCACCTCTGCTGCTGCTGCCACCAAGCCAGAAGAACCTGCTGGGCAGGACCGGTGGCTGCTAGCATCAGGCCTGACTTCATCCTTGGGGTCTTCTGACAGCCCAGGGGCCAGGCCCAGCCCTCATCCCCCTGGGTAGGTGGGCATGGGGGTCACACATAGAGACAAACACACCCATGGCAGCTCAGAGAGGGATGTACACATCCGGTCCCTCCCACAGAGCAGGGAGAGACACACGCACACACCCCAGGCTCTGCCCACTGTGGTGCACCAGCTCCAGGTGCCCCCTCTTCTGGCCGTGCCCGGGCCAGCCCACCGCCCCGTGCCCTGGGTCTGCCCTTCCCTCCAGCTCAGGAGGGCTCACCCCGCAGGGCCATCCCTCCTCGCTCAGGAGCCATCTGGACTTAGACTCGTGCCTGGGGAGGCAGGAGACAGGCTGGCTGGGAGAGAGAGAGAGACTGCCCAAGTGCTGAGTCCTCAGGCCTGTCGCATGGAGGCGGGTCACTGGTCAGGCCAGAGGCTGGCGCAGCAGGACAGCCACGCCCGCTCACAGATGCAGCAGCCCTGTTATTCTTCCTTATTGTACTCTATTCTTTCCATCTATAGCACTTGTCACTATTTTTATTTTGGCTGCGCCATGCGGCTTGTGGGATCTTAGTTCCCTGACCAGGGATCGAACCTGTGCCCCCTGCAGTGGGAGCACGAAGTCTTAACCACTGGACCCCCAGGGAAGTCCCCTAGTCACCATTTAAAATTAACACATTTATGTGTGCATTTTAAAGTTTGTCTATGTTCTTTTGTTAAACTAACCATGAACTTAGAGATTATATCTTGTTTATGTTTTAAAAATGGAAACTATTGACTTCTGGCTTCAGCTCCAACATGTATAAAGAGCTTGGAAGTCCTCACTCCTGTCCTACAAAAGGAAAAGCTGAACAAACTGAAAATCAGTGATTTTCTTTGATCCATTGGAGAGCTGTTTGTAGGGAAAATCATCACCTCAGAGTCTGGAGAGACAGGTGAATCAGAGAGTCACAGCTGAGATAAGTTTGCTTGAAGCAGAAGATGTTTGGGTCACAACTGTTAAGAACACTTCAGTGGCATGAATAAATGATAAATTGCTTGAGGATGAGTACAGACTAGCATGAGAGTGGGAAACTTCCTCGGGGCTGCAGTCTAATGGGGGGCCCACACTTTCATGGGTTTTTGCCTCCAAAACCCCCACCAGATTCTGAAGATAAATATTTGAAAAATATCTCCTCATGCCTGAGGTAGGAGCAAGGGAGTTGTAATCATTATGAAACACAACCTGAGGTTTCCTCATAACAAATGCCTACTCTCAAGGGAGAGTGACTTTACAAGAAGCTTATTCCAGGTAGGGAAGGACATTTCTCCAGTTCCCTCTAGCCTTCCTGTCTCATCTGTTTGGGGGGAAAAAGGATATTCCTCTGGAGAATGTGAAGATCACAGTAAGAGGCCCATTAAGATACAGAGATTTAATCATAAGATTATAGGACACTTTACTTCCCGCATATCTTATCACATCACCAACAGGACTCTAGTATAATAGCAGTGGATTATAGCTGAAAGAACTGGATAGTGGAAGAGTAATCATTGCGCAATACATCATGCACGTTCTCCATAACAAAGGCCTAAACTCCAAGGAAAAAGACTTTACCCAAGTATTATCACAGATGAGGAAAAAGTGTTTCTCACACTTTATTCCATTCCTACCATCTTTTCTTGGAATAAAATAAGCAAACATATTCAATAGATGCTCAGACTCAAAGGAAATGAATAGGGAATGATACAGTCAGGGAAAAGAAGTACTGGGGAAACACTTGTGAGGGTCACAGCTCAAGGCACAGTTTCACTAAAAGACAGATTTCTTCATAATGTTATAGAATACTCCCCATTTCTCCATACCTTACCACCATGCTAACAAATCTTTAGTGTGATAAAATTGTATTATAGTTAAAAAGCTGTAAAACACAGACTTTCTCTGAAGAGGGGAAAGCTCAAAATCAAGAGAGGAGACAAAAAGCAAAGATAATAGAGGAATTTAAAGCCTCTGGCACCTATAACTACAGAAATAATTAAATACATCATAACAAAAAATTTGAAATAACTATGATTACCATGTTAAGGTCTCGAATGGAAAACATAGACAACATATAAAAACAGGTAAGTAATGAATTTAAAAATTAAATCAATACTTAATTATATTTTTCCAAAATAGAAAGCAACAGAACCAGATCATTTTCAGTGGAATTTCTAGCAAGTAGGTAAGGAAGAAATTATATCAATTTTTAAAATCTCTTCTACAAAAATAGAAGCAGAGGGAACGCATTCTAACTTTTATTCTCTTAGGCTATCATTATTCTAATATCAAAACTAGAGAAGATAATACAAGAAAGCAAAAGTACAGAACAATATGTCTTATAAATACAGATACAAAAATTTTCATCAAAATATGAGTAAATTAAATCAACATTATATAATGACAGTTGTATACCATGACCAAGTGAAATTTATTCCACATATACAAGTCTAGTTCAACATTGGAAAATCAGTTTGTGTAATCTACAACATCAGTAAGCTAAGAAAGAAAAATCATATGATCTCATCAATTGATGAAGAGAAAGCATTTGACAAAATTCTTCACCCATTCATGGTAAAAAAAAAATTCTCAGCATACTGGGAAGTGAAAGGAACTTCCTCAATGCCATAAAAATTATCTGTGAAAAGCCCACTGCAAACATCATACTTAATGGTGACAAACAATATGCTTTCTCCCTAAGATCAGAAACAAGGCAAGGATGTTTTCTCTCACTATTTAACATCTACTACTACTTAACATCTACTACTAGTGCAATAAGACAAGAAAAGGAGGTAAAATGTATACAGATTTCTAAGGAAGAAATAAAACTGTCCTTTTTTGCAGATGATATGATTGTCTACATAGAAAATTTAAAAATAATTTACACAAACAAAATGTCCTGGAGCGAATATGCCAGTATATCAGGGTCATGTGGTTCACGGTTACTATATAAAAGTCAATTACTTTCAAATATTCCAGAAATGAACTATTAGGATTTAAAATTTTAGAAATATTGTTATCAATAGCACTCCCAACTTAATTCTTAGAAATAAGTTTAACAAAATATGTACAGAATCAATATATCAAACCATAAAACTCTAAAGAGAAAAATCACCAAAGAACTACAAGAATTAAAAAAAGTCTGTGCTTATGTATCAAGACTCAATATTGTTACAATATAATTCTTCCCAATGTGATCTCTAGATCCACCGATTCCATTCAAAATTCCAGCAAGCTATATTTTAGATATTGACAAGCTGATTCTAAAATTTATGTGGAAATATCTAGAATAGCCAACATAATACTAAACATTATGAAGTAAAACAAAATTGGAGGATTCACACTACCAAAATTCAGGACTTACTGTAAAGTTATAGTAAACAAAACAGCATGGTATTAGCAGAATAAACACATAGATCAGTAGGATAGAATAGTGAGCCCAGAAGACCTATACAGTTATACTTAACTGATTTTTGAAAAGAAGCAAAGCAATTCAGTGGAAAAAGGATAGTCTTCAACAAATAGTTCTGGAAGAGTTGATGCCTATATACAAATAAAATTAACCTAGATGTGACTTCAGACATTTACATAAATCATCTCAATATGTATAAGAAAATTAAATGCAAAATACAAAACTATAAAACAACTTCAAAAACATTAATAGAAAATGTATATGACCTTGATTTTTTTAATAAACACCAAAAGCATGATCCATGAAAAAAAAAACGATGAGTGTACTTTTCTTAAAATTTAAAAATTCTGCTCTGCAAAATATATCATTAAGAGAATGAAAAGAAAAGCCTCAGTCTGGTAAAAAGTATTTGCAAACACACATATGAGAAAGGACTATTATCCAAAATATGCAAGAACTTTTAAAACTCAGCAATAAGAAAACAAACAACCCAATTTTAAAAATGGCCAAAGATCTAAATAGAAATCTTAATAAAGGGAATTCCCTGGCAATCCTGTGGTTAAGACTCAGTGCCATGGACCCAGGGTTCAATCCCTGATCAGGAAACTAAGATCCTGCAAGCCATGCAGCACAGCCAAAAAAAAAAAAAAAAAAAAAAACAAACTCACTAAGGAAGATATGATGTGTCAGTGTAGGCTCATCAATTGTAACAAATGTTCTACTCTGGTGGGGGATGCTGATAATGGGGCAGGCTATGCATGCATGGGGCAGGGAGTGTATGGGTAATCCCTGTATCTTCTGCTCAATTTTACTATGAACCAAAATTGCTCTAAAAAAATAAGGTCTATTAAAAAAATAAAAAAATAAACTGAAATATACCTGAATAATTTTCCTTTCTTTAGCTATATAGACAGGTACTCAGAACAAATGCAGAAGTGGAGAAATTCTTCATGAAAAATTGCCAAAAAAAAAGAGGAAGGAGAATAAGATATATAGATGGAAAATAATTATATGAAAGATGCTTAACATCATTTGTCATTAGGAATTTGAAAATTAAAATAATAACATACTGTTAAACACCTACTAGAAGAGCCAAAGTCTAAAAATTTAAAATCCTTTACAGATGAGCCAAACAACAGTAATTCTCATTCATTGTTGATAAGAATGCAAAATAGTACAGCCACTTGGGAACACATTTTGGCAGTATTTTACAGAGCTAAACATAGTTTTACCATATAATTCAGAAATTGTGCTCCTAGGAGTCCACCAACTGATTTGAAAATTTATGTCCACATGAAAACCTGAATACCAATGTTTATAGTAGCTTTTTTCATAAAGACCAAAAAACTGGAAGCACTGAGAGGCCCTTCAGTAGGTGAGTGGATAAACATACTCTATTACATACATCCACGCAATGAAATATTATTCAGTGATAAAAAGAAATAGGTTATCAAGCCACAAAAAGCCACGGATTAATTTTAACTGCATATTTCTAAGTGATAGAAAACAGTCTTAAAAAGTTACATATTATATAATTCCAATTATATGACATTCTGCAAAAGACAAAACTATGGAGATGGCTAAAAGATCAGTAGTTGCCAGGTTCAGGGGGCACAGGGCTTGAACTTGTGAAGCAATGAGAATTATTTAAGATGGTGAAACTGCTTTGTATGAAATGAAATGGCAGATATATGATACTACACATTTGTCAAATCCCATCGAAATTTACAGCACACGAGTGAACCTTAGTGTATGCAAATTTAAAAAATTATTTAGGAGGTCCAGAGATCCCAGGATGGAACGCAGAAAGTGACAAAGCAATTCAACTGTTTTACAAATGTATGAAACCAATCCCACTGAAGTATATATGGGGGAAAAGGTACTAACTTAAGTAACTTTGGAAATAGATGGAGTCAAAGACTAAAGGCAAAAGCAACTGTACATAAGCACAGTACTCCAGTTGATAAGGTTATTGCTTATGGGGGTAAAGTCAACAATCATGAAACCACTATAAATATAAACTGGAATTGAATAATTAAGTAAATGAATGGCAGATAGTGGCAGCTAGTTTTCTCATTGTTTTTTTTTTTTCTTTTTCTTTTTCTCATCGTTTTAATGGGAGATTACCGATAATCAATGAGAGAAGGCTAGAATGATCCGTGTGGTAATGGGTTAGAGTTAGAGACAACAGTATGAACTCATGTTTAATTTAGTATAGATACACATAGTTACACATAGAAATGTTTATAGATATTTGTATATACAAGACTTAGTAGACACATTTATTCTCTTGCTCTGTTAACTGAGAAGGACCAGGAGCAATGACACCTCAGTATCAATGAGTGCACCTACCACCCAGATCTTGGTTTCTAATACAAATCTCCAATATAAGGACACTGGGATTTAAAAGAAATGGCTGGTTCTAGGACTGGTCCAGAATATATGAAGAATGAGACTTGAGGAGATGATAGTGAAAAAAAAAAGTAAAGAAATGCTCTAAAACCACAAAAACACCAGAGTAACCACAATGATGGGTGTATGTCCAAGGGATACAGGAGCCAGCTGAAAGAGCACCCAAGAGGTAAATCTGATCCACTCTCAGCAAAAAAAAAATAAAGTAGTAATGGATTATAACTCACAGTATAAAAAAAAATCCACAGTATAACATAAATATCCACAATATAAAATAAATATCCACAAGTCCATATTGATTTAAATAAATGATTGAATAAATAAATAAATGGGGAATAGCCAAATCTCCTATGCAGAAGAATTCCAAATAATTTATGTAGTTACTCTGTCCTCAAGGAAGTAGAGCATAACTTCCTACTTTTTAAAGGTAGGTTGTACATAGTGACTTCATAGAATATGAAAGGGGAAAAGAAGAATAATTTTACAGTGGAGAAACCTGACAAACACTGCCTCAGCCAGGTAATCAAGATTAATATCAACAGCAATAAGTCATGCTGATAGTGTGTACTCTTGATATGATGTTATGAAAATGGCACTTTACCTCTGTGGTCCAGTGTAATCATGAGGAGAAGATCAGACAAATCCTAATTTAGGGATGTTCTGCAAAATACCTGACCAGTACTTTTCAAAATGTCAAGGTCATCATAAACAAGGAGTCTGAGAAACTCACAGCTAGGAGGAACCTAAGAAGACATGACTTCTAAATGTAACATAGTATCCAAGATGAGTTCCTGGAACAGAAAAGGGCATTAGGCAAAATATAAGGATTTCTGAATAAATTATAGACTTTAGTTAATAATAATATATCAACATTTGCTCACTAATTGTAATCAATGTTGTCATACCAATGTACTATGTTAATAATAGGGGAAATATGGATTTGCATTGTATGGGAACTCTGTGTACTGTCTGAAATTTGTGACTCTTAAACTGTTCTAAAATTACAAATTTATATATATAAAAAAAGAATACAAAGATTTGCACTAGTAAATATTTGTGAGTAAATGGTTAGTGGCTGCGCAGTGGACTGAGCTACAAGTATTCTGAGGCTCAATGGAAGATCAGCAAACTGTCTCTACAGATTAAAACTGTGTTAATATTTTGGTGAGGTGTGAGGTATCAGGAGGCAGCATTATATCGGGAGTGCCATGAATTCACATGATAATAAAATTCCCTCGATTCATACATGAAGTAATTAAGGCACATAGGGGCTGTAGGTATATGGCATAGCAAAGCTAAGAGAATCCCCAACATTGGTCAGATATAGTACAGTTGCAAATTTTGATCTGGGTTGGACTCCTGCTCCAACACCTACTGGATGAGTGACCTTGAGTAAGTGTCCTACAAGTGATGGTCATTATAATACGTTGATAGTGTACTGGGTGCTGAGTTCTGCACACCCGTCTGAACACTTTATTATGTATTGACTCATTTTATGCATAAACACACGCTTGTGCATGTACACACACACACACACACAAAATTTATGAGGCCAGTCCTATTATTTTCCCTACTTTACAAAGAGGTCAAATAACTTGCTCTAGATCACCAAGTGGGCAAATGTCAGAGCCAGTACTTACATTTTAGCAATCTGGGTCCAGTGTCTATGACCTTAAGCCATAAGAACAGAACTGTTTTGCAAGTCTGTATAAAATATAGCCTTTTGAGTTATTGGGATATTGAATGAGCTAATGAATATAAGGTATTTGGTACAATGGCAATTAATAAATATTTTTTGCTCTTATCCTAAAGGAAGACAAAATAGCATTCTCATCAGTCTTTTACTGTTTGGCTAGAGTTGAAACCCTTGCCTCGTTTTTTCCAACAGCTTTGCTGAGTGAGATACAATCAATATATAACATTGTGTATGTTAAAGGTGTACAAATGTGTTATGATTTGTACATTTGTTAAAAGTTTACAAGTGATTATCACCATAGTGTTAGCTCACATAGCCATCATGTCACAATAATTATCATTTCCTTTTCTGTGGTGAGAACATTTAAGATTTAATCTCTTAGCAACTTGCAAGTATATAGTACAGTATTATTATCTGTTGTCATAATGCTTTGCATTAGCTCTCCAGAACTTGTTCATCTTCTAACTGGAAGTTTATACTCTTTGACCAACATCTCTTTGTTTCATCCCCAGCCCCTTGTAACCATCATTCTACTCTGTTTCTATGAGTTTGACAGTCTGTAGATTTCACATATAAGTGAAATAACATACAGCATTTGTCTTTCTCTGTCTGATTTATTTCACTTTAGCATAATGCCCTCAAAGTCCACTGCCTCATACCTGTTAGAATGGCTATCATCAAAAAAATCAAGAGATAAATGTTGGTGAGGATGTGAAGAAGGAGAACGCTTGAACACTATTGGTGGGAATTTAAATTGGTGCAGCCACTATGGAAAACAGTATGGAGGTTCTTCAAAAAATTAAAAATAGAAATACCATATGATCCAGCAATTCCACTTCTGGGTATATATCCAAAGGAAACAAAAATAGGATATTGAAGAGATATATGCACCCCCATGTTCAGTGTACCATTATTCACAATAGCCAAGATATGGAAACAACCTAAGTGTCTGTCAATGTGTGAATAGATAAAGAAGATGTGAAATATATACATATGTGTGTATGTGTGTATATATATATATATATATGTATATTCACTGACATTTTATCTCTATGCTCTATACTTATCACCAAGTCTTAGAGATGTCAGCCTGAAACTTTTATTATATGTAGTTTTAGCTTATTTTTAAGGATTTATATGTTGAACCAGACTTTTAAAATTATTTTGATAATTGAGCACCAAACAATGCTATTTATAGGAAGATATTCTATGATAATATTTATTACAATAATTATGATAATTTAAAAGTCTAATATTTATAGAATACTGACTATGTTGCAGGCATTGGGTTAAACATTTGCATTTGTTAAGATGCCTTTATTATCCCTCCCATTGTTTTTGAACTGAGAGGATCAGGGCACAGAGCGACCAAAAGAAGGTGCCTAAATTCACACTGCTAATATTCCAGATAGCAACAACTTAAACCAATATCTGCTTAATCATGGACCATGCTCTTAACTGCTGTTCTACAGCAAGGTGAAATTTCCCCAGTATCCAGCCAAATTATAAATTACACATACAGGTTTTGATTATTAAAGACATGATAAAGATGCAATTTTAGCATAAAATGCAATTTCTTGATTTAGGTCTTCTAGGTTCTCTGAAATTATTTCAAAGAGAGTTTGTTACTCTGCCTTCATTTCTTTTTCTTATTTGGGGATTCATTGCTCTAGATTACAAGACATATGTATGCCAGTATTTTTTGTAATATTACAAAATAAACAAAGGTACTTAAGCAGTCTCTATTTTATAACTAGTTTAGCCTTTCAGTGTTCAATAATACTATTTGCTTCTTTTAAAATAATTTACTTATCAATATATTATGAAACAAGAGCCTTTTTCATTGTCTTCGGTTGCAGTATTATGTAAAGTACTGCAGTAAGAAAGTAAACTCATGTTTACTTTCTGAAGCATTTTACTTAGAATAGGAATACAAAACATTAGTGCAGGCTTTGTTAAATTTGCCACTTCTCTGATATTTGAAAAGTACTTGAGTTGAGGACAGCATTTCAATGGTACTGAAAACCTCAGAGGCTCTTCAAGCAAATAAAGACTTTTTGTCATTCTCATCTGCATTAGACTAGCAAATTGAATCAGAACTCTTTGACAGTGTTCAATTTTCAGATCTTTTTTTCAAGACTACCTTTGCTTTCCCAGTTAGGGTATCTGCATTTATGGGTCAAATTATTTTTTGTATATAAAAGGTATATATTTGCATTTATGCATATACCATTGTGAAGATGTATGCCTTTAACATAAAGAATATATAATGTGTGTCTTTATGTTATTATTAGAACTAAAATGCTAATGAATAGTGTTGACAGAGAAAACAAAAACACATTATGCCATGAAAACCAAATCAATTAGCTCTATATGTACCAACTAAAAATAAAATCCTGTTTTAGAGGTATTTTTTGACACTTGCTTGAGAAATGTTTAATTTTTTACATTTTCTAAATTCATATTTGATTTTGAATTTTTTCCCTTCACATATAAAAACCTCCTTCATTGTGCCCCTTCAGTTAAAAATGTCATAATAATAGTCCAGGCTTATCATTTTTCCCCTTCTACTTTCCATTATTGCTAGCAGCACGACAACTCTCCTATCACCCAGGGTTACAACCTTGAGTCCATCTTTGATTATCTCTCTTTCTACCTTGCATCTAGGACCTTTCTATGTCCTGCCATTTCTTTTATAATGTTTGAAAAGCCAGTTTCTTCTTTTTTGGTTTCCACCACCAAGACCCCAATCTACTTTCTTTTATTTTCTTTTATTTCTGCTCCAACTATTGCAATCTTCCACATTCTTGCCTCCATATCTTTCTTCTTCCATCTCAACTACTAGATTGCTATGAAGTCCATGTATCTATTGGCACATCTGAACCACAGTAAAGAAAATGGCTTAACTTCAAAATGAACATGTTGAAAAGCAGAGGGCACTGTTTGTTGAAGGTACAAACGATCATCAACATTTCAAACAGTGCATCCCATGGAACTTTTAGTCTCTTGAGATATTACACACACACATACGTAACACACACACTCTCACATAGACACACACAGTTTTATGCTCCAGTAATCTTGGGAAACGCTTCATACAATATATTCTTTTAAAGAGTCAAATTCACACCAGCTTAACTTGAAGTTATAAGAAGTCCTGTTGAAACATGCATCTTTTTTAGCATTTTAAAGACAATGTTTCTTAAATGTACTTGACCAGAGAGTCGCTCCTACAGTAATTTTTTTAAAGTATAGTATGAAGAGCACATTTTGGGGAAAGTCATTTTATGCTATCACCTCCATCTATTTACATTTCAGAGCTTTCTTTTAAAAAGGAAAGCAAAGTCTGGGGTTGCCCTAATTTTAAAAATGTAGAAATTCCAGCAAACTGCAACCACTATGCCAGAAACCAAAAGAGAGCTGTCTATGAAGAACAGCACTGTTCATGGTTTATTTCTCCTGGCGGGAGGATTTATGCAGATGATTTATACCATAAGTTGCTAATTTGGAAACATTTTCACTGATGTCTTCCTGGAAATCATCCCCAGTTATGTTAAATCAAGAAACTATATTTCCCATCTTCAGCTTCACTGTCAAATTCCCATACATCTTCCTGCAGTCCATATGAAGAAATGAAAACAATAAACAACAAAAAGATTTTTAGATACCAAAAACTTATTGTCATGTTATCTTTTAATGTAAATTCATGTCAGTCTGGGACAGTGTTTATTATGCACTCTACAGCTCACTGTTTGCTGTATAAGCTTAATGAATTTGCCACTTGATAATCAGTGTAACACAAACTCTTTATGGAGCTTATTATGTGGGAAGTGTAGCTCTCAGCCACATTATCTGACAAAAGTGTCTATATAAGCAGTCATCCTGAAGTGCTGATTCTGTTATTTGATTTGGGATTAAACAGTCTGTTGCAAGCCATCTGCTTTTCTATGCATGCGTCCTTGAGAGGTTAGATTTCTACAGACAGTGCCCCATAACTTTAACAGGTATTTGAAAGATCAGAATTAGCTTAGACATATGCCACTGAAATTGCTGGCCTTATCCTAGAGGACTGTCCAGACTTTGACACTGGAGCCTAAATCAGAAGAACAAGTGTACTTTTCTCACATTGTTGCTGATTCAGAATCCTGCTGCATTTGGCCAAGTGCTGTGAGACTCGAGATCACTTGACTGACAAAGTTTTACAACAGTTCATGCTCCTGAGTATATGAAAGCGTGCACTGGCTGTTCAAGCCATGTCTCCTGATGACTCCCAAAGAACGCACTCTTCTGGCCTATGCCTGATTACTCTGCAGAAACTCCTGTGGTTTCTGCTATCTCAGCAACTTCTGGAAATACCCTACTGAAAACATGTATTAGATAGTAAGTGCAATTCTCTGTCTTCCTATTTGAGATAGAAAATGGTTGGGGTTCAATTCCAGGTAACCCAATCAAATAAAAACCTTACTTCATTAATAATCTGACTAGTCCAGAAGTGGATTTTATGTGAACTTCTAGGCATAGAAACAACTATTTTTCTTTGGATGTATGTCTGAATGTGTGAAGTGGATACTTTTGGAAGTTCCCAGATGTGTACCCCATTACTATTTCTTTGGTTTGAGATCTGAAACCCATTCCTTATTTACTCCATTGAAATGTAAAAAAATAAATGCCAATCTGACAATTTCCCTGATTACAACTGAAGCTACTCAACTTTTGCCCTTTGGCCATTTGAGTTACATCTTCAGTATACTACCTGTTCATGTACTTTGCTCATTTTTCCATTGGGGTGTTTGTCTGTTTCTTTTTGATTTGTAGGACTTATATATAGCCTATTATATTATTGCAATAATGTCTTTTTGTCTGTGACTTGGTTTTTAATGTGGCAATGGTGTTCTTTTTCACGCACAAGTATTTGATAGATATTCTGATTGAAAATGTGCATTAAAAATACAACCAATTACATGTTGTTTAAAAGACAAAAAATTAAAATGTAAGGTTAAAGAAAGGTAGAAAGTAAAGTGTGGAAAAAGAGGTACTAAATAAACGCTAACCTAAGTTGTTGATGTAGCTATATTAATATCAAACAAAACAATCTTTAAGACAGGAAATATTACTAGAGATAAAAAGAAACATTTCATAGTAAAAGGATCAATACAACACTGTGATATAATTTTTATATGAATGTACCTAACAATAAAGCCTCAAAATATATAAAAAATACATAGAGATAAAAGGAGAAAAGACGGCTTCCCTGGTGGCGCAGTGGTTGAGAGCCCGCCTGCCGATGCAGGGGACACAGGTTCGTGCCCCGGTCCGGGAGGATCCACATGCCGCGGAGCGGCTGGGCCCGTGAGCCATGGCCACTGAGCCTGCGTGTCCGGAGCCTGTGCTCTGTAACGGGAGAGGCCACAACAGTCAGAGGCCCACGTACCGCCAAAAAAAAAAAAAAAAAAAAAAAAAAGGAGAAAAGACAAATCCATAGTTAGAGTAGGAGAATTTAACATGCTGCTGGGCTGGATTTCTTCAGGGACACTTCTACCTTCCCCTCTAGAGCATGGGTAGAAACACGATTTTTCTTATTCAGTTGAATAGAATTTTCCCTCTAGTTATTCTTTTACAAGTGGTATGTCCTTTTAGGGATCCTGGATTTATGCAGAAATCCCAATTCCTTTTGCCCTCCTGGCTGTGGCCCTGTCTTATCTCCATATGAGGGTGTTAAACCTCAATCCCTTAGTGTTTATTGGGTCTAATTAACCATTCCCTGTTCCTTTCTTCCATCTTCGAAGCAGTAATAGTTCATATTCTTATGATTCTGGATTTTACTTCTGGCATCTGAAAATTTCACTTTCAGTTTTGTAAGCTCAGCTATCAATTACATTTCATTTTATCTATCCTACATTTCTATGTGCTGTAACAAGTGGATGATGGTTATTAGGCTTTCTTATTAAATACTGATTTTCCCTTTAAAAGCACAAAGTAGGATTATCTTGGCTGAATGCTCTGAGGTTGGGTGGAGTCAAGGGACATGTTCTCAACAGTGAATTCTGAGCAAATGTGATGCATGTTGTTTTTTGAGCTGAGCATTGAGTTGCTAGTGGGAGATCCCCTGGAGTTCTTTATTCTGTTGGGCACATCAGTTAGCTATGTTCAAGACAGCAGCAGCTCTGTCAACCTGGATCTCTCATTAAATACAATGAGCAGAGATTACCTGATGACTTAAAAGGGACATGCAGCACAATTAGGAAATATATCTTTGTTATTACAAATCACTAAAGTTTTGCCGTTTCTGTGTATTTGTTTGTTTTTTATCACAGCATAATTTAGCCTACCCACTCTGTGGCAGGCAGAAAAATGGCTCTGCCAAAATGTCCACACCCTAGATAAACACTGGATTCTGTGAATATATTAGGTTAAATAGTGGGGGGAAATTAAGTCACAGATGGAATTAAGGTATTGATCAGCTGACCTTTAAATAGGGATATTATCCTGGTTTATGAGGGTACAGTGTAATTACAGGGGTACTTAAAAATGCAAGAAGGAAGCAATAAAGAAGATCAGAGAAAGAGATGTAATGACAGAAGCAAGGTCAGAGAGATGCTATTCTGCTGCCTGTGAAGATGCAGGAAGAGGACCAACAGCCAAGGAATGTGGGCAGCCTCTAAAACTGGAAAAAGCAAGGAAAAAAACTCCCCCCTAGAGCCTCCAGAAGGCATGCAGCTCTGGAAACGCCTTGATTTTAGCTCAGTGATAAAGTCTCAGTGGTGTCAGACTTGTAGCCTACAGAACTGTAAGATAATAAATTTGTGCTGTTTTAAGCTATCAAGTTTGTGGTAATTTATTATAGTGGCAATTGAAGACTAATACACTGAGCCATACACTTAATCATTTAGTATTGCCCTTAGACACAGGCAAGAGGGCCTAATCTTTAGAGGGATCGACATAGCATGGACACACAAAAACTTTATTAAAGAACATTTGAGCAGCTCTGTCATTTGGAATTTGGATTCAGTCCTCACACAAAGCACCTATAACCCTAAATGACTTCACATTGACCACAAAATGGACATTGAATGCTAGAATTTCAGTTTTATTTAAAATATATTTAATTAATTTTTAGTAAATTTTCAAAATATTTAAAATTTCAGCTTTATGTATAATTTAGAAATGAAATTATGAAATCTTTTGGGCTTTTGTTTATACTTTAAATATTTTGTATATTTAAGAAGAAAAATAATGATTTTTGAAAACATAAATAATAGTAATATTAATACTTCATAGTTTTTGACAAAAATAAATTAAATTTTGTACATTTTGAATATCATTTTATTTTTAACTCTTTAAATCATTACTGAGTGGAGGGATCTGGGTCCCAGTATTCTCAGACTACTGTACTTGAGGTAGAGCTTCTCCCCTACAAGTGAGGGCTGGATGGAGAAAGGGAACCCTGGTCCTCTCAGCCGTATCTGCCTGGAATAGAGCTTCTGTAATACAGGACTGAAAGGTATAAGAAGCACAGACAGACAGCCCCTCCTGGGGTAAAACTGTAGTTCTAGACTGGGAGCTTGGGGGAGAGCAAGCTTCTATCTTCTTGGCCAAAACTTCCTGGAGTTGAAGAGCTTCCATACATAGCATTTGGGGTAGGAGTAAGGAAATGGGTCATGGCTCAAATGCCACAGATTCTAGATGTTCTTACTGAGACTTAATAGATTTCCCTAAATGAATGTTTCTACATTACTATATGCCCTCAGGATGAATTTTCAGACTTTAAATGATTTTGTTTGTATTGTTTTTTCACCAGGTAAAAAGGATGTGCTGAGCTCCTTATTCTGCCTTTCTGTAATCCTTTTGTGCATTAATTTTATACAGAGCATTATGCAAATTTTAAAGCATACCTTTGTTTTATGAAGTGATTATTTAATCAGTAACCTTTTTGGAACATTTAGAATATTCTTTTAGTTTGGTTTATCTTTTTTGAAGGTTTATTTCAAACATTTTCGTTTTTTAAAATATTTTATTTATTTATTTATTTATTTGGTTGCACCAGGTCTTAGTTGCAGCTCACCGTTCCTTAGGTGTAACATGTGGGCTCCATAGTTGTGGCACATGGGCTCCTTAGTTGCGGCATGTGAACTCTTAGTTGAGCATGCATGTGGGATCTAGTTCCCTGAACAGGGATCGAACCTGGGTCCCTTGCATTGGGAATGCAGAGTATTAACCACTGCGCCACCAGGGAAGTCCCTTAGTTTGGTTTATATAGAACTTTTTATGAGCACATTTTTTACATACAGTGAGGGATTTCTCCAAACATTTTCATATTATTTAAATTTAGTTTTTGTTTTTTAATCAACTTATTGCTATCTACTTATCTAATAAAATGCACTACTTCAATTGTAGTTTGTTTTGTTTTGACAAATTTATGCGCTGACACAATCAAGGTATGCAATATTTCCATCACTCCAAAAATCTCCCCTCTGTTCCTGTCCAGTCTAAATCATCTCCCACCACGTTTCAATTGACCGTCTATCTGTTTCCTATTGATATACATTAGAATAGTTTTTTTGAGTGTTTCATATAAATGCAACAATGTACTTTGTTAACATTTTTTTTCTTTCCAGATGATAAAATATCATTTTAGTATCATCTGGCTTGCATTGATTCAGGAAATACCCCAATTATAAATATTTTATTTATTGTCTTTTATATAACATGCCTTTTTTCTCTGGATGCTTTTATGATTTTCTCTTTATACCTGGTTGTCAGGTATAGTCACACCCTATGATCACTCACTAGTCTTTCTGAAGATATTCAGGCTTTCTATATTATAAGGCACCTAATGTACCCTAGGATGTGTTTTTTTAATTCTTGTTGTAGTTTTCTTTGGGCTCACTTTTTTTGAATTAATTAAGCCTCTTGTATCTGTAGGTTTATTGTTCTCATCAAATTTGAAATTTCATGACTTCAAGTATTTTTCTACCACCCTCTTTCTGGAACTCTAATTATACGTATGATAGTATGTTTTATTTTTTTCTCACAACTTTTACTTTATTCACATCTTTTGGTCTTTTTTTTTAGCTTTCTTTTTTTGTTATTTTTTAAATCTTTTTTAAAAGTAAATTTATTTATTTATTTTTGGCTGCACTGGGTCCTCGTTGCTGCTCACAGACTTTCTCTCGTTGAGGTGAGTGGGAGTTATTCTTCATTGTGGCGCGCAGGCTTCTCATTGGGGTGGCTTCTCTTGTTGCGGAGCATGGGCTCTAGTTGCGTGGGCTTCAGTAGTCGTGGCTAGCGGGCTGTAGAGCGCAGGCTCAGTAGTTGGGGCTCATGGGCTTAGTTGATCCGAGGCATGTGCGATCTTCCCAGACTGGGGCTCGAACCCATGTCCCCTTTCTATGCAGGATGTCCAGGGCATTTTGGAGATGGTTAAAAAGTTCGCTGCAGAATATAGATTCAAATCTGTGCAGTAGTCACATAAGTCACTGCCTCCAATCAGCACCATGATGACCTTCCAGTCCTCGTGGAAATTTTTCTATGGTCATCTTTCATCTTTTGTATCAAAGTCTGGACTTGGCTCGAAAGTTCCTTAGCCTTTGTTCCAGTAACAACCTGATTAAGGAAGGCATTTGTGTCGTTGGCGTTGCCTGTGCCCACCACACAGCCTGTGAGATTTCTGTTAAACTTCCGAAGGATATTCAGTAAGGTGGTCACCTTCTCCAGGTAGCTGTCCCCTCCTGAACTATATGACAGCCCCTGGTACCAAGTAGTGACATCAGAAAGGTGTTTTCTTTTTGTGCTTCAGCCTATTTGATTTCTATTGCTATGACTTCCAGTTCCTGGGTCTATTCTTTTGCAGTATCTAATCTGCTGTTCATTCCACACAGTGAATCTTTCATTCATATATTTTATTTTTCAGCTCTAGAAATCCCTGTGCTTTTTAATATTTTCTGTATTCTCTCATGATGTTCATGATTTTCTTTAAAAATGTTGAACATCATTATAAGTCTGTTTCTTTAACTACCGCCCCCAACCCCCCCAGTTTTGGGTGAATACAGCTTCTTTGCATATCTAGTAATTTTTAATTGGCTGTTGGGCATTGTGAGTAACCTTGTTGAGATACTTTAATGTGTATTTACTTTTGTTTTGGCAGGTAGTTATAATTACTTCACATTAGCTTGATTCTTTTGAGTCTTGTTTCTATGTTTCTTTAGAAGATGTCTGGAATAGCCTTTATTCTAGGGAAATTTTAGTCCTATTACTGTGGTTTAACTCTCCTGAGGTTGCCAGTGAATTCCCTGAGTGTTTAAAAAGGTCTTTTCACTTTGGTTCATTGAAACTTTAAAGGCTTCCAGTCTTGTGTTAGCTCTAGGAATTATTCAGCTTGTAGCTCCAACTATTTCTAGAAGATCTTCTTTGTGAAACCTCATGAACTCTCACCTTATGCATGTACAAATTTAACCAAAGAGTTATGAGGAGCCCTATACATATTTCTGGAGCTTTTCCTCTAAATAGCTTCTTCGTCTTCAGTACTCTTGCCTTGAATATTACAGCTTCTTCTTATTCCCCAAACACCAATCTGTCTTCTCAGTTTCTCGAGATTGCTGTGTTCTGCTTGGGTTTCCCATACTGGCACCATGTCCTACGCAGAACATTGGGATAATTGTAGAGATGCCCTCATTTGTTTCCCTTTTTTTCAGGGATCACAGTCCTAAATTACCTCTTTTCCAATGTTGAAAAATAGCTGGTGCATATATTTTGTCCAGTGGTAGGACAAATTTTGATTTTTTAAATTAGGTACCTTATAATATAGAAAGCCAGAATATCTTCAGGAAGACTAGTGAGTGATCATAGGGTGTGACTATAAATAAAGAAGTGTTAGATGTAATATCTCTGCCATTTCATTGGTTCCACTAGGTTTCTATATGATTAAGATACATAGAAGACCATGAATCAAAACAGTCTCATAGAATTTAGAAAACTCATTAAAAAGAACTCTTTCTAATTATCTGATAAACAATTACTGGGTTCAGATACTGTACATTTCACAACTTTCATCTTATTTAATACTTTCAGCACTCTTTCAAAGAAGTTATAAATGGAACTTACAACTATAGAGGGAAACAAATAGATCACAACACTTTGGATAAGCAATTAGAAGAGACCAATTCTTGTGATGATGATAGGTGTTTAGTGGATGTACTAATGAAGGTGCTTCAGATACCTTTTGGTAAACTTTGAGCTATTGAATTGCATATGCTCTTCAGTAATTAAACAGTTAATTCCCATAAGAGGAGTTTGAAGTAAAAACCCTGGGCTGAAAATCGACAAGGCATAACCAGTGTAATAACTACAGGTCCAAAGTAGAAGGCAGATTTACTCTTATTCAAAGACCTGATAAAATTACCAGTCCTAACTCACACAATAAAAATGATAAAAACACAACCTTCTTGGTCTGAGGGATAGTAGAAATATATTCTGATTCTCTAATTTTACAGGGGACACCTCTGAATCCCAGCAGAGTTAATGGTTTCTACAAGGCTGCCCAGCTAGCTCTTAGCTTAGCTGACAATAAAACCAGGACTTAGGACTTGAATCACTGTTTTGACTTTATCAACTGAGACAGATTCAATGAGATAAACACGGAAGATACATACTTAATTGACTGCATCTCAGATAAAACCACCAGGAAAACCAAACAAAACTGCTGCTTCACCGTCAAAGTTCTCTTTTAGCTTTGGGATTACAAGAATTTCATGTATATTAACTAAAGAGCAACTGGTATACATCACATATTATTTAATTTCTGGGGAAAATAATATCCCAGAATATTATATAGATTTGGTTTAAGATTCATTTGTATGTGGATGGTAATATTGCTTTGGGAAATGAGATATTGTTTAGTTTTGAAAGCTGAGACTGATTTAAAGCTTGCATCTTTTTTTTTTTGTTTGCGGTACACGGGCCTCTCCCTGTTGTGGCCTCTCCCGTTGTGGAGCACAGGCTCCGGACGCGCAGGCTCAGCGGCCGTGGCTCACGCGACCAGCCGCTCCGCGGCATGTAGGATCTTCCCACACCGGGGCACGAACCCGTGTCCCCTGCATCGGCAGGCGGACTCTCAACCACTGTGCCACCAGGGAAGCCCTAAAGCTTGCATCTTTAAAGGGACGAAAACAAGAGGATGCATTTCTAATGATGGCTCTTCTGGGAAGGGATAATGCAGTCTCTTTTCCTTGGAGGCCTAATACTGAAACTCAACACAAGAGTGGGAGGGGCATGTAGGGAACAGTTTGGATTAGAAACGCAAAGTTTACGCATGATGATGCTAAATATAGTTTTTTTTAAAGGAACGTCCCTTCTTTCTGATACTTGCTAAAGAAGCTCTGGCCTAATCTTATATTTTTATTGCCACAATCAGATTTCTCCAAGGAACCCTGATTACCCTTTATTGGAGAATAGGATTTAGAAAGCAAGATCTGAGTTCTCATTGCTACTGGGATGTCACTGCTTCTAGGTCCTCTCAGTATAGAGAGCTAGGAAAAATATACTGAATTATGGGTATACACATATCTATATATATTTATGTGTCTAGCTATATCTGTGTATTTTAAAATGTACATGAGTTTGTACTGATATCACTGACTAATGTAGAACCACAGATTTCAATCTAACATTACCTTCTGACTTATTATGTCTTTCTCTGACAGTGAGAATCTTTGCTCACATTATCTACAATTTATTTACCTATTTGCTCAACCTTAGTACGTATGTAAATTAGTTTCAAAATTGTTAACCCATACCTCTGTGAGGATCAGATTTACTAATTAGAGTGCAGTGTTTGTAAAGTTCTTTTTGTCTTCCTACTTATAGTTTTTAGTCAAATGCCAACTTTCCAAAAGTTACTTAATGTCCTTTTTTTTCTATCTTCTTCACTGAGGTTAATTCATAAATTGTAATACAGTTAGTTTCACTTGGTACAGTTTGTATTCTATCCTGAGATCCACCCAAAATTCTAGTTGATTTTATTTAAATTGGCATATGGTAAAGATTACAGTACTGTAGGTTTTGACAAATGCATAGTCATGTGTTTTCCTATGCAATACCACACAGAAAAGCCCATCACACTAAAAACTCCAATGTGAGGCCCCATTGTATTCAACACTTTCCCCACCCTCACCACTGGCAAACACTGATCTTTTTCCAGCTCTAACACTGTATCTTTTAAAAATAATATCATGTAAATGGAAGTATACAATATGTAAACTTTGGAGCTTGGCCTTATTTAGAATAATGTATTGAAGATTCATCTGTGTGTTGCAAGAATCAGTAGCTTGCTCCTTTTTCTTAAATTGCTGAGTAGTATTATATATATAATACAGTTTGTTTAGCCAGTCACCTACTGAAGGACTGTTATGTTCAGTGACTTAGTCTTTTCAGGCTGCTATAACAAAGTACCACAGACTGGGTGGCTTATAACAATAAAGAATTATTTTTCATAGTTCTGGAGGCTGGAAGTCTGTGATGAGGGAGTTAGCATGGTTGGATGAAGGCTTTCTTCCAGGTCACATACATCTCCTTGTATGCTCACATGGTGGAAGGGGTGAGTGTTCTCTCTGGGGCCTCTTCTATAAGGGTACCAGTCCTATTCATGAGAATTTTACTCTCATGACCTAATTATCTTCAAAGGTCCCACCTCTTAATACCATTGCAGTGGGCTTCAGGATTTCAAAATATGGATTTTTTTTGTGTGGGTGGGCCTGGGACACAAACTTTCAGACCATAGCTTCAAGTTGTTGGTGATTATTTATAAAGTTGCTATAAACATTCATTTAGGATTTTTGTTTGAACCTAAGTTTTCCATTCACTTGGGTAAATATCCAGGAGTGTGGACAATATGGAGCTGGGCCATATGTTAGTGTATGTTTAACTTTACAAAAAATGGCCAAACTATCTTCTAAAGTGGCTGTACCATATGGAATTCCTACATGAATGAAAGTTCCTATTTTTCTGCATCCTTGCCAAGATTTGATATTGTTTGTTTGCCTTTCTAATAGGTATCTCATGGTTTTAGTTTGCATTTTTCAAATGGCAAATGATACTGAACATTTTTTTTCTTCTGTTTATTTCCTATCCATGTATCTTTGGCAAATACTTGTTCAAATCTTTTTTGGTAATGTACTAGCTTTATTGAAATGTAATTCATAAAGAAAAAAATCCACTTATTTAAGGTGCACAATTTAGTGTTTTTTGGTATATCTCCAGAATTTTGAAACTATCTACCAATTTTAGAACATTGTCATAATGCCAAAAAGAAACCACATACCCTTTAGCAGTCACCCCTCACCCCATTTCTCCTAAACTTCCCAGAGCTAGACAACCTCTAACCTACTTTTTGTCTTTATACATTTGCCTATTCTGGACATTTCATATGAATGAAATCATGTAATACATAGTCTTTTGTGACTGGCTTCTTTGACTCACTGTAATGCTTTCAAGGTTTATCTGTGTTGTAGCTCATATCAGTAATTCATTCTTTTTACTGTCAAATAACATTCCATTATGTTGATTTACATTTCCCAGAGGGCAAATGATGTTGAGCATCTTTTCAAGTCCTCATTGGCCATTTACATATCTTCTTTGGATAAATGTCTATTCAGATCCTTTGTGCATTTTTAACATTGGGCTATTTGTCTTTTTATTATTGAGTTGTAAAGATTCCTAATTTATTACATATATAAGTCCCTTATCAAATACATGATTTGCAAATATTTTCTCCTATTCTGTAGGTTGTCTTTTCACTTTCTTGATGATGTCTTTGGAACAAAAATGTTTTAAATTTTGATGAATTCCAATTTTTTTTTTTTCAATTTGGTTGCTTGTCCTTTTGGTATCATATTTCAGAAACCATTGCCCACTCCAAGATCATGATAATATAGGCCTATGCTTACTACTAAATATTTTGTAGTTCTACATTTATGTCTACAAGCCATTTTATTTTTGTCTATAATATGAGGGTGGGGATCCAGAGTCATTCTTTTGCACTGGGCCAGACTACTTTAGTGCTGTCTATTTTTCTCAAGTTATGAAACCTCTAATGTCACTCCTTAGGTATGTACACATTCACAATGGGTTGACAGTGGTTTTAGCAGGGCTCTCTTCAACTATTTCTTTCCCTAATCATTCAGTGGAAACTTGCCTTTGTTAGTATTATACCCAGCTTCAGAAATAGGATCAACTTTTGTATTCTTGTATACTGAGACCTTGCTGAGACCTAACACCACCCTGCTAAATGTACTCATTAGTTCTAGAAACTTTTTTTGATAGCTTTTTCTTGGATTTTCTATGAGATTTCTAGATTATGTGATTGGTGACATTGGTAGATATGAAGTAAAGGAAAAAAATTTTTGTTTTTAAATCAAAGGAATAAAAATTTAGGGGCTCATTGGGTATGAGGTGCCCTTTGGGACACTCATGTAGACATTTTCACTGTACATTGAAGATCTTGGTCTAGGAACTCTTTAAAGACATCTGATTTAGAGATAGCAATTTGAGGATTCTTCAGTAGATAGTTGCTAGCTAAAGTCATGGACAGGAATGAGGTCAATCCAGAGTGTAAAAAGACAGAAGACCAGAAGGAAAGATTTCTGAGAAGAGTAGCAGTAATTTGCTCTCATTTTGTCATTTTACAACATCTATAAGCAGTTGTTTACATAACTACTTAAACTTTGAAGACGGTCAGTGGAACAGAATTACTCTCTATCGTCTTCTAGTATCTGCCGCTGGTAATAAGAAGGTGTGCAGAAAAGAGCACAGCAGGCCTGAGACTGCTATTCTTAGAAAGGCCTGCTTGTGAGATTAGCCCGGCTGGTCCCTGGGAACTTGGATTTGGGAGAGTTTCCACTATTTCCCGATAAGGATGTCTCACTGTACCTAAACTGTTAGTACAAACAATGTAGTTTATGCTGACTACCTGCTTTCCTTCTGGGAATCTGGAATTTTTGCAGATGCTAGGAAGAGGGTGCCTACATGACCAAAGCCCAGCAAAAACCCTGGGCACTGATTCTCTAATGAGCTTCCTTGGCAGATGATATTTCATGCACATTGTCATAACTTACATTAAAGAGGAATTAAGTGCATCCTGTGTGAATCCAGTGGGACAGGTCTCTTGAAAGCTTGCTCCTGGTTTCCTCTGGACTTTGTTTCATGAGCCTTTCCCATTGCTCATGTGCTTTTCATCTTTTGATGTAATAAATCATAGCCATGAATACAGCTATATAGTAAGTCCTGTGAGTCTTTCCAGTGAGTCATGAACCTGTGGGGGTGAGGCTTAGGGGCTCCTGACAAAGAAAGCTTTTATCATTTAATTACCATTACTTTGTACATGCTATATATTTTTTTCCTTCAGTGGCTTTTAGAATTTTCTCTTTATAGTTGAGTTCTGCAGTTTTGTTGTAATGTGTCTGCATATGATTTTCTTCTTACTTGATCTTACCACTTGATGCACCTTTTCAATTAGAGAGCTCATGCCTTTTCCTGGCTAGTTATTTCTCTGCCAGTATTTTTTAAAATGTTGCCTCTCTACCATGCCATTACATGGATTCTGGAACTTCTGTGCCATTTCCATGTTTCTTATTTCTGTCTCGTATTTTAATATCTCTTTTATCTGTGTGAGCTGTATTCTGAAAAATTTCCTCAGTTTTTTCTGCTAATTTGCTAATTCTTCATTCAAAATTGTGTCTCATCTACTAATTGCTCACATCTATCAAACTTTTTATGTAAGTAGCTATGATTTTATTTACTAAAACTCTTACTTGTTTTTCTTCTATATCCTTGCTTTTTTGGCATAATTCCCTGTTCTTGGTACATAAGTGCTGTTCCTTACTTTATCTGTTTGAGGATTACTATAATTATTTTAAAGTTCAGATGCATCTCTGAAGTCATCTCTTCAGGTATAAATCCTCCTTTTTGGAAATGACATTTCTCGTACATTCTGTAATTACTTTCTGTGAATTTATTTTCTTTGGGAATTGCTCTAAAGGGGAAATTTTTCGTCCTGAGATACAAAGGCCTTGCTGGGTAGTGTAGAGTTTTGCTTGTTGCTTCTTCTTGGGCTCTATAGGCTTATTTTGCTTTTAAGCAGGTTTGTGCTGTGTGGATACCATGAATTCAGCCTCAGCACCCTCAAAATGCAGACTTCGGTTTCTGGTTTATGGGATTTTTTTTCCCCATAGTCAAGGTTAGTGGCTTGTTCTGGTAGTGATTTCCTGCCCCAGTTTGCAGGCAGGCAGGCGTGTGTTCCACAGTCCTGCTTCCCTGACATGCAAGTGGCCTGTGGCTTTGGCTACTCTGCAATTGCAGTGGAACCTGAAACACTGTGGTTTCTACCAAGTCCTAACACTCCTTAGCCACTCGGATTACTTGTTACTTCTGTGAATTCCCATTCAGATTCTGGAAATGTATTGCTCTTTCTTAATTTATGTATATGTTATCAAATATTTCAATTAGTTTTGAGTGGGAGGAGGAATTAGACTGTGTTCTCCATGCTTAATCAACAATCTGTACCCAGGAGTTCAGAATATATATGTTTATAGCATAGATCACATAGGAATCTATTGTTGTCATGAAGCATAGTATATTTGGTATAAACTTACCAATTCACAAAATGAATCTTTATAAACGCTAACTGAGATAATTGGTTTAGACTGTTAAAATTGAGTGTGGGTCATTCAAGATAAAATTGGTTCCAACCTCTTGACCAACTTCTCCACCCACACTGCCCTAAATAATACTATAAGATTGACAATGTTGGGTTGTCACTGGAAATGGTTTTTTATATGTGGTTATTTACTTTGGTTGCAGCAGTCTGAGACTTTGCTTTTGGAGATGTTTACAGCTTTGAACCATTTCTATACTTTTTGTTCATCTCCCCTATAGGTGGCTGCAGAAGAAGAGCATTTGTTGTAAGATTTTTCTCCTAGTACCATCATTTTTCATGGCCTTATGCCACTTGCCACATAACACAGGAACTAGTGAATGACCCAGTGTTTTAACTGTCAGTCACCATGAACTACTTTACGAAACAGGCTTAACAGCTCATAAACTGAAAGCAATCCTGTTTACTGCCATCTCTAGATTCATAGATTGTTTGCAGCCTGTTACTGTTCTAGCAACACTTAGGGGCCAAGCACCTAAAGTACTTTATGTATTTCTTGATGTCCCTTAAGGAGGGCTGGTCTGGTGAGCATCCTTGTACTTTTTTCATCTAATATAATAGGATTAGACCTTGGGGTGACTGTATCAGAACTACTGACAGCTTTCTACAACATGCTGTGCATGAATATGTCTACCACATCTAGAAACTTTTGGAAGAGGAGAAATAGTACCACAGAAACAGTATTTGAAGATGAATAAATTGATGTCGCCGTTCTTTTTTTTTTTTTTTTGAGTCTATCACTGTAGGTTAATTGACGCTTTCTTTTCTTTGTCTTATTGGCCTGTCAGCACTTTTTCCCCCTGTCAGAGTAATTGCTTTACTCTCTCTACCAAAGGTAGATGTATATTCTGAAAATAAACTTGAATCTATTAAAGTGGCTAACGTATAGTGGTGTCCCTGTTTTGTAAATTGAGTTCAGATATAGGCTATCTATCTGTTTGGCAGCAGAAGAGGTAGCTATTGGTCTGAATTTTACTGTTTGAGATGTTAGAGCTGCCTTGTAAGGTGGACAGGGGTCAGGGTAGTATCAGATTCACACATTACTGTCTTTACTGAATTTATATGAATGACCTGCCCTGAAGATTGAAGAATCCCACACAAGTATGCATAAGGCTCCTTTCAGCCAGAGAATACTATTTTCACCCCTTTTTTTATGGTAAGAGATGCTATTGCCTTCTGACATATACTGATCTTTTAAAAGCTTGAAGAAGGCTCTAAAATTGTGAGAGAATATTGACAGTCAGAATTTTTAAGAAGAGAGTTTAGTTTCAAAATTTGAAAGATGAAAAATTTATGATTTACTTCTTAATGTGAAAGATCTTTTGGTTAGGTTTCTAATAAAACTCAGTCTGTGGAAATCACCAGCATTAATATTTAATATTACAGCACCCCTGTGAGGAAGATAAGCATTATTGTCCCTTTCTTATGGAAACAAAGAAGGAAATAACTACCATGACAACACTATCCATAGTAGACATGAGTATTAATGTCAAGAAATGTTCCACTTCTGATTGTAAACTATAATTACTACCACATAAGGTAAGGCAAAAACTAGCTAAGCGACCACATACATCAAGGGAACTAGTCACATATTATGTGTCAAAAACCAAACGCTACATACCGAATAAAACAAAGCAGAAAGATGAGTTCATTGCAAACCTGCAAGCTGGGAAACTCAAGGCTACTGGAGCAATGAGTTCTGAGTTTCTTATAGACTAAGGGGTTTTTATGGAATAAATGTGGAAATCATTTGGCTTTTTTTCAGCTGATTGCTTGCCTAGTGGTCTTTCTTATTGGATCAGGGTAGCTGAGTCAGGGGAACAAGGAAGTCCAGAGATGGTGTGAACAGACTTGGCATTTAGGGATTGGCTGGTGCCCTCTGCTGATTTCTGAGAAGACCTGTAAATTCTTGTAAGGTTAGGTTGTTTCCTTTATGTGCTGCATTGGCCATCTCCATTTTTTCCTTGACATAAGTGACTCCATTTCTGTTTGCTTCTACAAATGTAAATGCTAATTTTTAAAAACTTTATATTTAATTTCAAGTTTAGCCAAGAACTTCAGTCTTCTGATATTTAAAGACTATTTGGATTTAATGTATTTTTCGTATACTTATATCAATGGAGAGATTTTTCTTCTTGTAAATTGAGTGATTTATGAAATATCACATAGCAGCTGGACATTTTAAAGGATCAGTGGGACTTACAACTCAGTATTCAATTGATTTCAATTTCCAGTAATTATCCTATCGACTTTATCTCTAATGAATTCTGTGCCCCAAACATCTTAAGTAAAGTGGCTAACATATGGCGTAGTCAGTAAGCGGATCATTGAGGGCACAGATCCAGCTCTGCATAAGCGTCTTTCCACTTCCTTCCCTTCCATCCTTCCTTCCTTCCTTCCCTCCCTCCATCCCTCCCTTCATCCCTCACCCTACTTTTCTTCTTGTCTCCTTTCTTAAATTTTTAAAACTTCAATTTGTGAGCTGGAAAATTCCTAGCACATTTTATAAGAGAGGTGTCATTACTTACATAGTGAATGACTCTTACCAAAATGATGAGAGAGCTCCATATAAAATAGCATAAGGAAATTTACTTGTTATTTTAGTAACTTCCATGGCTGTCTGAGATCCACCTAAGACTGGCTAAATTTTTTTTCATGTGACTAATAAAAAGGTATCAAATATTTGACTTTTAAATATTTTTTAAAGTGTTCATGAATTTTTCTGTCACAATTCATTGTTACCTTGGTCAAGAAGGAATGGAAATGTCTAAGGCAAATAGAAGGTCTTGTTAACTCTCTGGCCTCTCTTTTAACTGTACCCATACATTTTTAATTAAATAGAATGTGTGAACTTTGTAATACTATTGTGCTAGTGCACACACACACAATTACATATTTAAAACTGCCTAGATAAATCCATTTGTGGAAAAGCACTAATACCATCCTAAGAAGCTTTAAAGAAACAAAGTATCAATTTCTCTAAAGCATTTGTCTCATTATCTACGAAAGTTGCTCTTAAATATTTATCAATTTCTACTTGACCTGTCACAAGCAATTATTACTTTCTGAGATTAAAATACAGACTTTTTAGTTAAATGATGGAAGAGAAAGAACAAATGCCTTTACCCCCTAGCTGGACTACTTGGGGTCTTCTTCCTCATGAATACCATTTTGCATGGCATATCACCACATTTTAGATTTTACTGATTAAATGCAGTCCCATAATTACTTTTTGTTTATCTTCTCATTTGTGCTGATGTATAATGTCTGTATGTATACAACTCTACATTTAATTTTTTCATGTATGTGTCTCTGCTTTTTTTTTTTTTTTTTTTTTTTTTTTTTTTGCGGTACGCGGGCCTCTCACTGCTGTGGCCCTTCCCGCTGCGGAGCACAGGCTCCGGACGCGCAGGCTCAGCGGCCATGGCTCATGGGCCCCGCTGCTCCGCGGCATGTGGGATCTTCCCAGACCGGGGCACGAACCCGTGTCCCCTGCATCGGCAGGCGGACTCTCAACCACTGCGCCACCAGGGAAGCCCTGTGTCTCTGCTTTTGAATGGCAAGATTCTGATATTAGGAGGTGGTATGGTTTTGGCTTTTTGTTATAGTCTGCATCCAGGGATCTTCAACTCAGTTCGTGCTCAATCGATTTTTTTTCCCCAATTAAATGTAACATTGCTCTAGAGCAGCGGTCCCCAACCATTTTGGCACCAGGGACTGGTTTAGTGGAAGACAATTTTTCCACGGATGGGGGCGGGGGATGGTTCAGGCGGTAACGCGAGCGAAGGGCAGCGATGGGGAGCGGCAGATGAAGCTTTGCTCACTCTCCCGCTTCTCACCTCCTGCTGTGAGGCCTGGTTCCGAACAGCCTTCAGACCGGTAGTGGTCCGCGGCCTGGGGATTGGGGACCCCTGCTCTAGAATAATGTCGTCATTTCCATTGTCAACATCATTATGTAACTAACATTTAACGTATTACTGTGCTCAGGAGTTGCACATGCATTATCTCATTTATTTACAAAGCATCCTGGTGAACTAAGCATTCAAGGATTAATACATTTGGCTGTGTTCCACTAACTAATCTGGAATGCTGTATTCATGGACCATCTGTGAATGGAGTGAAAACATTCTGCCAAACTAACCAGATCATTGATGTTTTACTTTTTAATTTTATAATGTATTGTCATGTGGGCAAGTAAAATACACAATTTTTTTCAATTGATGTAGAGTTGATTTACAATGTTGTGCCAATCTGCTGTACAGCAAAGTGACTCAGTTATACACACATATATATTCTTTTTTTATATTCTTTTCCATTATGGTTTATCCCAGGAGATTGGATATAGTTCCCTGTGCTATACAGGAGGACCTTGTGGTTTATCCCAAGAGATTGGATATAGTTCCCTTTGCTTTACAGTAGGACCTTGTGGTTTATCAATTCTAAATGTAATAGTTTGCATCTACCAACCCTAAACTCCCAGTCCGTCCCTCTTCCTCCTCCCCTCCCCATTGACAACCACAAGTCTGATCTCTATGTCTGTGATTGTTTCTGATTTATAGATAGGTTCATTTGTGCCATATTTTAGATTCCACATGTAAGTGATATCATATGATATTTGTCTTTCTCTTTCTGACTTACTTCACTTAGTATGATAATCTCTAGTTGCATCCATGTTGCTGCAAATGGCATTATTTCATTCTTTTTTATGGCTGAGTAGTATTCCATTGTATATACGTGCCACATATTTTTCATCCATTCATCTGGCAATGGACATTTAGGTTGTTTCCATATTTTGGCTATTGTGGATAGTGCTGCTGTAAAACGTATGATTCTTGATGAAACCAGGGAGAATAACAAAATTGTGTAATACAGAGTATTTTCATATTTCAATATTTGACCATAAATCCTGCCAAAGGAAAATAATTTAAATTAAATACAAATATTTACAATAAGGCTGTAGAATCATCTAGTAGACCTAGATGTTCCAAATTTCTTAACAAGACCTTTTTTTTTTTGATTGAGGTATAACTGGTGTACAATATTGTATACGTTTCAACTGTACAACATAGTATTTCACAAGCTTTAAAGATTATAGTCTGTTTTTAGTTATAAGAATATATTGGCTATTCCCTGCAATGTAATATATATTCTTATACCTTATTTATTTATTTATTTATTTTCTAATATCACATTTTTTTAACATCTTTATTGCAGTATAATTGCTTTACAATGGGTCTTTTAGTTTCTGCTGTATAACAAAGTGCATCAGCTATACATAAACATATATCCCCATATCTCCTCCCTCTTGCGTCTCCCTCCCACCCACCCTATCCCACCCACCCTATCCCACCCATCTAGGTGGACACAAAGCACCAAGCTGATGTCCCTGTGCTATGTGGCTGCATCCCACTAGCTATCTATTTTACATTTGGTAGTGTATATATGTCCATGCCACTCTCTCACTTCATCCCAGCTTACCCTTCTCCATCCCTGTGTCCTCAAGTCCATTCTCTATGTCTCTGTCTTTATTCCTGTCCTGCCCCTAGGTTCTTCAGAACATTTTTTTTTAGATTCCATATATATGTATTAGCATATGGTATTTGTTTTTCTCTTTTTGACTTACTTCACTCTGTATGACAGTCTCTAAGTCCATCCACCTCACTACAAATAACTCAATTTCGTTTCTTTTTACGGCTGAGTAATATTCCATTGTATATATGTGCCACATCTTCTT
>NC_041215.1:70173686-70176522 GCF_002837175.3 Physeter macrocephalus | reverse complement strand
ATTCTGACTGGTGTGAGGTGATACCTCATTGTAGTTTTGATTTGCATTTCTCTAATGATTAGTGATGTTGAACATCCTTTCATGTGTTTGTTGGCAATCTGTATATCTTCTTTGGAGAAATGTCTGTTTAGATCTTCTGCCCATTTGTGGATTGAGTTGTTTGTTTTTTTCATATTGAGCTGCATGAGCTGCCTGTATGTTTGGAGATTAATCCTTTGTCAGTTGCTTCATTTGCAAACATTTCCTCCCATTCTGAGATTTTTGTGTATGGTGTTAGGGAGTGTTCTAATTTCATTCTTTTACATGTAGCTGTCCGGTATTCTCAGCACCATTTATTGAATAGGCTGTCTTTTCTCCATTGTATCTTCTTGCCTCCTTTATCAAAGATAAGGTGACCAAAGGTGTGTGGGTTTATCTCTGGGCTTTCTATCCTGTTCCATTGATTTATATTTCTGTTTTTGTGCCAGTACCATACTGTCTTGTTGAATGTAGCTTTGTAGTATAGTCTAAATTATTTCTGTGCATTAATTTTATATCCTGCCACTTTACCAAATTCATTGATTAGCTCTAGTAGTTATCTGGTAGCATCTTTGGGATCTCTATGTGTAGTATCATGCCATCTGCAAACAATGACAGTTTTACTTCTCTTTTCCTATTTGGATTACTTTTATTTCTTTTTCTTCTCTGATTGCTGTGCCTAAAACTGCCAAAATTATGTTGAATAATATTGGTGAGAGTGGGCAACCTTATCTTCTTCCTGCTCCTAGTGGAAAAGGTTTCAGTTTTTCACCATTGAAAATGATGTTGGCTGTGGGTTTTTCATGTATGTCCTTTATTATGTTGAGGTAATTTCCCTCTAAGGCTACTTTCTGGAGATTTTTTATCTTAAATGGGTGCTGAATTTTGTTGAAAGCTTTTCTGCATCTATTGAGATGATCATATGGCTTTTCTCCTTCAGTTTGTTAATATGGTGTATCACATTGATTGATTTGCATATATTGAAGAATCCTTGCATTCCTGGGATAAACCCCACTTGATCATGGTGTATGATCCTTTTAATGTGCTGTGGGACTTTGTTTGATAGTATACTGTTGAGGACTTTTGCATCTATTTTCATCAGTGATATTGGTTTTTAGTTTTGCTTTTCTGGGACCTCTTTGTCTGGTTTTGGTATCAAGGTGATGGTGGCCTCGTAGAATGAGTTTGGGAGTATTCCTCCCTCTGCTATATTTTCAAAGAGTTTGAGAAGGATAGGTGTTAGCTCTTCCAGTGTTTGATAGAATTCGCCTGTGAAGCCATCTGGTCCTGGGCTTTTGTTTGTTGGAAGATTTTTAATCACAGTTTCAATTTCAGTGCTTGTGATTGGCCTGTTCATATTTTCTATTTCTTCCTGGTTCAGTCTCGGCAGCTTGTGCATTTCTAAGAATTTGTCCATTTCTTCCAGGTTGTCCATTTTATTGGCATACAGTTGCTTGTAGTAATCTCTAATAATCTTTTGTATTTCTGCAGTGTCAGTTGTTACATCCTTCTTTTTCATTTCTAATTTTAGTGATTTGAGTCCTCTCCCTCTTTTCCTTGATAAGTTGGGCTAATGGTTTATCACTTTTGTTTATCTTCTCAAAGAACCAGCTTTTAGTTTTATTGATCTTTGCTATTCTTTCCTTTGTTTCTCTTTCATTTATTTGTGCTCTAATCGTTATGATTTCTTTCCTTCTACTAACTTTGGGTTTTGATTGTTTTTCTTTCTCCAGTTCCTTTAGGTGTAAGGTTAGATTGTTTATTTGAGATGTTTTAGTAGTGTATTGTTTAGCCTCCATGTGTTTGTATTTTTACAGATTTTTTCCTGTAATTGATATCTAGATTCAGAGCGTTGTGGTAATAAAAGATACTTGATACGATTTCAATTTTCTTAAATTTACCAAGGCTTGATTTGTGACCTTAGATATGCTCTATCCTGGAGAATGTTCCATGAGCACTTGAGAAGAAGGTGTATTCTGTTGTTTTTGGATGGAATGTCCTATAAATATCAATTAAGTCCATCTTATTTAATGTATCATTTAAAGCTTGTGTTTCCTTTTTACTTTCATTTTGGATGATCTTTCCATTGGTGAAAGTGAGGTATTAACGTCCCCTAGTATGACTGTGTTACTGTCGATTTCCCCTTTTATGGCTGTTAGCATTTGCCTAAGTATTCAGGGTCACCTATGTTGGGTGCATAAATATTTACAATTGTTATATCTTCTTCTTGGATTGATCCCTTGATCATTATGCAGTGTCCTTCTGTGTCTCTTGTAATAGTCTTTATTTTAAAGTCTATTTTGTCTGATTTGAGAATTGTTATTCCAGCTTTCTTTTGATTTCCATTTGCGTGGAATATCTTTTTCCATCCCCTCACTTTCTGTATGTGTCCCTAGGTCTGAAGTGGGTCTCTTGTAGACAGCATATATATGGGGCTTGTTTTTGTATTCATTTAGCCAGTCCATGTCCTTTGGTTGGAGCATTTAATCCATTCATATTTAAGTTAGTTATTGATATGTGTGTTCCTATTACCATTTTCTTAATTGTTTTGTGTTTGTTATTGTAGGTCTTTTCCTTCTCTTGTGTTTCCTGCCTAGAGAATTTCCTTTAGCATTTGTTGTAAAGCTGGTTTGGTGGTGCTGAATTCTCTTAGCTTTGCTTGTCTGTAAAGGTTTTAATTTCTCCATCGAATCTGAATGAGATCCTTGATGGGTAGAGTAATCGTTGTTGTAGGTTTTTCTCTTTCATCACTTTAAATATGTCCTTTCACTCCCTTCTGGCTTGCAGAGTTTCTGCTGAAAGATCAGCTGTTAACCTT
>NC_041215.1:70161066-70173588 GCF_002837175.3 Physeter macrocephalus | reverse complement strand
CTATTACCATTTTCTTAATTGTTTTGTGTTTGTTATTGTAGGTCTTTTCCTTCTCTTGTGTTTCCTGCCTAGAGAATTTCCTTTAGCATTTGTTGTAAAGCTGGTTTGGTGGTGCTGAATTCTCTTAGCTTTGCTTGTCTGTAAAGGTTTTAATTTCTCCATCGAATCTGAATGAGATCCTTGATGGGTAGAGTAATCGTTGTTGTAGGTTTTTCTCTTTCATCACTTTAAATATGTCCTTTCACACTAGGGAAGTTTTCAACTATAATCTCTTCAAATATTTTCTCAGTCCCTTATTTTTCTCTTCTTCTTCCCGGACCTCTGTAATTTGAATGTTGGCGCCTTTAATGTTGTCCCAGCGGTCTCTGAAACTGTCCTCAAGTCTTTTCATTCTTTTTTCTTTTTTCTGCTCTGTGGTAGTTATTTCCACTATTTTATCTTCCAGGTCACTTATCCGTTCTTCTGCCTCACTTATTCTGCTATTGATTCCTTCTAGAGAATTTTTAATTTCATTTATTGTGTTGTTCATCATTGTTTATTTGCTCTTTAGTTCTTCTAGGTATTTCTCTGTCTTCTCATTTTGCTTAACTTACTGTGTTTGAGGTCTCCTTTCTGCCGGCTGCAAGTTCGTAGTTCCCTTTGTTTTTGGTGTCTACTCCCAGTGGGTAAGGATGGTTCAGTGGGTTGTGTAGGCTTCCTGGTGGAGGGGACTGGTGCCTATGTTCTGGTGGATGAGGCTGGATATTGTCTTTCTGGTGGGCTGGACTGTGTTCGGTGGTGTGTTTTGGGGTGTCTGTGCACTTATTATTATTTTAGGCAGCCTCTCTGCTAATGTGTGGGGTTGTGTTCCTGTCTTGCTAATTGTTTGGCATAGTGTATCTAGCCCTGTAGCTTCCTGTTTGTTGAGTGGAGCTGGGTCTTAGTGTTGAGATGAAGATCTCTGAGAGAGCTTTTGCCATTTGATATTATGGGGGGCTGGGAGGTCTCTGGTGGGCCAGCGTCCTGAACTTGGCTCTCCTACCTCAGAGGTTCAGGCCTGACACCCAGCTGGAGCACCAAGACTCTGTCAGCCACACCGTTTTGGGGAAGTCTGACATCTTCTGCCTGCGTTCAATAGGTGTTCTTTAGGAGCTGTTCCACATGTAGATGTATTTTTGATGTATTTTTGGAGAGAAAGGTGATCTGCATGTCTTACTCCTCTGCCATCTTGAAGCTCTGCCTAACTTATTTATTTTATAGTAGTAGTTCATACCTCTTAATTGCCTACCCCTATCTTGCCCCTCCCCCTTCCCTCTCCCCACTAGTTTGTTCTTTATATCTGTGAGTCTGTTTCTTTTTTGTTATATTCACTAGTGTGCTTTAGAGTCCACATATAAGTGATATACACTATTTGTCTTTCTCTGACTTATTTCACTTAGCATAATACCTTCTAAGTCCATCCATTTTATTGCAAATGGAAGAATTTCATTCTTTTTTGTGGCTGAGTAGTATTCCATTGTGTGACACATATATATATATATATATATATATATATATATATATGATTTCTTGAGTTCTGTTCTTCTTTCTCAAGATTGTTTTGGCTATTTGATCTTTTATGTTTCCATGCATATTTTTAAAAATTATTTGTTCTCGTTTTGTGAAAAATGCCCTTGGTATTTTGATAGGCATTGCACTGAATTTGTAGATTCCCTGAATAGGACCTTTTAAATACTAAGAAAAGTCTGTTTACTTTAAACATTAGAAACAGTGATTTACCCATATTAATCATGGTTTCCAGGCCAAACTTTATATATATAATTTTTTAATTCCACATTCTATGAATAGCATGACTTTTAAAATAAAGACTATATATTACCCATTCCATGTATTATTTAGATGATTTGGATTCATTCCCACTGCTAGCTCAAATAACCCCTCTAAACAAATGGAAAGTATCTGAAAAAAAAAAGAACATTAAATTTCAATAATACAAATGAATTTATCACTAATTCTTTCTAAAAGGTGTGAAATTGCACTTATATGTTGTTTTCATTATGCATTCATTTGTAATAACCATAACCACAGACTCCCACTATCAACATCTGGTACCAGAGGGGCACATCTGTACCATAAAATGAACCTATATTGACACATCATTATCACCCAAAGTC
The DNA here is from genome assembly GCF_002837175.3 of Physeter macrocephalus. Classification (NCBI taxonomy): domain Eukaryota; kingdom Metazoa; phylum Chordata; class Mammalia; order Artiodactyla; family Physeteridae; genus Physeter; species Physeter macrocephalus. The sequence continues at coordinate 70,171,435 of NC_041215.1, read as the reverse complement.
CATAGTTTACTTAGATTTCACTCTTGATCTTGTACATTCTATGTACAGTTTTGACAACTGTATGATGACATGTGTCTTACAGATTAGTTTCACTGCCCAAAATGTCCTCTCTCCTCTGCCTACTGATCCCTCTCTCTCCACTAAACCCCTGGTAACAATTGATCCTTTTACTGTCCTTATAGTTTATTAGTATTAATTTTATTTTATGAAAACACTTTCTTTTATGAATATATTTCATGTAATTAAAATTTGCAAATATACAATTTTATAAATTTATATAATATTGTATTTAAGTATCATTTTCCTTTTTTTTGCCATATAATATTTAACCATTCTGTTATTGTTGGGTATTTAAGTAGTCAATTTCTTTTTTTCTTGCTATTATAAATAGTTCCTTTATGAAAATTTTATCCATTAATTTTTGAAAAATATTATGATTTTCTTAGCTTACAGTATAGATATTGAAGTCCACATTTTACAGTTCCTCAGGCCTAAAAAAAAGGATTCATCCATGACTCCTTTATTTCTCTTCTACCTTATTTCCGTTCCATCATCAAATCCTTTCAATTCTACCTATCAATACAATCTACACCCCAATCCAACCTTTTTTTTTTTTTTACCCACTTTCATATAAACTATTCTATTTTAAGTCACTGTCTTCTCTTGTTTTTATAAATACAGTAGGAATAGACTATGGCACTAATAAACCCTTGCCTCCCTCAAGTTATCTCAACATGACAACTGGTATGATCATGTAAACTGAGTTAGATTGCATCATTCCTGTGCCCGTTTATTTAGCAGGGCAGAGGAGCAAAAATAGCTAAGCAAAATAAGAATTAGGTTGGAAGCATCACTACCTGACTTTAAAAATTACAATCAGGCTACAGTAATCTGTTGTATTTTAAATACTACTAGATAGCAACTGGAAAATGAAACAAAAAAAATTCACCTACAATTGCATCAGTTTAAAATATTGAGGAATAAATTTAGAAAAAATGTGAAAGACCTCTACATTGACAGTGTGATATTGGTGAAAGAATAGACATCTAAATCAATGGAACTGAATAGAGAGTTCAGAAATATATCCACACAAATGTGATCATTTGATTTTTGACAAAAGCACATAAGAAATTCAGTAGAGAAAAGATAGTCTTTTCAACAAATTGCTAATCCATATGCAAAAATATGAATCTCAATCTAAACCTCAAACCTTTACAAAAGTTAAATCAAAATTAATCATAAGTCTAAATTTAAAATGCAAAACTTTAAATAATTTAGAAAAAAAAAAGAAAAGGAAGAAGAAAATCTTCTTGACCTAGATTTAGGTGAAGGGTTCTTAGACAACAAAAGCATCATCAACAAAAAAACTATAAATTGGATTTCATCTAAATTAAAAACTATTTTAACTACTAGGTGTTTTATCCTGTCACTTTGCTAAATTTACTTAATAGTTGCCATAGTTGTCTTACAGATTCCTTAGGATTTTCTATGTAATCAGTCATGCTCTCTGTGAATGGAGACATGGTACTTAAAAAAATTTTTTTCTCTCATTACTATGTGTAGGATATCCTGAACAATGTTGAACAGATGAGGTGAGAGTGGGCATCCTTGCCCTTTTTTTTCAGTTTTTAGTGATAAAGTATTTAATATTCCATAATTAAGTATAATGGCAGTTGTAGGGGGTTATTTTCTTTGTTTTATTTTTTTGCTTGTTTACTTTTGGTAGACAAACTTTCTCAAGTTGAAGTAGCTTCCTTTCCTTCATAGTGTTCTGAGAGCTTGTAAATCTTATAAATTTTTATAGTGAAGTATTGAATTTTGTCAAATGATTTCCTGCATATATTGAAATGATATTTTCTTTTATTCCATTAAATGGTGAATTATATTGGTAAACTATTTGAATGTTAAATTAGCCTTGCATTCTTGGAATAAATGCTATTTCAGCATGACATGTTATACTTTTTACATATTTCTGGCTTTGATTGCCAATATATGCAAGTATTTTTTGCATCTTATTGTTCACTAATTTTTTGATAATTTTTTCATCAAGTTTTTGTTTTAACTTACATTAGCTCAGAGTTGAGAAATGTTCCCTCTTCTGTTTACTGAAAGAATGCATAAAATTGGTGATACGTCTTCTTTACATTTGTGATAAAACTCATCAGTGAAACCATTTGGGCTTGGAGTTTTCTTTGTGAAGAGGTTTTTGATGAGAAATTCAATTTTTAACAGCTACACAGCCAGTCATATTCTATGTTTCTTCTTGTGTCAGCTTTGATAAGTTGCATTTTACAAGATATGTATATATTTTTATCTAAATTTTCAAATTTGTTGAATGAACATATTCAGAATACTTTTCTATTTTCCTTTGGATAACTTAATTTTAACATCAAAAATGAGGCAAACACATAACAAAATGGAAACTATAGGCCAACATCTGTGATGATCATTAATTCAAAAATCTTACAACATTTATTAGCAAACAAATTCAACAATCCGTTGAAAGAAAAATATATTAATACCTAGTTGTGCAAACTCCAGGAAGGAAATGTGTTTAGCATAAGGAAATCAGTGAATGCAATCCACATTTTAACAGGTTACAAGAGAAAATATATATTATCATAATCATAGAAGAAGCAGGAATTAAAAAATAAAACACAGCATTCATTTATGATAGAAGATAGAACTAAAAAAATAAAATATAGCATCATTTATGATAGAAGAAATCTAGAAATAGAAAAGCACTTTAACCTGAGAAAAATCATTCTGTATAAGCATACAGTACCTCAAACTTGATGGTGAAGCTCTGAATATTTTTTGAGATCTTCGAAAGGATAAAGGTGATCACTAACACCACTTCTATGCAACATTGAGACAGAAGACCTAACTTGTACATTAAGATAAGAAAAACAAAATATATTAAAATTGTAAAGATAGTACCAAAATTTTTCTTTTTTTGAGATTATGCAATTTTGTACATGGACAACACAAAATTATTTGTCAATATAGATTATTAAAACTTCTAAGAGCTTTTTAGTATAACATCAATATATAAAAATCAGTTTCATAAATGAGGGATTATATATTTTTGACCTTAGGGGGAGGAAGGCCTTCTTAAGCCCCAAAGAGCAGAACTCATAAGCTGGCATATGGGGGCATAATAGATGTATTAAACCGTACCCATGTTTTACAGATTTGGTTGATCAATAAAAGATACCATAAAAATGCTAGGAGATTATTTAACAGGAAAAAAATATTTTTAAAGTCTATAACTGACAAGGATTAATATCTAGAATATACAATGATTACCTGTAAGTCAGTATGAAAGATATAAGAAACCCAATTTAAAAATGAGCAAAGGGTATATATGTAAAGCCAATTCACACAACATCAAACACAAATATCTATCAAATATTTGAAAAGCTAGTCATACCTGACATTAGTAATCTGTAAATTAAATGTAAATTTAATGATTGTATCAACTTGCCAGAAGGAAGGCAGTGGAGTAAAATTCAAGTCCTCTAAACTCTTACAATTTATAAAAACTTTTGAACAAATGAAGATACACAGAATGAAGGTGAGAGTTAATAATAGTTAAAAATGATCATTATCACTGAAATTGTATGGAGAATATATATAATGCACTCCTTCTCCAATTATTATTTTTTCCCTTGGAGTTATTCAGCAGAGCTTGGAAAGGATTGAGCACTGTTTTAAACATGTATTTCTTCTTGTCATGTGACCCTCCAAAGAAATTAGCCTTTAAAGTTGGAAAAGCTCTCCATGCATACCTTGATTATACTTGTGTATATAATGTATATACTTTGTGATACTGACTGCTCAGTAAGGGTCATAAGTCAGATTGCTATTATTTTTTATTTTTAAGGTAGTTTTCTTCAAATAAGTTATTTCCTTTGCTTGAAACACCATGAACATAGCCTTTTTTGATTGTAAAACCTTTGGAGTATAACAATTTTTTTTAACAGTTCTGAAACAAACAAAAAAAGTTTCATTTATTCCTGAAACCCTGATGGGTTTTTAACTGTGTAGCTCACTTCTTTGTTCTATGTAACAAAAGAAACTTCTTAGGATTTCTGACTGCACTGTTCTGGTTGTGCCAGGTTACTACTGCCTTTTACAAGACAGAAAAACGTTCAGTACTTCTGACTCAGACTGCTTATTCAAAGACCAGAGCCTTGAAAAGGGCATTGAGATGGCCTTAGAGCTAAATTTACATTATTTTTATGGTTTTGAGATTCTGATTTTCGGAACTTCAGCATTTACAACATTTTGATAAAAGACAGTCTTAGCTTTGGCGGGAAGGGGCTTTAGAATATTTTCTATTCTGTGTAAATTGATTAGCTGGTCATCAATGTCTTCCACATTCTTGGCTGCTTACAACATGAAGAGATTTCCACTAAGCCAATAAATATGCTGAAAGCTTTGAGAGTAAATAAGGCACAAGTTGAAATTCCTGCATTCTGTTCTATGGCCAAGATTGTAAGAACTAGAAAAGGTTATTCGCTCCTTCTTCCCTTCTTTCTCTTCCTCCTCTCCCTCCCTCCTCCCCTTCCTCCTCCCCTCCTCTCCCTCCCTCCTCCCCTCCCTTCTTCCCTCCCTGCCTCCCTCCCTCCCTCCCTCCCTCCCTTCCTTCCTTTCTCTTTCTTCCTTTCTTTAAGTTACAGAGAGTTCAGTAAGAGCACTAAGAAGTGAAGTTGATTGATGCCTGTTGTTTAACATAACAAAAGGTGCCATGTGTGGTAAAACTTAAGATCTAATATATATGTTACATAGAATATCCCAATAATGTATTAAACATAATATATAATATGCAATAGAAGGGCTTCCCTGGTGGCGCAGTGGTTGCGCGTCCGCCTGCCGATGCAGGAGAACCGGGTTCGCGCCCCGGTCTGGGAGGATCCCACGTGCCGCGGAGCAGCTGGGCAAAAAAAAAAAAATATGCAATAGAGTCAATCCCATTTTAGGGCATTTAGGTGCTTTCTAGTTTTTTGCATCACAAATAATATTAAGTAACTTATTGTACAAAAAGCTGCCAAATTTCTGTTTCCTTTAATTAAAAGTAACAGTAGGTTTAAGTAAAAGTAGGTTTACTAAGCTAAAAAGTATGAACAGATTTTTAAAAATCTAAACGTTTGTTGCTGTTCTGTAAAAATCTATTGATTTATAATACTTATTTTGAACTGTCTTTATGACACTGCAATAATTTCAAATAGGTATTTCTTTTCTATTGCTTCTCTTATTATTAAAATGCTCAGTTTTCTCCCCTAGCTTGGATTCTAAAATGCTGACAGCCAGGCTTGTATGCTCCATGCAGGAGATAGGCTGATTCCATTCTGGGGAACCTGAGCAGTCAAAGAGAAAAGTCTAAATTTTCCCACATTCAAGTTTCCCTAACGAAACAGCTCTGCCAGCTGATCTACAGTGAGGCTCCCTGTTGACAGAGACCATTCACCAGTGCAGAGCTTTGAATCAGCTTTTAGGTGTTTCATCTCTAAGTACAGATAGCCAGAAATCATTGGACACAAAAGACAGAGACTGAAACACACATATAGGAAAAAGGACTTTTAATTTTAGATCAGGAAGTCCACAAACCAAATGGCAAATGTATTAGAGAGACCATAAAAAATTAAGTGACGAAAATCATCAAATAAATGATTCAAGATTTCATGAAATTGAAGGACATGAGTTTCTGTGTTTCACAAAAACATTCGGGGAGAAAAATTGGCCCACATTAAACATATCATTATGAACTATCAAAACAATGGAGTAAATGGGACAATTGCAAAAGCTTGTTGGAAAAAAAAATCAAACAATAAAAGAAGCCATGTACAAAGAATCTGTAGTCCAAATGTTTGTAGATTTCTCTATTTTGACACCAGAAACTCAAAGCCAATAGAGCAAGGCATTTACATTTTAACAAAAAAAAGGACATCTAACCTAGAATTTTATACAGAAGTAATTACATGTAGACAAGGATATTTTCGTATATGGGAATTCTCAAAAAATTTCTCATTTACGTATCCTTTCTCAGTAAGTGAAGGAGTGGGTAAACCAAGAAAGAATAAATAATAGGATCCAGGAAACAATGGCTCCAACTCAAGAAAAAGATAATGCCCTAGGATGATGGTGAAAGAAGATGTCAAGGTGAGCACTGTGCTCCAGATGTAAAAACCAGGTCCAAAAAGTCCAGGGGACCTGTCTCCAAGATGAGGTAATTGATAGGACCCATGAGGTATTTGAATGTATTGAGAGAGATTGTAGACAACTTGGGGAAAGCTTGGGGCTGAATTAGTGGGAAAGAGAACACAAAAAGGTAAAAAGAAAATAAATATTACCTTCAATGTAAAGTAAAAGTTGTGCCCCCCCAAAAGTAATCTCCATCTAGTACTTAGTCCATCTAGGAATAATCTTCACATAATCTCAATAATCTAAGCATTTATTATTGATCAAACTAAAAGTATGGTATAAAAGTATTGAGAGGGTGGGTGGACCCAGATATATTTCAGATATAGAAATAATTTGGGAGATAATTTGTTTGTGTTTGTCATGTGTCATGTTTGACAGATGACTAAATGCTCATCTTCCATACTGGGAAATCAATTAATAGTTGCTACAACTAAAAAAAAAAAAAAATGAAGAATTAGACATAATGAACTGAATCAAAGAATTGAAAGTTGTTGCCCCTGGGAAATGAAAACAGAGAAAGGGGTTATAAGGACCATTATTTTGTAATAAGTCTTATAGATCTATTTAATATTTTAATCTATGTGAAAGAATTTTTTTGATGAAGTCAGTAACTAACTTAAATCTACATGATGAAGTGTTCTATCACTAAAATTCTAAGTTTTATATAGGACAAAATTGTGGTGAAATGTTTTCTGCCCAAATAACACATGCAAAAACAAAACAAAAAACTCAGTGAAATTCAACTCTAAAATAAACAGTTTGTGCCACAAAATTACTGTGTCTTCCATTAGCTGCTAAGTTGTATCGACCCCATTATACAGGGTGTCTTACCAAGCAGTCATATGTTTTTGAATAATTAATTATTGCTTACTCTGGTGATACATCATTAGCATAAGATAATGACATTTTCAGATAGCCAAAGTATCCTTAGGCAGACAAGGTCTTTGGCAAATAATCACTGTGTATACGTAGACTCCAGTACAAAATAGAATCATGAATTTCTTTAGGGGAACTTACAGATCTTAAAAATTGGACAGCAGGTGCTTTGGTTTCAGTCTGAAGTAACAGTTTGTTAATGACACATCCCATAATCAGATTTTCCATCCATGAATTTATTGGCTGAAATAGTTACTAATATGACAAATTTATTAGCCTGCAATGAGAAACACCAACATTGAAGCAGATGGTCTCCTCCAACAAGTGACAATTTGAAGCATCAGATTTATCATAAAACAAATGAAACTGTTTAGAACCATGGTATTCTGTCCTCAGAAGGAAAGAACAATAGGAATAGTAGCAATTAATAGCAATAGTAGCTTTATAGTTTAGCCACATTTTAGGAAATCTTTGATGAGGAACTTTTTCAAAAAGCCTTTTTTTAAGTGCCATGTGAAGAATTTTATTTCTTTACTAAACTGCAAACTGAAGCAGTTGTCTTGGTTTGATTACATTTGAATTTTCTTATTTTTTTGCAGAGATTTAGCATGCGTGTGTGTGTGTATGTGTGTGTGTGTGTGTGTGTGTGTGTGTGTGTGGAAAGAAAGATAATTTCTGAACACCCATCTAAGAAAACGCCAGCAGGAAAGTGACAACAGCACCTGTGGGAAATAGCAAAAAGAACATTGTGGGTGTTATGTCCTGTGGGGTTTGGTGGTTGGTGGTAAAAATCAATTATATACTGTACAAATAAATCCGGGGGAATGGAAGATGGCAAGCGCAAATAATGTGTTAGTGTCCTTAAATATATATCACCCATAGAATTAGTAGCACCAGCCATGACCCAATTGTGGAACACAGCTGAAAGCTAAAATAAAAGGTTGAACCCACGTACAACCCTTGTGCAAGTGATCTCAACTAGCTTAAGTGAAATTGTGCCAAAGCAGAGTGCCTTCATAAGCCATTCTTTATTCCTTTCTGTTGCCCATATTAATTGTCAGAAATCTGTTCAGTGGCAAACTTCCACCTCAAAAGTATTTGCAAAAGTGGCTTAAGAGATGTTAGGTTTTAGTGTCAGTGGGAGATCAGCTATAATTCTAGTGGAATGGGTCCTATGCTGTTTCTTACAAGTGTTTGCTTTTGTGTGTAACACTTGATTCCATATCTCACTCTACCTTGGTGAAGTAATTTAAAAGAGAATTCAAATGGAAGATCGTTTTGGGTATCAAACAGTCTCAGCTAAGTAGAAAGGCAAAAATCTATAGTTTGATCTCACTTGCATATGAGTGTGCTGATGGCCTGTCTGAAAAACAGTGGTTGAAATCCCGTGCAATGAAAGCATTGTTCACATAGTTTAAGTTGAGTAATTGCTATCGTTTAATGAATATCTTTCATCTATCTATTCATCTATCTATCTATCGTCTATTAATCATCTATCTATTATTTACCGATCTGTCATTATCTCTCTATATCTATCTATCTATCTATCTATCTATCTATCTATCTATCTATCTATCTATCTCCCTCCAATCGTTAAAAACACCATTAGATTAGGGTATTATGTCCATTTTGAAGATAGGGTTATGAAATGAAGAATTTATGCTTTAAAACTATCCTTGTGACGGCTTTGACATTGAAGAAGGAAAACGAAAGTGAGAGCCAGAAAGAAGTCTCTGTAGCCAGATGAAACAAGCTGGCTCTTGGGGAGAGACGAGCAGGGAGGAGGGAGAGTGGACCGATCATGTACACTTCAGAGAGAGTAATACCTTTGGGATTTTTATAATATATTTGGTTATATATAGCATAAAATCCTTTTTTTTTAAATTATTTAAACATTTCTCTTCTACTCCCATGGCTCATAATCCCTACTGCTTTTCTCCCTGAGCATTGTAAGTACTAGGAATTCTTTTGTAATACCAGAGTGGTAGGATATCCAAAAGAGACTGTTTGGTGGTAGTGGTACTCTAATTATTGCTTTTATGGTATCTGCTGCTTATAAGTTACCTTGCTGAATAAAATTCTAAGTTTTCCTGTATATGCTAAGATATTTTACAAAAGGTATTTGTCTTTAAACTGTAAGTTCCCCACTGATTGTTCCCATCCCTTCTCTGCTGAGGCTTTAATAACTTTCGATTATATCTGGAAACTTAAGAGAAATTTAAATGGGAGCTATGTTTTTTAACTTTGAATTAAAATGAAGAAAAATAAACTGAAAATATATAAAGTGCTTAATTTGATCAGTTTCAATACATTTATGTAACCATGAGATCATCATCAATACCAAAATAATAAACATTTCCATCAACCACAAAAGTCTCGTTGTGTCCATTTATAATCCATTCCTCCCGCCAGCCCCATCTTCAAATAACCAGTAAACTGTTATCTCTTATAGCTCACTTTGAATTTTCTAGAACTTCATATTAATACACATACTATTTTTTTTTTTGGCCTGGCTTCTTTCCTTCAACACAATGATTTTGAGGTTCATTTATGTTGTTATATATAACATTAGTTAATTTTAATGACTAGGAAGTATTCCACTGAGCAAATATATCCCAGATTGTTTATTCACTTATCTGTTGATGAGCATATAAATTGATTCCGGTTTGGGGCTATTTCAACTCCCTTTGAATGAATATTCATATGCAAGTCTCTGTGCAGACATATATTTTCAATTCCTTGTGGTTAATAAAATTTCAGTGAACACTCACAGACAAATCTTTGAACTGACATATATTTCAGTTCTCTGTGGTCAATACCGAGAAATAATATGACTAAGTCACATGGCAGGTGAACGTTTAACTTTGTTAAGAAACTGTCAAGCTGTTTTCCAAAGTGATTATACCATTTTACATTCTTTTCAGCACTGTATGAGAGTTCCAGTTGCTCCACGTCCTCACTAACACTGTGTGTGGTAAGATTGTTTATTTTGATCCATTTTCATGGTTATGTAATGGTATTTTATTTCAGTTTTAATTTTCATTTCTCTGGTGAATAACAGTGTTGAATATCTTTTCATGTACTTACTGGACACTCATATATATTCTTTTGCGTTAATTTTTATTGAATTGTGTTTTTCTTATTATTGATTGTAAGAATTTTTCATATTTTCTAGATATTAGATTGTTTTCTAATGTGTTTCCAGTGTTTTCTCCCAGTCTGTGGTTTAACTTTTCATTTTTTTTTTTTTTTTTTTGTGTGTGGTATGCGGGCCTCCCTCTTGTTG
>NC_041215.1:70149850-70160963 GCF_002837175.3 Physeter macrocephalus | reverse complement strand
CCCAGCCGCTCCGCGGCATGTGGGATCCTCCCAGACCGGGGCGCGAACCCGGTTCCCCTGCATCGGCAGGCGGATGCACAACCACTGCGCCACCAGGGAAGCCCAACTTTTCATTTTTTAATTTACATTTTTCAAAGAGCAAAATCTGTTATATTGATGAGGTCCAGTTATGATTTTCTCTTTTTTGACTTAAGCTTTCTATGTTCTGGTTAAGAAAACTTTGACTTTGCCTTTCTTCTAGATTTTATTTTTTTAGGTCTTATATTTAGGTCCATGATCCATTTTGAGTTAATTTTGTGTTTGATGTGAGGTCAACGTTCACTTTTATCCATAGAGATATCCAGTTATTGCTATAACCTTGCAAACACTTTCTTTTCCCCATTGCATTGCCTTGTCACCTTTGTGAAAAATCAATTGACCATATCATATAGGTCTATATCTGGACTACTCTGTTCCATTGAGCTAAATATCTAGGTTTTTTGTTGTTTCTTGGTCTTTGAAATATTAAATTGTCTTGATTACTTTAGCTTTAGAGTAAGACTTAAAATCAAGTAAATTCGTTCTCATACTTTGTTCTTTTTATGAAAAAATTAATTGGTTATATGGGCTCTTGCATTTCCAAACAAATTTTAGAATCAATTTGTCAAATTCTAGAAAAAAAAGACTTGGAATTTTTTTGGAATTGCTTTGAATCTATAGACCAACTGTCATCTTAATACTGAGTCTTCAAATTCAGGAACGTGGTGTATCTTCTGATTTATTTAAGTCTTTAATTTCCCTCAGCATTTTTTAAAATTGGAGTATAATTGCTTTACAATGTTGTGTTAGTTTCTGCTGTACAACAAAGTGCATCAGCTATACATATACATATATCCCCTCCCTCTTGGAACTCCCTTCCGCCCCCAGCTCCCCATCCCACCCATCTAGGTCATTACAGGCACTGAGCTGAGCTCCCTCTGCTATACCACAGGTTGCCACTAGCTATCTATTTTACACAGGTAGTGTATTTATGTCAAACTTAATCTCCCACTTCATCCCACCCTTCCCTTCCCCCACTGTGTCCACACATCTGTTCTCTATGTCTGCATGTCTGTTCCTACCCTGCAAACTGGTTCATCTGTACCATTTTTCTAGATTCCACGTATATTCATTAATAGACAATATTTGTTTTTCTCTTTATGACTTACTTCACTCTGTATGACAGACTCCAGGCCCATCCACATCTCTGCAAATGACCCAATTTCATTCCTTTTTATGGCTGAGTAATATTCCATATTTATATGTACCACATCTTCTTTATCCATTCATCTGTCGATGGGCATTTAGGTTGATTCCATGTCCTGGCTATTGTAAATAGTGCTGCAGTGAACATTGGGGTACATGTGTCTTTCTGAATTATGGTTTTCTCAGGGTATATGCCCAGTAGTGGGATTGCTGGGTCATATGGTAGTTCTATTTCTAGTTTTTTTAAGGAACCTCTATACTGTTCTTTATGGTGGCTGTATCAATTTACATTCCCACCAACAGTGCAAGAGGTTTTCCTTTTCTCGACACCCTCTCCAGCATTTGTTTTTTGTAGATTTTCTGATGATGGCCATTCTAACCGGTGTGAAGTGATACCTCATTGTAGTTTTGATTTGCATTTCTCTAATAATTAGCAGTGTTGAGGATCTTTTCATGTGCCTCTTGGCCATCTGTATGTCTTCTGTGGAAAAATGTCTATTTAGGTCTTCTGTCCATTTTATCACTAGGTTGTTTTTTGATATTGAGCTGCATGAGCTGTTTGTATATTTTGGAGATTAATCCTTTATCCCTTGCTTCATTTGCAAATATTTTCTCCCATTCTGAGGGTTGTCGTTTTGTCTTATTTATGGTTTCCTTTGCTCTGCAAAAGCTTTGAAGTTTAATTAGGTCCTGTTTGTTTATTTTTGTTTTTATTTCCATTTCTCTAGGAGGTGGGTCACAAAAGATCTTGCTGTAATTTATGTCAAAGAGTGTTTTCCCTGTGTTTATCTCTAAATGTTTTGTAGTGTCCAGTGTTATATTTGGGTCTTTAATCCATTTTGAGTGTATAGGTAGTGTTCTAATTTTATTCTTTTACATGTAGCTGTTCAGTTTTCTCAGCACCACTTATTGAAGAGACTGTCTTTTCTCCAATGTATATTCTTGCCTCCCTTGTCATAGATTAGGTGATAACAGGTGTATGGGTTTATCTCTTGGCTTTCTATCCTGCTCCATTGATCTATATTTCTGTTTTTGTGCCAGTACCATACTGTCTTGATTACTGTAGCTTTGTAGTATGGTCTGAAATCAGGGAGCTTGATTCCTCCAGCTCCATTTTTCTTTCTCAAGATTGCTTTGGCTATTTGGGATCCTTTTTATTTCCATACAAATTGTAAAATTTTTTGTTCTAGTTCTGTGAAAAATGCCATTGGTAATTTGATAGGGATTGCCTTGAATCTGTAGATTGCTTTGAGTAGTATAGTCATTTTCACAATATCGATTCTTCCAATCCAAGAACATGGTATATCTCTCCATCTGTTTGTGTCATCTTTGATTTCTTTCATCGGTGTTTTATAGTTTTCTGAGTATAGGTCTTTTGCCTCCTTAGGTAGGTTTACTCCTAGGTATTTTATTCTTTTTGTTGCAGTGGTAAATGGGAGTGTTTCCTTAATTTCTCTTTCTGATCTTTCATATAGTGTGTAGGAATGCAAGAGATTTCTGTGCATTAATTTTGTATCCTGTGACCTTACTGAATTCATTGATTAGCTCCAGTAGTTTTCTGGTGGCATCTTTAGGATTTTCTATGTACAGTGTCATGTCATCTACAAACAGTGACAGTTTTACTTCTTCTTTTCCAATTTGGATTCCTTTTATTTCTTTTTCTTCTCTGATTGCCATGGCTAAGACTTCCAAAACTATGTTGAATAATAGTGGTGAGAGTGGACATCCTTGTCTTGTTCCTGATCTTAGAGGAAATCCTTTCAGTTTTTCACCATTGGGAATGCTGTTTGCTGTGGGTTTGTCATATATGGCCTTTATTGTATAGAGGTAGGTTCCCTCTATGCCCACTTTCTGGAGAGTTTTTATCATAAATGGGTGTTGAATTTTGTCAAAAGCTTTTTCTCCATCTATTGAGATGATCATATGGATTTTATTCTTTAATGTGTTAATATGGTGCATCATGTTGATTGATTTGCATATGTTGAAGAATCCTCGCATCCCTGGGATAAATCCCACTTGATCATGGTGTATGATCCTTTCAATGTGTTGTTGGATTCTGTTTGATAGTAATCTGTTGAGGATTTTTATGCCTATGTTCATCAGTGTTATTGGTCTGTAATTTCCTTTTCTTGTGATATGTTTGTCTGATTTTGGAATCAGCATGATGGTAGCCTTGTAGAACAAGTTTGGGAGGATTGTTTCCACCATACTGTTTTCCAGCTCACTTATTTGTTCTTCTGCTTCAGTTATTCTGCTATTGATTACTTCTAGTGTATTTTTCCTTTCAGTTATTTTGTTGTTCATCACTCTTTGTTCTTTAGTTCTTGTAGGTCCTTGTTAAACATTTCTTGTATTTTCTCGATCTGTGCCTCCATTCTATTTCCAGGATTTTGCATCATCTTTACTATCATTACTCTGAATTATTTTTCAGCTAGGTTGCCTATTTTTTCTTCGTTTGTCTTGTAAGTTTTTACCTTGCTTCTTCATCTGTAACATATTTTTTTGTTGTCTCATTTTTTTTTGATGAGTGGCACTGCATTCCTGTCTGGTTGTTTGGCCTGAGTCATGCAACACTGGAGTTTGCAGGCAGTTGGGTACAGCCAGGTCTTGGTGCCGAGAAGAGGACCTCTGGGAGACCTCACACAGATTAATATTCCCTGGGGTCTGAGGTTCTCTGTTAGTCCAGCGGTTTGGACTTGGTGCTCCCACCACAGGAGCTCAGGCCTGACCCCCGACCTGGGAACCAAGATCCTGCAAGCTGCACAGTGCAGCAAAAAAAAAAAAAAAAAAAGGCAACAAACAAAAAGGAGCAGGACAATAAAAAATAATAATTGTCTCATTTTTTTTTGATGAGTGGCACTGCATTCCTGTCTGGTTGTTTGGCCTGAGTCATGCAACACTGGAGTTTGCAGGCAGTTGGGTACAGCCAGGTCTTGGTGCCGAGAAGAGGACCTCTGGGAGACCTCACACAGATTAATATTCCCTGGGGTCTGAGGTTCTCTGTTAGTCCAGCGGTTTGGACTTGGTGCTCCCACCACAGGAGCTCAGGCCTGACCCCCGACCTGGGAACCAAGATCCTGCAAGCTGCACAGTGCAGCAAAAAAAAAAAAAAAAAAAAAAAAAAAAAGGCAACAAACAAAAAGAAGCAGGACAATAAAAAATAATAAAAAATAAACTAAAATTAGAAAAATAAAAATATATTAGAAAAAATATAAATGAAACAACAACAACAAGGCTAAACAGAACCACAACAGGAAAAAAAAAAGGGGCAGAAAACGCCTTGTGGGTGGTGGGTAGGCGAGGCTTAGGCTTAGCACAGCCAGCGGGGGCCCGGAGGGCAGAGGTTCTGGCCTGGGACCCCACAGGCTTCCCAGGGCCTGAACGGGCAGGGGAAATGCTGGCCACATTCCCTTCCAATCCCCTGAAGGTCTCTCATTGTCCCTGCTGATCCCCTCACCATGAGTGGGCCCCTCCAGGCGTGGGAACCCCTCCCCTCCCCCAGCCACCCCTCAGGGGCGCTCGTCCAGTCCTGCCTCTGCTTCTCCTTCCGCTCTCCTCCCCCAACATCCTACCTGGTCGTGCAAGGGTTCCTCCCATCCCCTTAGGTGTCTGAGGTACCCCACCAGCACCTGGTAGGTGCCCTAGTTGTGAGGAGAAGTGAGCTCCACGTCCTCCTACTCTGCCGTCTTCTCCCTTAGCATTTTTGTTGTTGTTGTATTCAGTGTAGATGTCTTTAACAACTTTTACAAGGTATTTCATGATTTTTGGTGCTACTGTACATGGGGTTTAATGGAATATAAAATTTTTATTTCCTATAGTTTTCTTTTACAATATAAGAATAAAATTAACTTTTAAGAATTAATTTTATGTCATAAATTCTTGCTAATAAGAATATATTGATTTTAGTAGTTATTTTGTACTTCTGGTATTTTCTTGACAGAATATTATCTCATCTACTAATATGAACAGTTTTACTTGTTGGTTTTAGATATTCATGCCTTATGTTTCTTTTCGTGCTTGTATTGCATTGGCTAGGAATTTATTCTGTGAAAGAATAAACAGAAGTGGTTAAAGTGAGCATTCCTTACTTTGTTCCCAATCTCCTATGGAACCAATTTAGTTTTTCACAATTTACTGTATTTTTCGAAGAACCTTTATCAGTTTGAGGAAATTCCTTAATATTTCTATTTTTCTGAGAGTGTTTATCATGAATGGACATTAAATTTTGTGAAATCATGTAATTTTTGTCTTTATTCAGTTAATATTGTAGATTACATTGACTGAAATTTGGATGCTAAACCAACTTTCCATTCTAGGAATAAAAGATACTTACTTTGTCATGATGTATTATTATTTTTATATGTTGTATTCAATTTGCTGATATTTTTAAGAACTTTTAGTCTATATTCATGATAGGTGTATTCTATATATATATTTCCATAATATTTTCTCAGGTTTGGGTTTTGGATTATGCTGGCATCATAAAATGAGTTGAGCAATGAAACATTCTCCTCTATTTCCTGGTAATTTTTCTTCTCTACTATATCATTCTCATTATACAACAAATAAGCTGTTATTTAGTTGATCTTAAATAAGCCCCTTTATAAGAGAACTATCTGAAAAAAAATTATCTGTAATCACTGTCTCCAGTATTTTCCTTCGTATTCTCTTTTGAACCTACTCAAATCTGGCTTTGCCCTCTTTATTGTACAAAATCTTCTCTTACTGAAGTCATCAAAGTCTAATTCTTAGTCATTACATTGCTAATTCTTAGTCACTATTTGGTCTTCATTCTGTTGACCTAAAGAAACATTTTAAACAATTGATCCTTCTCTATACTTTAAAGGTTTTCTTCACCTAACTATCAAGACAACACACTAATGCAGTTTTCCTCCAGCTTCTCTTGTGATTTCTTATAAGTTTCATTTGCACGTTCCTCAACTCTTTCTCTCTTCTATAATTTGGGGTACCTTAGGCTTTTCTTTGATCTCCTTATATTTATCCTACATACTCCCAATCCAAGTGATCACATTTAAAGTCTCAAGCCTTTAAATACCAAGAATATTCAGATGACTCTCAAATCATTATCTCTGTCCTGGACCATCTTCCTGAACTTCACACTCATATTCTACTGAAACTCTCCACTTTGATACTTAAGAAATCTCACCTGTTTGTCTACTTTTTCATCATACTCCCCTTTCACATGATTGCATCCAGTCTTGAGAAGGCAGCAAAAGGAACAAGAAAGAAGCAAAGGCTATGACAAATGGAAAGCATAGCAAAATGTTTAATTTAAACCTAACCATATTAATAAAGTAAATTAAATGAAAATGGTCTAAATATACCATTTGAAAGGCAGAGATTGACTGGACAAAAATGCAGTAACTGCTGCCTACACAAAATAGACTTTAAATTTTAGTACACAAATACATTAAAAATAAAAGGATGAAAAACAATATCCTATGCTAATACTGATCAAAAGAAACCAGAGAGCCTATATTAATATCAGACAAACTAGATTTCAGAGCCAAAAATATCTCTAGAGATAAAGATTATTTCATATTGACAAAAGGATCAATTTATTAAGAGGACATAATCTTAAATGTATATGCATCAAATAGCAGAACCCCAAAATATATAATGCAAAAAATGAGAGGATTTCTTGGAGAAACAGATAAAGTTACAATTATAGTTGGAAATTTCACCATCTCTCTCTCAATAACTGATGGAAGGAGTAGAGAGAAAATCAGTAAGGGTATACAAGATTTGAACAAAAACAACCAACCAATTTGAAATAATTGATATTTATAGAACATACTGTGCAACAACAGCAAAATAACACATTTATTTCAAGAGTACATTAACATTTACAAATATAGACTATATTCTAAACCATAAATCAAGTCTCAATTAATATGTAAGGATTTAAGTCATGGGATATATGTTCTCTGACTACAGTGGAATTAAGTTAGAAATCAATAAAAGAAAGGTATCTGGAAAGTATCCAAATATTTGGAAACTAAAGAACACACTTCTAAATAACCCATGGGTCAAAGAAGAAATTAAAAGAAAAATTAGAAAGAATTTTGAGGTCAATGATAATGAGAACATAGCAAAATTTATGGGATGGTGCTAAAGTTGTACTTAGGAGAAAATTTATAGCAGCAAATGCCTAAATTAAAAAACAGGAAAGATCTCAGCTTCAACTGTAAGTAATTAGAAAATAAAGAAAAATTAAATACTAAATAAGGATAAGGAAGAAAAAATAAGTATCGAGTGAAGATCAATAAAATAGAAAACAGAACAATAGAGAAAAATCAATAAAAACAAGATCTGATATTTTGAGAAAATCAAGAAAATTGATAAACCTCTGAATTAACAGAATGAATAAGAGAAAAGAGAGGACACAGATTAAATACATTAGGAATGAGAGAGATGACATCACTATAGATATTAAAGATAATTAGGGAATTTATGAATAATTTTCTGCCAATAAATTTCACTACTTAGGTAAGATGGAGAAAGTTCTTGAAAGGGATAGACTTTTAAAGCTTATACAAGAACAAATAAATAACATAACTAGTCCAACATCCATGAAATACATTGAATTTGTAGTTTAATATCTTCTCCTGAAGAAAACTGCAGGCTCATATGGCCTCCCTGGTGAATTCTGGTAAATATTGATGGAAAAAAAAATATGTCAATTATCCAGAAAGTCTTCCAGTAAATGGAAAATGAGAGAAAACTTCCCTACTCATTCTATGAAGCCAGCGTTAAGCTACACAAAGATATTACAAAACTACACAAAGATATTACGTTAAAAACTACATCACTCATGAACACACATAGAAAAATTCTCAACAAAATTCTTGAAAATTGAATCCAACCATACATTGAAAGACTAATATATCATCACCAAGTACTGTTTATCCCAGGAATGCAATTGGTATAAGCTTCAAAAAGCCCATTCTTTCACTAATTGTGAATCTAAAATGTTCCCACATATACCAGAGTTTGTCTTTGAGCTTTCTTTTTTACTGTTTTATTTGTCAATAATGTATCAATACCATACTTTCTTATGGCTTTGAATTTATTATATGAATTAATATCTGGGAGGACAAGTAATTTCTTATCACTTATTTATAAAGTTGACTTAGTTTCTACAGACCTTTACACATCCATGAAATTTTAGAGTAAGTTTTTTAAGTTACTCAAAAAATATCCCACTGGAATTTTAATTGATCTTTAATAATATGGAATCATCTGTCCCAGACTTTGGATGTCTCTTCATTTGTTCAGGTAAATAGTTATGTCCTTACTGTAGACTGAATGTTTATGTTCACCCCACCCCCACCCCCACTCATATACTGAAGCCCTAACCCCTAATGTAGTGGTATTTGGAGGCAAGGCCTTTAGGAGGTACTTAGGTTTAAATAAAGTGATGAGGTCGGGGCTCCCATGATAGGATTAGTGTCTTTACAAGAAGAGGAGGAGAGACCAGAACTTTCTCTCTGCCACGTGAGGATATGCAAGAAGGCAGTCATTTGTAAGCCAGGAAGAGGGCCTTCACTAGGAACCAAATCTTCCAGCACCTTATCTTGGACAGCCTAGTCTCCAGAACTGTGAGGAATGAATGTCTGTTTTTTTAAGCTACCAGTCAATGGTATTTTGTTACAATACCTGGAACTGACTAATATAGTTAGTTATTTATTATAATTTTGTTGTTTCCTCTAAAGAGGGAATATTCTTGCTTTGACTAATTCTTAAATATTTTATTATTTATGCTGCTATTATAAAGAGTATCTTATTTTTGTCTTATTTTATTGAGTTATTGCTGATTTAGAGATATGCTTTTAATGTTGTCAGTTGAATTTTTAGTTGATAAACTTGCCTAGCTTTTTATAGTTATTGATTGTTTTAAGGTAGATGTTCATGTCTTGATAGTTTGTGTCTTCCCTCCCAATTCTTACACCTCATTCCTTTTTATTTTCTTATCATGTTGGCCTAGACTACCACAGTATATTAATCATTAAAAATAGTGTGCATAAAGACAGTAGGAATCTGTCTTATTCCCAATCTCAAATTGACTACATTCATTTTCTAGTTTCCCTGTGAAAGTTCCTCCACTGGTATATCTCATTTTGTAGACAGCCTCTAAGATGGCCCTCAGTGATCCCTGCCTTCTGGTATTTATACTCTGGTGTAACCCTCTTGCCTTGAGTGTGGAATGAGCTTATTCATTCACTTTTAATGAACAAAATGTAGCAGAAGTGATACGATGACACTTCCAATATTAGGTTATAAAATACACTGTTGTTTTTGTCTGGGGTGCCCTCTTTTGCTTACCCTGGGGGGAAGTTAGCTGCCATGTCATGAGGCAGCTCTATGGAGAGGCCCACATAAGTGAGGTTGGAAGTGGATCTTCTGTCATCAGTCAAGTCAGGTGAATGAGCTCGGAAGGAGTTCTTCTGAGGCCTGTCAACACCATAAGAGTGCGTTTGAAAGCAGATCCTCCTTCAGTGGAACGTTGAGATGACTGCAGCCCTGGCCAACATCTTTTTTTTTTCCGGTGCGGAGCACAGGCCTCCGGACGCGCAGGCTCAGCGGCCATGGCTCACCGGCCCAGCCGCTCCGCGTCATGTGGATCTTCCCGGACCGGGGCATGAACCCGTATCCCCTGCATCAGCAGGCGGACTCTCAACCACAGCACCACCAAGGAAGCCCCTGGCCAACATCTTGACAGCAGCTTGATGAGAGATTCTGAGGCACAACTGCCCAGCTCATCTGTATCTACTATCTTGATTCACAGAAAATATGAGATGATAAATGTTTTTGTTTTAAGCTACCAAGTTTTGAGATAATTATGCATTAAAGGCAACGAACACACGTTTACCTACTCTTTAAGAAAATTTCCTACTCTTTCAAGTTTGCTAAAGATTTTCTAAATCTTCACTTGAAAAAAATCACATTTTTTTACTCTTCTTTTTTTTTTAAATTGAAGTATAGTTAATTTACAATGTTGTGTTAGTTTCAGGTATACAGCACAGTGATTCAGTTATATATATATATCCATTGTTTTTCAGATTCTTTTCCCTTAAATGTTATTATAAAATATTAATTATAGTTCCCTGTGCTATTCAGTAGGTCCTTGTTGGTTATTTATTTTATATATAGTAGTGTGTATATGTTAATCCCAAACTCTTAATTTATCCCTCTACCCCTTTCCCCTCTGGTAAACATAAGTTTGTTTACTATGTCTGTGGGTTTATTTCTATATTGTAAATAAATTCATTTGTGTCTTTTTAATTTTTTTAAGATTCCCCATATAAGGGATATCATATGATATTTGTCTTTCTCTCTCTGGCTTACTTCACTTAGATTATGATAATCTTTAAGTCTATCCATGTTGCTGCAAATGGTATTATTTCATTCTTTTTATGGCTGAGTAATATTCCATTGTACCATATCTTTATCTGTTCATCTGCTGATGGACCTTTATGTTGCTTCCATGTCTTGGCTATTGTAAATAGTGCTTCAATAAACATTGGGGTGCATGTTTCTTTTCAAATTATGGTTTTCTCTGGATATATGCCTAGGAGTGGTGTTGCATGATCATGTGGTAGCTCTATTTTTATTAGTATTTTTTAAAATATCTTTATTGGAGTGTAATTGCTTTACAATGGTGTGTTAGTTTCTGATTTACAACAAAGTGAATCAGTTATGCATATATATATGTTCCCATATCTCTTCCCTCTTGCGTCTCCCTCCCTCCCACCCTCCCTATCCCACCCCTCTAGGTGGTCACAAACCACCTAGCGGATCTCCCTGTGCCATGCGGCTGCTTCCCACTAGCTATCCACCCTACGTTTGGTAGTGTATATATGTCCAT